>NC_044331.1:16306551-16609408 GCF_007399415.2 Gopherus evgoodei
CCTGCAATGGTGCTAAACTGGCTATTTACATTTTGCCGCCTGTCTGCATTGAATATAAATATTATGTTCCTGAGAGCAGCTTTGTAATTCATTGCTTGATAGGTTTGCCTTGCATGTAACTGTAAACTAAAATTGCAAACTCTGAACAGGGTAGCAGCAAAGGAGCTAGGGTTACTGGCAGCATGTGTAAATGAAGTTTGATTCACCGACAATGTTTTGGAAATACAGTCTAATCCTTCTTGAGTTTGTCTGCAATACATTTGCAGATCTGGAAGAATTAAACTATAACCTTTTGAAAACAGGTTTTTGTTACTGACTGGGTGACTACAAAGGTATTTTAAATTAATTTTCATCATGGGGCCAAATCCTGCAGTCCTTACTTCATTTTTACATAGTCCTTTCCCTGAATATGGAGTTTAGGATTCGGTCCATGATTTGGATGAAACCAGATGTGACTATAATAGAAATCTGGGACTATTCTGTTTGCACAACTATTGAAATTCACTGAGATTATGGGAATAGCCACAAATGTTGGACTCATCTGATCCACAGAGTATACATATCAGCTACAGAGAGTGCCTAACCACCCATCTTCTCCATCACTATTATTACAGAGCATTTCCATTACATTAGCCCTCTCAGGCCACAATGAGGATAGCGGATCCATTGTGGTGGGCATTCTGCAAACATAACATTAGATTGTCTCTGCCCCTAGAAGCTTAGCTTCAATCTAAGGTCCTGATCCTTCAAATACAAACTACATAACTTTACACAGGTAAGTAGTCCCATTGAATTCTGTGGGACTACTCATTTATGCATTAGCAGGATCAAGGCCTTAATAAATGTTCACCAATGTTTGCTGCATAAATTGATAGGTTAAAAACAATATAACTGATTGTCAAAAGTGGGTGAAATTGGGACTGGTGCAGAATTTCCTGCTGACACAATCACGTTTACATTGGTAAGATTCACATTCTCTTCTTGAAATGGAAAGTAGAATTCAGGGGAGACTTGCTGTCGGTTACAGAGGTTTTGCAAAATTAGGCCTTTTCGAATAGGCGAGAAAATGTAGACATTGCAATGAAAAATGGGGAGGAGGAATTGTTTCCCTGTCAGCTCTTCTTGCTTTTCTTTTCCCCAGCAATGCCAGTATAGTGAACTGGCAAAAAATAGAGAGGGCTTTTGCTTAAGTGCAAAGGAACATTCCCTCTTGCTGAAATGAAATGGCCTTTCACCACAGTGAAAACACACATTTGGCAAAACACATTTTTTTGGTGCTTTTCACAGATCCAGCAAAAAAGGGATATTCCCCTCTCCTCACTTTCAGTAGACATGGGATCTTTCTATCTCATTCTAGAGGAAGAAACTGTTCCCTTCCCACAGTGATTATTCTCTGTTTTCAAAGCTGAGAGTTGAACAATTGTGTTAAGTTGAATATTACCTATGGAACAAGGCATTTTTTTAATACTCTGTCCTACTTCAGTCCTGATCAGGAAGAGGTGATTTCTCAGTGTAGTATTGCTATGAGTTGCCCTATACTGTAAGACTGAAAAATGCAGCCCAGCAGCTACCAATATAATAGAAAGCAATACCGGCTGCTCTCCAACAGACCAATTGCCTTATCACAACCAACTGTTCTCAGTGATAGAAACGTGAAATGGAAAGTATCCTCCACATGAGAGGACTCAGGAAGCAGCAAGCACAGCAGATAGCTGAATGTTCAAAACAGCACTGAACTGTTCTGCATATCTCTTGTAGCAGCATCTCAGCAGTAATGTGATTTGGGATTCAGACACATGTCCAAAGCTACAAAATATGCATGACCTTTAACAGTCATGCTGTAGAAGGATGGACCCTTTCAGCTCAGGAGTGGGGAGGGAAATCCAGCTAGATATATTTTCATTTGTCAAAGAACTGTTGGGGGGAAAGGACATATAAAGTATGTATTCCAGTCCTTTGCATAGTATATTACAAAGGCAGTCTATTTTTGTTCTGCCATTATGCCATAGGTAATTCATTTCCCTGTAACAACAAAACAATAGAGGAAAAAATTGGACCTTTTCCTGTGAATCAGCTCCAGTACTTTTGGGAAGCTTGCACCTACTTTCATAAGAGCCTTATACAAGCCCATATTTTCCTTTAGGAACCTGGCAGTAAAGAGCCACGGTACTCTTGAATATAGAATGCAAAATACAGTGACACAGGACAACTGACTAGGTCTTGATAACAGCCAGCCTGAATTAACATCTGAACCTTAATGGAAATCAATGTGAGCTTTGGAAAAGTTAAAACACCTTTTAAAACAAATATATTAAAACAAAACCATGTTTGCTTTCTATTTGCCTCCTTTAATTTCTTCAATGCAAAAATGCAACATTCATTTTTTATTTTGATCATCTAAGTACATTCTGGCTATGGGAGGTCTCCATGTAACTCAGAGGAAAGGCCAAAATTCTGAAGGAGGGAGAAGATAAATCAAAGCCCAAGTATTAAAAGGAACAAGACCTATGATAATCAAGGGTGACTACGGTAAAAATTTATGTCATGCAGACCTCATTATTGATTAGAAATGTTAGCATTTGCTTCAAAATTGTGATATATGCCCTGGTAGTCAAATGGATAAGACCAAAAGTCTATTTCATACTTCCTGATCAGGATGGTCTGCAGCCATATAGAATAGTAATTATATTTTGCCCTATGTCATGCACAAGGTCATGGCAAGAGTCAGTTCCAGACCTCTTGCCACATCTCTTGCCTCTCCATCTTTTCTGCTAATCAATACTTTCTCCCAAATAAGCAGGCCCCTTACTGCAAGAATCAGAAACATTGTTCTCACACTATTTCTGTCCCAGAGCAAACCGGAGAGTACAAGAAATGTCACAAGGAAACCTAATCTCATAAAGCTTCCAGCCTAATTTCCAGATGAAGAGCAATGAATTAACATAGATAAGCTTTGGTTTCTACTCTGAGCCAAAGAGGAGAGCCAGACCTTTAGAGGTTTGTCCATCACTCATAATGACTTATTGTTATTGCAGGTAGCTGCATCATTGCATAATGAGGTTATTGTTATTGCAGGTAGCTTGTTGTTCATATTGCAAGTTCTACAACACACTATCCTGCCCAAGATGCTGTGTAATAGAAAGACATTGACTGATCCTATAGTGCTGCCTTATATGCCCCAGGATGACTAACAAAAGACTTCCTAGTGAAAAATTGTGAAAAAGGTTAAAATAATAGTGAGAGAATCTATTTGGAGTTGGGAAGGTAGATTGGCAGGCACCCTGCAGGGGTTTCACCTTCCTTTGCAGTGTGGGGCACTGGTCACTTGCTACTTTGAACTAGAGTAAATGGTGGAGTTTCTGTAATTTGAAATTGGTGAATCAAGACTTGAGGACTTTAATAATTCAGCCAGAGGTTATGGACTCATTGCACAAGTGGGTGGGTGAGAGGTTTTGTGGCCTATGCTGTGCAGGAAGTCAGACTGGATGATCATGATGGATGAACTTCTGGCTTTAAAGTCTATGAAAAGTAGTTCTCCCCACACATACACACACTTTCACTTTTTTTACTTCCTCCCTCCCTTTGTTCCACTAGGAAAAGGGGGAGAGAAGAGAGAGAAAACCCTGAACATTTCAAACAAAAATTTGCAAAACCGAAATGTTCCTTTTGTTTCAGAAAAAAAATTGTTTTAAATTTTTTCATTAAAAATCAAACAAAAAAGTGAAACATTTCAAACAAACTGGAAACTTCATTTCCTTTATAAATGTTTTGTGTGGGGGGAAAAAAGTCAACCCCCTTTTAATACAACTAACTTCAGAAAGGAAGACGAACTCCGACCCTACAATGGGGTTTTGAAAAAACTTTGACTATATTATTCTTATTTGCTGTTTGTTTTGTCATAGCGCCTTGGAGACCCAGTCATGGACCCGAACCCCATGGCGCTAGGTGCTGTGCAAACACAGAACAAAAAGACAGTCCCTGTCCCAACTAGTTTACAACCTAAGCATGGAACAAGGGCAAATAGTTGGATATAGACTGGGGAGAAGAGAACAAGGAGACAATATTAGTTAGCACAATAGGCTGTGGTTTCAGTGCACCAGCTGCTTTACCCTCTTCAAGTTTTCTGTAGGCATTACAAAACATCACTGGAACAATGAGGCACTTGTGTTTTCAGGAAATCAGTAAGAAACTGCACATAATCCAATCTTTAGCTAGGCTAGGTCTAGCAAAACCAGCATTCACCCACATAAAACTAATTCTCGCATCCCCAAAACAGAGATGGACCTGAGCCCACCTCCAGAACCAGACAAAGCATCTCTGGATGGGGCGTTTGAAATCCAAGCCCTGGCCTAAACCTGAATTCTTTGAAAAAATCCTATCTTTCTAATGGGCCAAACTACACCCCCAGATTCAAGCACCCTCCCACTTTGGGATCAAAATCCAAATCCTGAGCTGCCACCGGCTGCTTGAGTGTCACTGTGCCCAGAAGTGCAGTGACCCATCAGAAGAAGAGTGGAGATGAGCTATGGGAGAATTTCTGTTGCTGTGCCATTTGGATTTACTCTGAGCATGCTCTCGAAGGTTCCTTTAGCATCCTGCACAGCAGGGAGTCTCTCAAGGCCGGGAGATTGCACAGGCATTTCAAGTAAATTTGGCTAAAAATAGGTGCAGGCAGTTACTTTGAGCTTCTTAATGTTCTCACTCCGCCCAGGCTATTTTCCTGAAAGGAGAGAGAGAACTGTACATTTTGGTGCTCCAGAGGAGAGGGGGTTAGGAGCCTGTGACAAAAGAGAGAAGTAGCTACGAAAATGAGAAAGGCAAAAGGATGATTGAAAAACAGAGACAAAAACTAGCTAAAAGATGGACTTGAAAGCAAAGAAATCCCTTCAAGTTCCCTTTGGGGAAGAAATAGAGTAAAAAAGTAAGTGAAAGGCATAGGGGCTACTGCGGTAGCTTCTTCTCTCATAGGGAGCTCTCAATGAAATTGCCTGGGATCTCAGTAGATGGCCTCTTGGACTTTCTGAGTCAGCAGCAGAGGTAGGCATTGCTTTGGGGAACAAAGGGGAAAAGAGCAAGGATAGTGGGCAAGATGAGAAGAACAGAAAGGGGAGAGAATGAGGCCCTGAACCAATGAGCCACTATGGCAGGGCGCTGGGAAAAGTGAGAGGCACAGATCACAGCCCAGGTCTCCAGATGGTGTGTGCCGGCTTCCCACTGAGTAGGTGTTAGAGTGGGATACAAAGAAGCCCAGCCACTCAATCATGTGCAGGGAGTTGATGTACAGCATGCAGGCACGTGGCTGGTGAACATGAATGGTGCTATTTACATTATTTCTAATACAATTAAATAATAATAAATCCCTACGAATATTAACTGGAGTCGCCAGCATTAATCTTCCCTGAATAACGGCAAAGTGTTACACACGCCGGTCACCCCCATCATTCCTTTCCTAGCAATGCTGAACTACACGATATTAATTATTCTTTAATATTTAAATAGCAATAATATCCAGAAGCCTGAATAAGCCTTGCAAGCCCTTTGTGCTACGTGCTGTGCACACAGCTGCTAGAGCGAGATACATGAAGGTTCTTCACTGCCCAGTGCTGTCGAAGTGCTATGGAAATGTGTGACACAACTGGTCTTCTTTCCCACTGATTGGCAATCACACACTCGCTTGTGTGCTCCAGACGCCTCTATGGTATTCATGTCACTGGCCATGTTAACATATTCCAGCAGCCTACTTATTTATTAGATGCTGACAATGTGTACTCTAGAGGACACAAAATAAGTTCATGCCTCTGAGATCTGTTGTTACTGTCTGGAAGACAAACACAGAGAAGCTGGGACATACTTAGAAATGCGGAACAGGAAGTCACTGTTGCTCCATACATAGATTGTAACTGTCCGATGCGGAAGAGGGTTCAGGTGCATCAACAGCTGCAGTCCCTGTCCTTGCCCAGACACAGCAGAGCGCTCTCCATTGGCCCAGGGAGAAGGTGGAGTGATATCAGGCTGAGGCAGCAGTAGGGTTGGGCTAGGAGGATGCAGACCATTGTCCTTGTGACATTTCTAGTACTCTCCCCTCTGGCCCTATGGAAATTCCTGGGGAACGTTAATACAGTCCCACTGTATCTATCATTCAGCATCCTCTTTGAATGGCACTGGGGACAGACATGAGCTGGGGAAACCATGCTGCCAGCCTCTGGGGAGCTGTGACACCAGGATAAAGAGCTGGCAGGTGGCCCTGATTCCCTGCTGGTCCTCTAGGAAATACATGGAGATGGGCAGGGATTGTGGGTGGCCCCTATACCTAGGCCCCACCCACTAACCCTAACAAAAAGAACTAGAATTCATCCTACAGAAAAGCCCAGCAACCCTTAGTCCCATCCACAGGTTGGCTTTTCTAATGTTATTTGCTCGGTTCTTGTGTGTATTGAGAAGAAGTGAGGCTTTAGGAGGGTCTTAAATGAGGATAAGGAGGTGAATTGGGATGGGGAACATTCCCACACATAGCTAAGGTCCTGAAGTAGCCAAGGAATGAAATTTACATTTCTCTCTCATTGCCAGTTGTTGAACACACACATGGAGCTCTCTGCTAATAGCCCCTGGGATGTTTTCACTGGCATTTGGTTAAAGTTTCCAGTGTTTTTTAGTCCCAGGAGGTACTTTCCAATGCTTTGACTGATTGGCTGGTCGTTAGCATCCCATTTGGCAGTGCTGACGTTTTCACGGTGTGTTCCATTTTCATTTGCAAACATTTTACGGAAACACAATGGGCATTTTTGAACAGCACTAATTTCAATCTATTTTCAGGCAGGTTGGTGGGGGTAAGGTCAGCATTTTGTCAATGGCAAATCTAATGAAAATAAAGGTCCAGACACCAACACATTATGGAACTGATAAGCTTCCTGGACTACTGTCATTACAATGGATAGTTCTGTTCAGTCACTTTGCATTATATTGATTTTTTTTCAAGCACTCCACCTTAAACTTATTTTTCATTTCAGGAAATCAATACTATGGATCCTTTGATGTAAGGCATGCAGTGTTCTGCCAGAATATGTATTGCATGATGGAATAAGTTCAGGGATTTTTTCTCTCAGCTTCTTCCTTGCTGAACATAAATTGAAAATCTAAGTTACTTAAAAAAATACAAAACTGGGCAACATTTCCTGCGTTTGATTCTTTGGCACTATGTCACCTCGCTTGGTGCCTGCAAATGAGTTTCGGCTTCCAAAAACCCATTCTTCATGAAGGGCAGAGTTATGAATGCACTAGTCAGTTCTAGATTCATCATGATCTTCACTGGCAATTTTTTTTTCCTTCTTCCAATTCAGCTTCCCTAGCCTGGAATGGAAAATCTTATTTCTGAATGTCAATTGCATGAAACAAGAAGTTTGTATCTGTCAAGCTTCTGATTTGTACAGCTGTGTAAAATATTGGATGGCAAATTAAAAATGCTTTTTGGGTTTGCAGAGCTTCTACAAACACACCGGTGTAGTACACACAATTTTTCACATCATCCAAATGTTTGTCACTTGTCGGTGGGGGAAAAAAAACGTTCACAGTCTGGACATCTGCAAAAATTCGGATGCAGGTTTTTACAATGTGTTTTATCGAAGTGACATGTTGGGAGGCAAACAGCAGAGGTGATGCAGTGCTACTGGAAAAAGGTCTTGGTGGACGTGGTCAGACAGTTTTGGGGACCTAACTGGAATCTCCACAGGTTAAAACTGTTCAGATAGCCATCCAACTATTTGGATGGTTTTGGTGAATCACACTCTAAACCTTTTGAGATTGAGAACTGGCAGGGTAAAACAAAAGAATATTCTTCAATAACTGTGGGTTCCACCTCTCTGACCAAAATCAGAGCATCAAACCGGCAGCCCAACAACTTCGGTCTGACAAGGCAACCCTCACACATATGCATCATGGTGTGCACAATATAGCTGGCTGATAGTTTAGTTCGGAATGTTATCATTCCAGTGAGCAGCAATACATTTGCTGATGTGAGTGAGTGCTGCTCTACAGGACTAAAGGCCGCAGTATTGAGGCAGCATTGTCAGGTTGTAGACTCCAGCACCTGAGGGACATGCTGCCCCTCATCACTGATGTTGACCTGACAGTGTCTCAGGACTTCAGCTCATAGTCTTTTCTACTTCCCTTTGGTGGAACGGGAAGCAAGCCTTGTACTCCCTAATTCTCAAAACCAGCTGAGAATCCATAACGTTTTTTAGCCTTAATGGCAGTAAATGAACAATTTTCAAAACCTGACGTTTGAGTGGCATGCATTGGCTTCCTTAGTCAGGAAGGCTGAAGAGAATGGCAACTACAAGGTTAAATCCCCTCTCAGCCCTAGTGATGATGGTCCTTGCTGTGAGGCAAACCCGCAGCCAAGCCAGGGCTGCTCTCCCAGGTGCCATAACTCACCCCTCCAACAGAGCCAGCAGTGACTCAGTCCTCAGGCAGGCAGTACTAGCCTATCCCTGAGTAGAGCAAGGGTCAGATGACCCCCAGGCTCAGGTATTTCCCCAATCCCGCCAGAGCTGCAGATCAGTCTGTGCAACAGGACTACCCAGTTAGGAACCCTTCTGCAGCCTTGCAGTGTGAATGACTCCCTAGGCTCCCAGCCTGCTCTTGATCCGGTTCCTGTTCCTGTCAGAGCCTTGCCCAAGCCTTGTTCCAGCCTTGTCCAGGCC
Organism: Gopherus evgoodei; assembly: GCF_007399415.2. NCBI lineage: Eukaryota > Metazoa > Chordata > Testudines > Testudinidae > Gopherus > Gopherus evgoodei. The sequence goes on from NC_044331.1 coordinate 16,315,251, forward strand.
CTACTCTGATCTTGCGCCAGACCCGTTACTGACCCACTTCTGCTTCACATCTGCCTCCTGACCCCTACACCAACAGACTCCGACCATAGCTTGGACCTTTGCCCGGCACACAAACTCTGGCTATGATACTGATTTGGCTTGTCTGACCCTGGCCTGTCCCTGGACCATGGTTCTAATGCTGCCCTCAGCCTGGTCCCGACCCAATATCTGGCTCTGATCTCTGCTCCTTCCACCAGGCCTGACTACGTGGGTATGACTGCCTGACGCTTATGGTCGACTGAGGTCATTAGCAAGCACATCTGCACCATGGCTCCCGCAATATATCTGGCTGGTAAATAATTTAGTTCCCAGTGTTATGAAATATGAATCCCTGGCTCTTTATAAGTACAAATATTCATACAAAGTCTTGCCTTTTTAAATAATTAAAGTTGGTTACACACAATGACTTTTGTGAATGCTATGAAATTTAAGTAAAAAGCTTGAGTATTTATCTTTCCAGCTCAAAGGGAGAAAGGGTCACAGAGATGACAACATATGAGTATATGAGAGGTCAGTGGACTACATTTGTCCTCTATATACTTCTCTGATCCAATGTATTTGGGACTGCAGATATGTGATTTTTATGGAAAATGAATTCAATTCAGACAGAAACTGGGTGGTGAGGGAGGAGTCTGCACTGAGCATCTGTGAAGGTGTAACAGGTATCAAAGGCACTACTCAGCATTCATCTCCTATTAAATCCACCAGTAACACAGAATGCTATTAGCAGTCCTGGCACAATAGAAGAGTGTAGGGTAGACAAAGAAAGAAAAAAATCAGGATTGATGTTCTCTTCCTGTATTTGTTATCTTACCGAAAACAGCAGCAGAATACAAACTGACACATCCTATCTAGAAGAAGGGTGGGATCCTCTGAGACTGGTACTCTATTGATGAAGTAAATACAGTCATTAGAAAGTGGAAGGCACTATGCGTATAAAGAAAACCTAACCTTGTGTAAATCTTTTTTTTTTAATTAAGTTCTTTAGGAACACAGCACTTGATAATACAAAGGTAAAGCTGTCCCGCTTTAACTTGGATAAGGAAGGGCATAGTTTTGTTCACCAGAAGAAACACTCACACTGATTGCTTGTACTCCCTTCTTGGAAGTTCAGCCCAAGTGTCGCAGGCACTTCTCAAGTGGTGAGTCTGGCTTTAATACAACAAAGTCATAGTCTCTCTCTCTCTCTCTCTCTCTCTCTCTCTCTCTCTGGTTGATAGTTATGCCAACTTTAGCCTATTACCAACACATTGTGCTTCAGGGTGACTCTCCCAGTCAGGGTTGTATATATTCACATCATCAGGACACATCGCAGCAAATCCTATGTGAGGTCATACTGGGTTCGTACGGCACTGGAATGTTGCTGGTGCCCCATGACATAAGACGGTTATAAATGACTGACATTTCTTAAAGGTAAGGAGGAAAAAACCTCCCCTAATGTATACAACCCCACAAAACATGAGACCACCTTGTCACACCAAGAAATGGTGATAGAATGGTACATAAACATTGTCAGATAAGGAAGATACCATTAGGAAGTCAGAGAGCTAAGGGGGAAAATGAAGAATAAATGGCCAAATATATAAAGAACAATTCTTGAAGTGCACCAAAATGTAGTATTTGTATTGCAATAGAGACTAGAGGCCACCATTTCTGATTGTGCTAGACACTGTGAAAATAATAGTGAAAAGACAATCCCCTAGATCAAATTACTGAAGACTACAGGTAGTGGGCAAATCAAGGAGGATATGGAGTTTACAGAAAAGCTTACATCATTTATATGTATCCGTTTTCACTATGGGGTATAATGGGGAAATCTCTAAATTCTTCACAATCAAAGAAAGTGAGTCACTCTCAGCGGCAAGAGAAATCAAAAGGAAGTGACTGAATGATACACAAAATTAAATTGCAATAAACAGTCAGTACTGAATGGCATTCACCCAAGATCTCTGACAGAACTAAAGAGTGAAGTAGCTGAGGTAGGAGCAGAAATATGCTTTTTATCATACACATGGGTGGTGCACTGGAGGTTACCCAAGGGAAGCCTAGTATCAAATCCATCTACAAAAGGACGTTAAGAAGATCTTGAAAACTGTAGTAATTCCTAGATTAGCATGCTGTAATGGGGACAAACAGGCATGGCTTCTACCTAGGTAACGCATGCCTCTTGGACCTATTGTAATTCTTTGTACAAGTGAACAAAACAATATCTAAAGGAGAATCAATGGCTATTTATTTAGACCAATAGATATAATTTAGTTAGATTTTCAGACAGCTTTAATGTCTACCACAAAGGGCTATTGAAAAACTCAGTAACAAGAGAATGAGAGGTGAAGTCCTGTTATGGATTAAAAATCCAATCTGTATCAGACCCTATTTGCTAAATAGTAGATGAAGAGCTCGAGGGAAAGTGAGAGTCAGTAGGGAAAGATGATCGCTGGACATACGTGAGCATATTAAGCCAAAATCAGTTAATATGGATCTTGATCCTGCTCTCATTAAAGTCAGAGGCATTGACTGATTGACTTCAATGGTTTGGGACTGGATCCATGAGGCACACAGTAGCTTTTTGTAATCTTTGTTCATATATCCCCTTTAACATGTGCAAGGCTATACATGGTGAACAGCAAATAACATGGGTCTCAACACGAGAGAATATTTTTGCATTTCCTTTTAGGATCTCAAAATTTTTTACAAAATTTAATTAATTAATCCTAATAACTCCCTTGTGAGGTAGATCAATATTATTTACTGCAATAGAGTGTACCAACCCCCCAGTGTGTCTGACAGGTTTAATGAGAGTCCATGCGTGCAATCAGCCTCGCCCTGTGACACCCGCAGTAGGTGTCAAGCCTGAAGGAAGGAGTTAAAAGGATTGAACCTGCTCAGTTAGACTCTGATCAGGAGAGAAAGCAGATCTCTGGTTGTCACCCAGGAAGAGAAGTCCAGCTGGAGTCAGGGAGCTGAGGTGAACAGCTGGCAGACAGAGCTGCGAAGGAAGGTACACCTGCAGCAGGGACCCCAGGGAACTTGGAAAGAAGCAGCAGGAAGTGATCTTACCAGGATTCTGCACACTGGTGGAAGGGCCAACTGAGTCAGGGACTGCCCTGCCAAGGAAGTGGAGAAAACTCCCCTCCAGCAGAACGAGCTGGGTGGTAGAAAGTGCTAAGAAGTGGCCTAGTGGAAGAGGCTTAGAGAGTGCAAAGCTGATAAACTCAGAGTCCAGGAAGAGGCTGAGGCAAGAGCCCAAGACAGAGCAAGGTAGGAAGTGGTTCAGTAAGGCAAACAGGGGCTTGTGTAGTCAAGCCTTGGCTGCCTAATCAAGAGTTCCTGGATCAGAATCCAGTGGAGAGAAAGGGCCTGGGTTCCCCTACCAGCGCAGTGAGGAAGCTAGAACGGAACCAACTTCTGGCAAGGGGTAAGGACTTCTGTAACCCGACAGATAGTAGGACTAGCGAGTCCAGACTCAGACTGAAGACCCAATGTAAAGTTGATGGCGTATTATTTGTTGGACTATTAGTACCACAGAAGAGGTGGAACTCCATGGCTACGTCAACACTACCAGCAAAAGGGGTATGAATCCCAGCTTGCGCAGATATGCTTGTGCTAGCTCTCATCTGAGCTAGCACTTGAAAAATAGCAGTAGCACAGGCAGCAGTGAGACCAAGCTAGCTGCCCCGAGTACACACCCACCTGAACTCCGTGGGTGTGCACTCGGGGCAGCTAAGCCAGGCTACCACTGCTGCTGCCCGCACTACCATGACTATACTACTATTTTTCTCATGAGACCTCAGATGGGAGCTAGCACAAGTATGTCTATGTAATCTGAGAATCACACCCCTAGCTTGTAGAGTAGACCTGTCCTGTGTGGCTTGGCCAGGGGGCTGGCTCACAAAAAGCAGCAGACCATCCCGGGCCTGGAATGGCTCTCAGCAGGGAGTGCTAAATAAGGAGAGTGTGACTATGCTACACCTAGCCAGTATGGGGCAGATGGGCTGGTGAGTGGCATGTCTACATGTAATCTTTGTACAGGTGGGGAATCTGAAGCATCTCAAGGTTAAATGGCTTGCTCAAGATCATATGGTAAATCAGAAGCTCTTGTGTACAGGAATTAGGTAGTATCCCTTTAAATAGTTTGTGAGCCCTCTAGCGGTGCTCACTGTGTTCTGTGTTTCAGAAACCAGTCCGTGCAGTATGCAGGTAGTTAGGCCTTGTATGTTTGGGTATATGTGGTAAACATATTTATTTGAAACCTCACCAGGCCTGGGTATTTTTCTTTCATTGCATAAAGAACAAAAGACACAAGAGCAGCAAAGACAGCAGTCAAAGCAGCACACCTTGCTCTTAGTCCCATTCTGATAGAAAACACATCCTCTCACATAACTGTATACAGCACCAAGATAAGGCTGCAGCCTTAATGCTCCTTAGCTAAAGAACAGCTGGAAAAACTAATCTGGGAAACATGTTCAAATGGGTCTTTAAATTCATCCCTTTTGCAAACGTTGAATGTGATCCCATATTCACATGAGATACATATTTAGTGCAAGCAAATGTGCTTTTGTAACTGCAAGTCAGGTGACTATACCTAATAAACTTGTGTCTGCAAGTGCATTTTTGCACATGCAAATAGCTGACTGCAAAATATGTGGGTGGAACCTGGACAATCTGGCCGTTAACAGCATTTTAACAAGGACCGATCAAACTGACCTCAGCAGAACTACATGGAAGTCATTCAAGGAAGGAATTTGGTCCAGTGTTTGTATTTAAATTCCTAATTCTGCTTTTTAAAGCATATGAGAAAACTGTCGGTACTAACACATTGAAGAAAAACAATCTTAAAAGTCAGTCCGTCATTGATCATTATTATTAGTGTTACAGTAGCATCCAGGAGCCCCCATCATGGACCAGGACCCCATTGTGTTAGGCGCTATACCAACAGAACGAAGAGACAATCCCTGCCCCAAAAAGCTCACAATCCAAGTGTAAGACAAGAGACAACCTGTGAATATTACAAACAGACAAGAACACCAGTAAACAATGAGACAATACTGGTCACCATAATAGCAGTGGTCTCGCCAGCTGGCTTGCCTGTTCATTGTCAAGTTATTTTAGGTATCCTGCCAAAGAACAACTGAGGGTGTACTGCCACGTGAGAGATCTGAGGTTGGAAGCGACTCCCAAGAGGAGACACTTGGGATCTGATCCAAATCTCACTGAAATCAGCTAAATCTTTTCAATGACTTCCATGGGCTTTGGATTAGGCCCATTGATTGGGCTGGATTGGGTCAGAGATCCTCAGATCTGGCTGAGGCAAGATGAGCAGAAGGCCCACCAAATGACTAAGCGTACACAAAATGTAACTCAAATTTTATAACAATGGTGGTTGCCCTACCTCAGTGTGTCCTATTGCAAATTAAGCTGTCGTTAAAATGGAAAGGACCCAGGCTGCAACATGGAAGTTCACTTAATGTAAAATAGTAATAATTGGAGCTGACTGTAGATGGTAATTGCATTTCCAGGCAACTTTCCAGGAACAAAACCAAAACACTGAATATTTTCATGAAAATTGAGTTGTTTTGAAATGTCCATTTTTTAAATAAAAAACCTGAGGTTTCTGATTTGGGAATAGGTGTTGAAGTGTGTGTATGAGAGAGAGAGAGAGAGAGAGAGAGTTCTAGTAATAATGCCCATGCTTTTATTTCATATTTCAGAATATACAATTCTTGATCCTCAGACCCTAGAGCAATAAAAATGTGATTTGTGTGCGCTGAAGAAATGTAAATGTATAGAGCCTAGCCAGCTATGTGCTTTCATTTAGAGCTCCTTTGAACTAGAACTAAACTTTTCTTCTCATTCCAGCTACTACAGCAACACTCCCTGAATGTGGATGCCTAGTGAAAGCTAAATATATCTCAGTGATGTTTCTCACATTACAACATTTGCCCACCTTGAAAAGCAAGAGAGATTTGGCAGCTAAATATAGACACAACTAATTAGCGAAACCCAAAATTTGACTGTGAAACTACTTAAAATGTTCCCTCTTTCCATATCACCTTCCAGCTTAACATATTGTGTGGACAACTTTAATTCTTATGCTATTTTCTAGGGCTCATTGGTTTGTGATGTGGAAGCAAGAAATAGGTCCTCTAGGAGGTATCCAATGGTCACTCAGATGACCACAGTCCTTTAAATGACCAACATTACAAATTTCTCAAAGCAGTTAGGATTCACCATATTCCCAAAAGTACCATCTCTGGATGGTGGCATTTCTGTAAAGAGATGTAATGACATACGCCAAGAGGCGTTGTTCAAATTGGTGATGAAATTTGTAGTTCCACTTCTGCAGCCTCAAGTGCAGCAGTTCCAGGAAGGACAAGACTGATATACAAACTGTATGAAAAGATTCAACTTCTCCTGTGTTTGAGATACTTTCCCATCCTGATCTGTACCTAGTTTTAAATTTCAACAGCCGTTGCATCAGACTATTTTATAAATGTCATTTAATGAGTTTCATAACTATATGTTTGTACTCTGGTGTCATGAATATAGGGGGAAGGATAGTAACCTTTATGTATGCAGTAGCATAAAACTCCTCCTTGGCAACTGTGCTGGATTGCCTTACCTGCAAAGGGTTAAACTGTTCAAATAACCTAGTTGGCACCTGACCAGAAGGACCAATGAGGAAAGAAGATACTTTCAAATCTGGGGGAGAAGGATTTGTTTTTGGTCTGTGTGTTGTTCCCTCTCCTGACAGAGGGAGAAGCCAAGCGGGTACAATATCTCCTGAAGATATACCAGGAATAATCCCTCTGAAACCACAGAAACTCAGAGTAGGGCAAGGAAGTATGTGTTAGGTTATCTTTTGGCTTTTGAATTTTCCTGTGCTACAGAGGTAGTTTTATTCCTGTTTTTTGTACTGTAAAGCTGAGCCCAGAGGGGAATCCTCTGTGGTTTAAATCTTTTTATTATCCTGTGAAGTTACTTTCCATCCTGATTTTCCAGGTGTGATTCTTTTATTTCTTTTCTTTATAAATTAAGTTCTTCTTTTAAGAACCTGATTGGTTTCAGTGTCCTGAAGACAAAGGGTCTGGTCTGTGTTCACATTGCTAAGGCAACTGTTTGGTAGATTATTCTCAAGCCTCTCCAGGAAAGGGGGTAAAGGAGATTCCAAGTTACCCTTCCCTGAATTTTTGTGTAAATCACTTGGTGGTGGCAGCAATACCGTCCAAGGACAAGGAAAGGAATTTATGTCTTGGGGAAGTTATAACCTAAGATGTTAGAATATAAGCTTAGGGGGTCTTTCATGTGGGTCCCCACATCTGTACCCTAGAGTTCAGAGTGGGGAGAGGGGAACCCTGACATCTTGCATTATTGTTAGTGCTATGCAGGAGACTTAGGAAGAAGAGCAAACTTGATCTTCACTCCAGTGGCTGGTAGGGGCTGCACTTGCTGTAGAGTTGATGGATTAAGGCGGGGTGGGCAAACTTTTTGGCCTGAGGGCTGCATCAGGTTTCATAAATTGTATGGAGGGCTGGTTAGGGGAGGGGGTTGTGGCCCAGGCCTGACTTCCTATCTGCCCCCCACCCCCTGGATTCCTGCCCCATCCAATCCCCCCTGTTCCCCGATGGCACCCCCAGGACCCCGGCCCGATCCACACCCCCTGACTCCCTGTCTCCTGACTGCCCCCGGACCTCCGCCCCCCATCCAACCCCTCCTCTCATTCCTGATGCTCCCTCGGGACCCCTGCCCCATCCAACCACCCCTTTTGCCTGTCCCTGACTGACCCCGGAACCCCTGCCCCTGACTGTCCCTGGCCACCCCATCCAACCCCCCTCCTTCTTGATTCCCCCCCCGGACCTCTGCAACCATTCAACCCCTGTTCCCGCCCCGACCACTCTGACCCCTATCCACACCTCCACCCCCTGACCAGTCCCTGAATTCCCTTGCCCTCCATCCAACCCACCTTGCTCCCTGCCCCCTTACTGGTGGCTGGCAGTATTACTGCTGTGCCGCCCAGCTGGAGCTGGACCACTCCTCCACCGCCACGCAGCACAGAGCACTGGGTCAGGCTGGGCTCTGCAGCTGCGCTGCCCCAGGAGCTCACAGCCCCGCCACCCAGAGCATTGCACGGGCAGCGGAGCGAGTGAGCTGAAGCTGCAGGGGAGGGGGAACAGTGGGGGAGGGGCCGGGGCTAGCCTCCTGGGCCGGGAGCTTGGGGGCCAGGCAGGATGGTCCCATGGGCTGGATGTGGCCTGCGGGCTGTAGTTTGCCCACCTCTGGATTAAGGTGTGGGTGGAGTGTCCTAGCTCCAAGTCCAATTTACAACCTCTTTCCTATCCTAGCATTTCATAGAGCACTAAGGGCAGCCCTTTTGGATCTGGCTGTAATTCCATCTCTTGGCAAAAGGTAATGTGCTTCTGAAGCACAAGGGCTAGGGCAAGAGACAAAAACTGGTTGGTGAAAGAATTATAGTCTCCTGACACAGTCAGCCAATGGCTGGGGGGGATGCTGCAGGATATACACTAAAATAAAGATATCAGGGAACTTTGAAATCTGTCATCCAGGGAGATTGATTGGCATCTACTGGCATTAAGCTTACATACACAGCTATGGGAGGGAGAGCAACAGCTAAGAGAATTGCGCATATTCAACACTCCCCTGTAATGGGACTGATTCTCTACTCCTTTATGTTGATTTCAGTGGAGTTTGAGCAGGGTACAACCAGATGAGATGCCTTGATCATCCACTCTCATAATCATTTATTATTTGTACTGTGGTAGCACCTCGGAGCCTGGGGGATGGACTGGGATGCCACTGTCCTGGGCTTTATGGAGGGTAAATGTAGTTGGAATGCAAGGAAAAGCTTTCTCCCCACCACCTGCCCTATGACTTCTGGAGAGAGAAGAACTGGCTTACTGTGGCTTTAAGATTAAGAAGGAAATGAGTATTTAAAAAGAAAAAATATTCCTCCTGGGTAAATATAAAAGACTGTTTCATTATTGCCAAGGACCAGTAGAAATAAAGCCAGCACGTCATGAAATTCACAATACACTGTTATATCTAATTGAATCTTCTGCATCTATTTTTAATGGGGAGCTAGTTTGTTTAATGTGATGGCTAAATAATTACGAGCATGAGTTAGTTCTCTAGTTGGGACACATTGGGTCTTATGTGGAAGGAATTATGAGAATTATGAGAAATACTCAACCACGCATATTGAAAAAACAGTGATTGAGTCCTCACCAACTTGTCTGAGCAGCCTGCTAAATGATTTATGTCCTGGATATCTCTGTGGGCCTCACTGAAGGACTGGGGCCTTAGACTCAGGTTTCTTTTCATTAAATAATAGTGTGGGTCTCTAGATGGAAAATAACCCAATTGCCAGTACACTGATACGAGCATAATTATTACTGATCAAGCCTTTTCTTTAAAAGGAAAAGGAAACCTCACAGAAAATAAGCAACAGTTTAATGCAAATCACCTCAGAGCAACAACTGGTGAGCTATTATAACCAATGTAATCCAGCTGTTGAGAATGAAACAATGAGAATGCACATCTGTTTTTATTGTGTGTGCATGGCACTATTTTCACTATAATAAAGGGTAGGGGAAGGCGCAGACCCCAGATCGCTAAGGTAGTTATTGAGGCTTGGGCAACTTGGCCCAGTTTCTATTTCTCAGATCTATGCTCTGCTGCTCTTTCTTGCAGTTTTTCCCTGCTAGACATTGCTACAGCATTTTTTCAGTTGTTCTGCTCCAGCAGCTGTTTATTTACAGAGAGGTGTGGCAGAGGAATGGAACTGAGGGAATTATTCTTTGCAAATAACATTTGTTATGAATGTAGCCCTTTTTCCTTCTTCACACACCATTAGGAAAATGCAACCTAGATGAAGCTACTATAAGGTGGATGCAAAACTGGTTGGAAAACCATTCCCAGAGAGTAGTTATCAGTGGTTCACAGTCATACTGGAAGGGCACAAGTGGGGTCCCGCAGGGATCAGTCCTGGGTCCAGTTCTGTTCAATATCCTCATCAATGATTTAGATAATGCATAGAGAGTACACTGATAAAGTTTGCAGATGATACCAAGCTGGAAGGGGTTACAAGTGCTTTGGAGGATAGGATTATAATTCAAAATGATCTGGACAAACTGGAGAAATGGTCTGAAGTAAATAGGATGAAATTCAATAAGGCCAAATGCAAAGTACTCCGGTTAGGAAGGAACAATCAGTTGCACACATACAAAATAGTAGATGACTACCTAGAAAGGAGTACTGTGGAAAGGGATCTGGGGGTCATAGTGGATCACATGCTAAAAATGAGTCAACAGCGTAACACTGTTGCAAAAAGAGCAAATATCATTCTGGGCTGCATGAGCAGGAGTGTTGTAAACAAGACACTAGAAGTAATTTTTCTTTTCTACTCCATGCTGATTAGGCCTCAGCTGGAGTATTGTGTCCAGTTCTGGGCACCACATTTCAGGAAAGCTGTGGACAAATTGGAGAAAGTGCAGAGAAGAGCAACAAAAATTATTAAAGGTCTAGAAAACATGACCTATGAGGGAAAATTGAAAAAATTAGGTTTGTTTAGTATAGAGAAGAGAAGACAGAGACTTGATAACACTTTTCAAGTACATAAAAGGTTGTTACAAGGAGGAGGGAGAAAAATTGTTCTTTTTAACCTCTGAGGATAGGACAAGAAGCAATGGGCTTAAATTGCAACAAGGGAGGCTTAGGTTGGACATTAGGAAAAACTTCCTGTCAGAGTGGTTAAGTACTGGAATAAATTGTCCAGGGAGGTTGTGGAATCTCTATCACTTGAGCTTTTTAGGAACAGGTTAGACAAACACCTGTCAGGGATGGTCTAGACCAGTGTTTCCCAAACTTGGGACAGTGCTTGGGTAGAGAAAGCCCCTGGTGGGCCGGGCCAGGCGGTTTTTTTATCTGCTGCATTCGCAGGTCTGGCCAATCGCAGCTCCCACTGGCCACGGTCCGCTGCTTCAGGCCAATGGGAGCTGCTGGAAGTGGCGGCCAGTACATCCCTCAACAAAACTTAATCCTGCCACGAGCGCAGGGAACTGGACCAGATGATCTCTCGAGAGCCCTTCTAGTCCTATGATTCTATGACTATGATTCTATAATTTGTGAACTGATCCTGATTTCTGTGACTGTATTGGTTATCTGTACATATTCTCATAATTAGTTTGGATGAATAATTTTTTTAGACCTGAGGCTAATTGAGAACTGTTTGCTTTGCTCCTTTGCTGGTGTGTCTCCTGAGTCAAATGGTATTGTTTCTGCTCCCTGACTGGATGAATGACATTTATGAAACTAGAGAACATCATAATAGTAATATTCCGTTATTATGTAATCCAGTTACTGATAATGACTAGCCAATAGCATGCTTCCAGTGTGAATTTTTGAAGGAATATCTTAATTTTGCTAAAATTCATGCAACTTTCAGGATTTGTGTATATTTCCACAAACCCTGACAGCTAAAAGAATGTTAATAAATAACAAGTAATAGGACCCCATCAATAATGGTGAACAGAACAAAGAGCTTTGGCTCAAAATACATTCATAGATCATCATTTTTAATATTTGGCCAGCTCTGCTTAAAAACAGAATCAAGACTCTTGTCAGATCTGAGTGAAATATTTGAGGGGGAAGGGAACCACGTTGTTTTCTTTAGTGATATATCTGCCCGTACAGGCCACCTTCCCTGAAACACAGCAATGACACAAGCTAATTGCAAAATGATCTGGAGATATGATTGTGTTGATATGAATTACTGCAGAATCACTATTATTTCCAACAAGAGTTACACTGGATGTACCACGAATAACCATATAACTGACTTGTGAAAACCCAGATATTGTCTTACTTTTGGATCCCATAGAATGTTTTCCAGATCATAGAGCCTATTGTTGAAAGAGGTTTCGGAGGTACATTTTAATAAGACTAGAGAAGATTTACAGTATAGGCAAAATGAGAAACCCCACTGACATGACAGGAACAAACTCTGCTACTTTACTCACACAAGTAATACCGTTACATTTAATGTAGCTGTTTGTGTTAATGAAGTGTACATATATGTGCCATTGCTATATGTACACAGCCGCAGATTTCTCCTGCACAGTGCTTGAGTGGTGCCTTAAATGAGATCCAGTTATGAATGACCTTGGATATCCTGATGGTTGGCCTTATAAACTATTCCATGTCATGTAAAATATGTACAGAATTATTATCAGACTTCTAGGGGGAAGTAGGATGGCCAATAGCCATTTTTATAGCATCTTTTGCTAGCCGAGTTCCTTTCTGGAATGACTCTGAACAGGATCTTAAAGGTGTATAGTCTATCCTCCTAACTGCAAAAAAGACTCAGTAATGCCAGGAAGTAAAAGGAAATGGGACAGGGTGGAAGGAGGGGGATGAAACAATAGCTCAGACTAGCAGTAAAATATCACATCCAATGCCTAAATAGCCCATCAGCTAAGAGAAGATTAGACAAATGAATGATAAAACTGACAATTGCATCTGGTCCTCACTGGATGAGAAAGTAATGAAAATCTCATGAAAGATAAATGGAAAAGTTAGTTTTAAATGGATTTAATAAAAGTAAAGGAGTACAAGTGTTCATTCTGGTTCTTCTGACTTAATCTTTCTATATTTTAGTCTTCCTAACTGAGTTCTGTCTCATTAGCCATAGTTTAATAAAGGGTTACATATTCAGCTGAAATCTAAGCAACATTTAATACATTAAAAGGAAAAGCAGATGTCCTTGGCTGGGTTCTTGCATATTACAACGTGATCTTCAAAACCAAGGGGTTTTTTTGAGGGAGAGAGAGAAAAAAAATTCAAAAAGTGTTCCATCTTTCTTCATTCGATTGGGAATAATGCAAAATCTAAATAAAAGGAATAGAGGTTTATTGTAGAAATTTAGGACAGGAAGGGACCTTGAGAGGTCAAGTCCAGCGCCTTGCAATTTAAACAGAATGTTATAAAATGAAGATAAGTGTTCCAAAATTAGCAGTATTTTTTTCAATTCTATATTCTTTGTCTTACAGTTTCTCACAAACTTTGGAATTGAACTAATTTATTTTCGCCCTTTTGCCTCTTAATTTATCAGTTTGAAGTCAGGTTTGCTCACGGTTAGCACTGTTGAGCCCCTGCTCAGAAGGATTCTCAGTAAGCTTGTATGGTAAGTAAAAATATGGAAATAGATTCCAACTTTTTGTTCTGTTTGTACAGCACCTAGCTCACCGGGCTCCTGGCCCACGACTGGGGCTCCTAAGTGCTACTGTACTATACACAACAATACTGAATTCTGAGCACAAAATAGAACTCATCCACTTAGATGTTCTGGAAGGAAGGTCAATACAATGGGCGAGATCAGATGAAATGTGTTTCAAATTTGTATAAAAGATCAAAAATTCTCACTAAAGCAGGATGCACAATATAAACCCAGACCAAGTTTCCCCTTGCTCCTTCCATCCGACCTAGCTCCACACAATCTCCTGTTCCCTGAGCTTCCCCAGCTTACTACAAGGCCTCCTGCCTCTGGCAGTCTCAGGGAGCTGCTGGAAGCGGCGACCAGTATGTCCCTCGGCCCACGCCGCTTCCAGCAGCTCCCATTGGCCTGCAGCAGCAAACCGTGGCCAGCGGGAGCCGCAATTGGCAGGACCTGTGGATGCAGCAAGGAAACAAACTGGCCCAGCCCACCAGGGGCTTTCCCTACACAAGCAGCATCCCAAGTTTGGGAAACACTGTGCTAAGCATAAATCCCAAATCCAGTGTTTATCTATTTAAAAAGGAAGTTTTCTTCTTCAGCTGCATGTGCATGATATTGTACGAATTTTCATCTAAAACAGGCCACACCAACAAAAATAATTGGATACATTTTTTCAGGCAACCCAGAACATTTCTGATCTTAGATAAATATTGCACAGTAATTCCACCTATGCCTGTCTGTTGTGAGAACCAGGAAAAATCTTTGGGGATTTTGTTGTTTGTTTGTTTTTACAGAAAGTCACTATTTTTGATGGGTTACTGAATATAACCTGCTGGTGTGAACAGAAATGGTTTAACCGCAAGGAAAGTCCATAGGGAATGCTAACCACACACATTAAAAATGAGGCTCCCATTCCAAATGCAAATTAAAAAAAAATAAACTCTAGGGTCTATTTGATTAGTGCCTTCTAATTAACTTCCTCTTAATCACCACAGTTGCCACAGAATATCGTAATCCTGATGTTTGTGTCTATGCTGATCCTTTATGATGTACATACATGAAGGTTGTCGAAATAATTATCAGCACATATTTCACTTACTGTACATATTTTCTAGCAGATGAACAAGAACAGAGTGAAACTTTGGGGGTGGATTAATTTGCTGTTCTCTGGCGGAGAAGCAAAGCAGCATTAGAGCTGATTTTAATGTTATCATTCTCAAAGTCCTCAGTCAATAGGGCTATGACTCATGATGCTAGTAACCTACTTTCTACAGTCATACAAATTATGGGATGGGAAAGAAATCCCCAAACTCAACCTGTTATAGCCACTGCCTTGAAATCAGAGCTTCCTAATTTAGTATCCTGGGCATGTTACCATTACTATTTCTTAGGCTGAAAGTCATTATCCTGTACGCCTTGCAGCAGCATTGTTCACTTGTTAAACTGAGTTTATATTTAGCAAAATGTTGTATATAAAAGGCAGAGCACTACAGCCATTTGGGCTGTGAGATTCAATAGGACAGCATAATGAGTGATGTAGGTTTAGTATACACACTCACCTTGTCCTACATTTAAGGCTACAAACAACGAACTGTTTTGTGGAAGACCAAATAGAACCAATGAACCGCAAACAAGGACCTCACAGAGATGCAGAACGATGACATATTACTATTAAATTATTTCCCTTGGGGCCTGCTGTAGCCAGTGTATCTTACAGTAGCCCTTGGGGAGTTCTAAACTATGCTAGGGACTGGTCAATGATTAGAAGAGTGGAAAAGTGGATTAAAGCCACCTTTCCCCCTCCAATACTCTAGGTCCCATGCCGCCCACAGAGTTTTCCTGTGTCTAGGGGCAGTGGTTTGTGGATGGCTGAGGATCTGGAAGCCCAAGCCTTTTCCTAATGCCACAGTTCTTGAGAATTCATGGGTAAAGCATCCTTTTTAACTGGGAGGTAGGAGCTGCTCTGTAGGGACGGTTGCTGCTCCAATGACTCAGTCCTTCTTGGCAGCATGGCTCCAGCAGCAGCCGTGTGGCCAGAGCATGTGTCCTCACATGTCTGCTCAATGGCCCTGTGGAGAGAAAGCAGAGGGACATAATACAGCTCCCTGCTGTATTAGCTCCCACTTGGATTTGTGTATGGAAATGCAAGAGAAGAGACTGGAGTGTTTGGAGATCAGAACCCTCCTTCCCCTTCCTCACTACGTCCCAACACACTGGAAGGCTGTGAAGTGCTAGCTATGGGGAGCTCCAGCACAGCACCATTCAGCAAGGGAAGGGAGGAGAGGTATTACCACAGAGGCAGTGCTCACCACTTCTTAACGAAAGATCCATGTGTGGGAGAGGGGCTTCTGTGCTGGATCAAGGTAGAGATGTGGCTGCTTGGTTTTAGCCCATTTGGATCTATTGTAAGGCAGCTGCGGTGCACTCACTTTGCTGAGTTTAGCTGTCAGAGATACACATTGCTCCAGTTATAAAGCACATCTGCCAACAAAGCAGGCAATTGAAACTGCCATTTCACAGCCTCCTACTGGCAGCCACCATGCTGATGGACACTGGCAGGGTGTGGCACCCTGTGTCAGAGATTATTAACCATCTTCTACCCTGCTTTCACAGTGATCTAGTGATCAGAGGCAGAACTTCACTGCTTAATATTTAAACAGCGACTTTCATATTTAGACAGTAATTTTAATCGGTGTGCCACACATGGTTGCCAACCCTCCCAGATTGCCCTGGAATCTCCAGGAATTAAAGATTAATCTTTAATTAAAGATTATGTCATGTGATGGAACCTCCAGGAATACGTCCAACCAAACTTGGCAACCCTAGTGCTACAATAGTATGCAAGCATGGTGGAAACTGGTTTACAACTGGAGATGTCCCCTGTTACAAATTACAGCAAATCAGACCCAGAAGTTCTAATTTTAGCCAAAAACTTACTTTAAAATTGAATTTACATTTATTTTCTACAAACCAACAACTGCCTTGTTCCCACTGCTTCATGTGTTATGTATCCCACTCTGTGCCTGATTCACAGAAAAGGCGAGTCTATTACAGCCTCCAGCTACCGTTCTTGGCTTCTTAACTCAAGCTGTGTGGAAATCTGCACTTTCAGCTCCCAAGGTCCCTGATTCAATGCTTGGGGCTGGCCGAGATGGTGGCTGTCACGTAAGTGGTTACTGGGAGCTGTAACAGACACATTTCATTTCAGGATGCAGTGCAGAGCAAAACAATGAAAACAGGCATTTGTAGAGACTTCTAACCATCGAAGTCTCTACAAATGAGGCTGAGGGAACTGCAATTGTTTAGTCTGCAGAAGAGAAGAATGAGGGGGGATTTGATAGTTGCTTTCAACTACCTGAAAGGGGATTCCAAAGAGGATGGATCTAGCCTGTTCTCAGTGGTACCTGATGATAGAACAAGGAGTAATGGTCTCAAGTTGCAGTGGGGGAGGTTTAGGTTGGATATCAGGAAAAACTTTTTCACTAGGAGGGTGGTGAAGCACTGGAATGGGTTACCTAGGGAGGTGGTGGAATCTCCTGCTTTAGAGGTTTTTAAGGTCAGGCTTGACAAAGCCCTGGCTGGGATGATTTAGTTGGTGTTGGTCCTGCTTTGAGAAGGGGGTTGGACTAGATGACCTCCTGAGGTTCCTTCCAACCCTGATATTCTCTGATCTCAAAAGTATTTTACAAACATTAAATAAAGAGGCTTTGCTATTAATTCTGAGAGCTCAGTTACCCACTGGGGACACTGAGGCAAAGCTATTAAATGATCTCTCCAAGTCTACATACTCTCAAAACAGAGAAAACATATTAAAGTGAAGTCACTTTAGCCAGCAAGTCTCAGGGAAACAAGCCCTTTCTTCTACTTAATAAGCTGTAATGATGCTTTTAACACTTGCAGAAAGAACGGTATTTATCCTGAAACTGAATGAGTAGTGTACATCTGCACACCAAGATCTGTGAGGAATCACCAGGCGGCGATTTGCAGAACAACTAGGAAATGACTTGCTTCAGTTCCCCTCCATCTGTTTGATTTCTTGGATTTCTGTTTTTTTTACTGTCTCTAATCTTTTTAAAGGGTTGATAGGTTCACAAAATGATGCCCCCTAAAGGTTATTGATCGTATCCCTCCTCTTTCTGAGACATTATCAAAAAGCCCTGAAAAGAAGATTGACGCGATAAAGAATTAACACTTCTGTAGCATCAGATGACAGTCAGCCTCAGTTGCCAGAGCCTCAGCACAGCCTGATTGGATGGCACATCTCCATAGAGGTTATAGCAGCCCCAAGGAAAGCAGCTAGAGGAAATACAGCACAACTTCCTAGTGTGTTGTTAACATCTCTACCTGAAGTGTCACCTTAGCTACGGGGTTAGATGAGTCTGAGCTGCAGCAGGTTTCTGGCACGAAGGGCAGGTTCCCTCTTTTAATGATGAATAGAGAGAGCAACTCAAACTGCAGCCCCAGGCCTGGGGAAACAAAGCCATGGGAGCTGATTAGCCAGCTGGAAGGATGATGGTGGTCTTGGTCTCCACTGACATAGTGCGCTCAAAATATGTTTTGTTACACTGCAATTGACTATAATGACTCCAAAATGATTGGTCTTTTAGACTAGACTTTTAAGCAGGCTCCTTCATAGCTTGTGTTCAGAGACTCATCTGCTCTCCCTGCATTTGCTGTTTTTATTATACATAGATTTTCCAGTCAGGGTCTCTGTCGTTTGGCTTCCTTCTCTGTGGGGACTAGGAGTGACTTTAAAACAAGACAGAAATCTGTGGCATTTGCTGTTTATCCCTTTTTTGTTGTTAAACTCCATTTTGTTCATGCGAATGTTTTAGTGTTGTTGTGCAGTGATTTATGGATTTGCTATCTGAGACAATAACAGTAGCAGAAGGAGCTTGGGATAGAGGCTTTCAGCCCTAGTTTGTATCCAGCCCAAGCTGATTGTGACCAGAAGTCACATCCGACGACTGTTTACAGGCCTATGTAAGCTTAGTGGTCTCAGTCCAGTTCAAACACCACAAATGTCAGCATGACAGAAACCATTGCTACAGCTAGCAGTAATTTGCCACTTGGCTAGCACTATCACTGGAGACTAACGTTTGTACTTATGATTGAGAGAGAACTAGCTGCTCATCTATTAATTGCTATAATGACTATAGCGCCTACCAGCCCTAGTTGTAGACCAGAAGCCCATTGTACTATATTAACATAGAAGAAAAAAATCCCCTACAATTTAGATCATCCCTACAATTCAGAGCTAAAGCACGTTGATGGGAGCCTGGAGCAGAAGATAGGGCTTGGGAGTGGAAATCAGAAGAGCTGGGTTTTATTCCTGGCCATGCCACTAACTAGCTGTAATATCCTGAGTATGAAATAACTTCTCTAGGCCAGTTTCTCTATTTGTAAAATGGGAATCATGATACATCCCCACCTTTGTAAAGCACTTTTATTGGGCCTGATTTTCCACTGCTTTGCACCTTTCTCAAGTTATTTGCCCTTGGACAAAGTAAGTTTAAAAGCAACCGGTGTGAAAGGAGGATTCTGATTTGCGCTCACTTTGCATAGGTGTAAATATCTGCATTGTTTGTTTGTAAGGCTTTGGAGAATCAGGACTATAATGTGCAGGGAACTGGGGGAAGCTGCCGTTGTTCTGTAGACAAATAGTCATATAATTTTCTTCTACCTGTATGTATGGATATTACTAGCATACAGCTGCACATATACAGCATGCCATCTGGCTATAACGCTCAGGTATACATAACACCCAGCACAAACAAAAGTGACATCATTCAGGCATAGAAAAAATCTTAAGGTATGTAAGATCCAAAAATTAAAAAAAAAGTAACAATTATATGCAAGGAAACAACAATCTTGATTAAAATCCTGACAAAGTCCTGACAAGAAAGAAATTCAGACAAAAGCAAGAAGATTTGTAAAAAGAATTATATAAATCCAATATGGATTGTATTTCTATCTAAATCCAGAATGAAAAAGTAATATCCAATTTAATCGGTCTCTACAGCTATTGCTCTATAAACCTGTGATATTTAATAGCAAATGATCCTCTTCAACAGTTTTAACTATTTCAATAGAAAGTATATAATTCCCTATTCAATTCTATAAGGTGGTAACAAAAACCTATAGAAAGGTTTTCATTTTTATTACATTCTATAGGACATTTCCATATGTATTAATATAGATCTGCCATTCCTAGTAATTAACTCTCTTTGTTTTCAACTGATAACATTCAAGCCACAGAGTGCTGTCCATTAAATAACTGTTCTTCAAATGTGTGTTGCATGCACTTTTCATTTGTCACTTTCCCATGAATAAGCTAAATTATAGAAATGTTGGCATGCCTTTCTTATTCCCTCAGGTACTATTGGATGTGGCAGAATAAAATACGTGTTTATTTTATGCACCATGATCCTGCAGTCAAAGCTATTCTGAAGTCATCAACATATTTTGTTCCCTAAATATGCATCGGAGCAGTCTCACAGGGACTGTAGTCTTCTCCTGGAATTGATAAGCCATTTAATGCATTATCCTGGTGACAGACAAGATGGCATTTGCTACACGCATTTTTCTTTTCACGATTCAATAGTTTTCAGAAAGGCTGAGAAACTAAACAGCAAATTTACACCATAACAAAGTACAAACTAAGATCTCAGCTACCTGATGAATGACTAAGCAGCTTTTGTGGGTCAATTTCTATCTGACTTGCTTGGTGGAGAATTATAATTTGCATTACAGCAGTCCCTAGAGGCCACAATCAGAACTGGCATTATGCTGGGCGCTATGCAAACAAAGCGTATGTCTACACTACGAAATTAGGTCAAATTTATAGAAGTCGATTTTTAGGAAGCGATTTTATACAGTCGATTGTGTGTGTCCCCACTAAGCGCACTAAGTCGGCGGAGTGCGGCCACAGTACCTTGGCTAGTGTCGACTTTCAGAGCATTGCACTGTGGGTAGCTATCCCACAGTTCCCGCAGTCTCCACTGCTCAGTTCTAGGCTGAGCTCCCAATGCCTGATGGGGCAAAAACATTGTCGCAGATGGTTCTGGGTACATGTCATCAGTCACTCCTCCCTCCGTGGAAACAATGGCAGACAATCGTTTCGCTCTTTTTTCTGTGCAGATGCCATACTGCTTTCAGCAGACGGTGCAGTAGGAATGCTAACTGTCGTCATCCAACCACCACTTCCACTGCAACTCTGCTCTCCTGGTGCCATGAATCCACCTCACACATCTTCTCTTTATAAATATCTGTTCTTGTGACAACCCATCGTCATCCACTGCTTCCGCTGCAACTCTGCTCTCCTGCTCGTGTCTTGATAATGAATTTCTCCATGTTGTCTGTCATTGGCTTCAGGGAACATGTGTTCTTCCTCGGGAAATGTGCGGAGTGCTAAACGTCATCCTCCACTGCTTCTGCTGCAACTCAGCTCTCCTGGTGCCATGAATCCACCATGCAGGTCCTCTAGTTGTTCAGTATAAATATCTATTCTCGTGGCATCCATTGTCATTCACCGCTTCTGCTGCAACTCTGCTCTCCTGCAGACGCCATACCACGGCAAGCATGGAGCCTGCTCAGCTGACCTTTGCTGTTGTGAGCATTGTAAACACCTCGCCCATTATCCTGCAGTATGTGCAGAACCAGAACCTGCAAAAGCAGGCGAGGAGGCGATGACAGCGCGATCATAATAGTGATGAGGACATGGACACAGACTTCTCTCGAAGCATGGGCCCTGGCAATTTGGACATCATGATGGCAATGGGGCAGGTTCATGCCGTGGAATGCCGATTCTGGGCCTGGGAAACAAGCACAGATTGGTGGGACTGCGTAGTCTGGGATGATCCCCAGTGTCGGCGAAACTTTCGCATGCATAAGGGCACTTTCATGGAACTTTGTGACTTGCTTTTCCCTGCCCTGAAGCACAAGAATACCAAGATGAGAGTAGCCCTCACAATCGAGAAGCAAGTGGTGATAGCCCTCTGGAAGCTTGGAACGCCAGACAGCTACCAGTCAGTTAGGAATCAGTTTGGAGTGGGCAAATCTACTGTGGGGCTGCTGTGATCCAAGTAGCCAAAGAAATCACTGAGCTGCTGCTATCAAGGATAGTGACTCTGGGAAATGTGCAGGTCATAGTGGATGGCTTTGCTGCAATGGGATTTCCTAACTTTGGTGGGACAATAGATGGAATGCATATCACCATCTTGGGACAGGACCACCCTGGAAACCAGTACATAAACCGCAAGGGGTACTTTTCAATGGTGCTGCAAGCACTGGTGGATCACAGGGGACATTTCACCGACATCATCGTGGGATGGCTGGGAAAGGTACATGATGCTCGCATCTTCAGGAACTCTGGTCTGTTTGAAAAGCTGCAGGAAGGGACTTTCTTCCCAGACCAGAAAATAACCATTGGGGATGTTGAAATGCCTACAGTTATCTTTGGGGACCCAGCCTACCCCTTAATGGCATGGCTCATGAAGCCATACACAGGCAACCTGGACAGTAGTCAGGAGCTGTTCAATTATAGGCTGAGCAAATGCAGAATGGTAGTAGAATGTGCATTTGGATGTTTAAAAGCTCACTGGTGCAGTTTACTGACTTGGTTAGACCTCAGCGAAACCAATGTTCCCATTGTTATTACCTCTTGCTGTGTGCTCCACAATATCTGTGAGAGTAAGGGGGAGACATTTATGGTGGGGTGGGAGGTGGAGGCAAATCGCCTGGCCTCTGATTATGCGCAGCCAGACACCAGGGCAGTTAGAAGAGCACAGCAGAAAAGCTTTGAAAACTAGTTTCATGACTGGTCAGGCTACATATGACAGTTCTGTTTGTTTCTCCTTGATGAAAACACGCTCCCTTGGTTCACTCTACTTTCTTGTAAGCCAACAACCCTCCCTCCTTCGATCACTGCTTGCAGAGGCAATAAAGTCATTATTGTTTCAAAATCATGCATCCTTTATTAATTCATCACACAAATAGGGGATAACTGCCAAAGTAGCCTGGGAGGGGTGGGGGAGGAGGGAAGCACCGGGTGGGGTGGTGGATGAAGGGAGGAGGGAATAACAAGGCCACATTTCACTTCAAAATTTATTGAATGCCAGCCTTCTGTTGCTTGGGCAGTCCTCTGGGGTGGAGTGGTTGAGTGCCCGGAGGGCTCCCCCCTCTCCCCCGCATTCTTGGACATCTGAGTGAGGAGGCTATGGAACTTGGGGAGGAGGGTGGGCGGTTACACGGGACAGCGGCTGCGGTCTGTGCTCCTGCTACCTTTCCTGCAGCTCCACCAGACCCCGGAGCATATCAGTTTGATCCCCCAGTAGCCTCAGCATTGCATCCTGCCTCCTCTCATCGCTCTGCCGCCGCCTCTCCTTTTGATCCCGCCACCTCTCATCTTGCTTATCCCTCCTGTCCTCGCGTTCATTTTCTGCTTTCCTGGACTCTGACATTGTTTGTCTCCATGCATTCTGCTGAGCTCTTTCAGTGCGGAAGGATTGCATGAGGTCAGAGAACATTTCATCGTGAGTGCAGGTTTTTTCACCTTCTTATCTGTGCTAGCCTCTGGGATGGAGATGATAGGAGTAGCGTTGAAACAATTGCCGCTGCGTGAGGGAAAAAGGGAGAGTAGTATTTAAAAAGATACATTTTTAGAGAACAATGAGTAGACTCTTGCATGGTGAACCAAGCTGTTAACATTATATAGCGCATGTGCTTTCGGTACCAGGTCACATTTTGCCTCTTATATTGAGGGCCTGCCGGTTTGGTGTGAGAGATCACACATGCAGGGCTGGGCAACAGAATTTGGCTTGCAGGCAGCCATGGTAAGCCACGGTCTTTCAGCTTCTTCAACCTTCATAACATGTGGGAAAGGTTTCAAACAGCAGCACCCTTCTTTCCCATACCAAGCACCCGTTGCGTTGGCCATTTAAAAGAGGGGCTGTACTGACTGCGAATGCATCTCAAGTCTTCTGGGAAAATTAATAATTAAATATGCTTGCTTTTAAACCATGCATTATATTTACAAAGATACACTCACCAGAGGTGCCTTCTCTGGCTTCATGGTCTGTAAGCCCACCTTAGGAGGGTTGGGAGGGTATTGGCTTCAGGGTGAGAAACTGTTCCTGGCTGTCGGGGAGAATAGTTTCTCTGCTTGCATGCTGTGCGCTATCCTCCTCCTCCTCCACCTCATCATCTTCCTCATCCCCAAAATCCTCACCCCTGTTGCATGAGACTCCCCACTTGCTGGTATCCATGGACAGGGGTGGGGTAGTGGTAGAGGCCCCCCCTTAGAATTGCATGCAGCTCATCATAGAAGCAGCATGTCTGGGGCTCTGACTTGGAGCGGCCGTTTGCATCTTTGGGGTTTTGGTAGGCTTGCCTGAGCTCCTTAATTTTCACACAGCACTGCTATGGGTCCCTGTTGTAGCCTCTGTCCATCATGCCCTTGGAGATTTTTTCAAACATTTTGGCATTTCATCTTTTGGAACAGAGTTCTGATAGCATGGATTCATCTCCCCAAACAGTGATCAGATCCAGTACCTCCCGTTTGGTCCATGCTGAGCTCTTTTGTGATACTGGGACTGCATGGTCACCTGTGCTGATGAGCTTGCCACACTGGCCAAAGAGGAAATGAAATTCAAAAGTTCCTGGGGTTTTTGCTGTGTACCTGGCTAGTGCATCTGAGTTGAAAGTGCTGTCCAGAGGAGCTGTCCACAATGGAGCACTTTGGGACAGCTCCCAGGGGCCAATACCATTGAATTGCATCCACACTACCCCAAATTAGATCCGGTGAAGTCAATTTCAGTGCTAATCCCCTGGTCGGGCAGGCGTATAGAAATTGATTTTAAGAGCCCTTTAAGTTGACAAAAATGGCTTTGTCGTGTGGACTGGTGCAGGGTTAAATTGATCTAATGCTGCTAAATTCGATCTAAACTCATAGTGTAGACCAGGGCAAAGAGGAGAAGATGAACCCTGCCCCAAAGAGTTTACAGTCTAATTAAAACAAGAAGCTACGAGTAAGTGCAACAAACAACTGGAAGGAACGGGGGAAGGAGAACAAGGAAGTGAGGAATAGAGCATGTATTTACATAGGTCCATAAATAAGATAAAAATCAGATGTCCCTACTTAATTGCCCGAGTTACCAGCTGACAGTTTCCTATTGACATTACAGTAGAAGTGGGTCTTGTGGAGGAATTTGAAGGACAGGGGAGTGACGTTACAGGCGAGCTCTGGAATCACGTTATGTGCACCAAGAGATGAGCAGACTCAGTAGTAAGGGCTGGCTCATTCTCTGGCAAAATATATGAGATTTAGATGTTTCACCCTCCTCTCCCGAAGGGTGGCAGGGCCAGGTACACAGTTCAGGTCTCCTGACTTTCCGTTCTCCTCCTCAAAGCGCTAAATCTCTCTGC
Organism: Gopherus evgoodei; assembly: GCF_007399415.2. Lineage (NCBI taxonomy): Eukaryota > Metazoa > Chordata > Testudines > Testudinidae > Gopherus > Gopherus evgoodei. The sequence continues at coordinate 16,339,942 of NC_044331.1, forward strand.
CTCCCTTCAAGAAGCGTTCAACACCTGAGAAGCCTGGGTGGCAAGTATCCCAACCGTATCTGTTTGGCAGAAGAGGGCAAAATAGCCAAACCTCACCCATTTGCTAGTGGATGAACCAGTCATTAACATTGTGTCTGTCCATCCACTGGCACCCAGACACCTCTCTTTATGTCCATCTGTGATCCCATATCCTGCAACGAGCTCCTCACAAGCCAACATCTGCACCATTGCAAAGCCCCAGTGAAGCCAATGGGGTCCCAGGTATGAGCAAGTGTCCATTTGCAAGAAGCTCACTGCAGGATAAGGCCTATGAACCTCGGCCAAAACCCACTGAGGTCAATAGGAGCATTGACCTCAGTGGGCTTTGGATCAGGCCCATGATGTATAACACCAGGTATATTATTGTGCTATACAAACAACTTTTAAATCATAAATAATTTAAGCCTCCTGTGATTTTGCCTTACATTTGCACCTCACTCACAGAATCTGCATCTCGCATAGACATGAATGTGCTTTTAAAAAGAGCCATTTTCAACCTTTACGTTAATTTGTTTCTTAGGCCTTTCTTTCGGGGAGAGGGTAATTAAACTAAAATAGCTTGGAAAAGCCCCTTGCAATAAAAAATGTACAAGTTTCTCCCCAGGGACAGTTTTTAATTTTAACTCCTCCATTGGTCAGATCTTAGTGAAAACTCTGTGATAGCATTCTCTGCTGGGATACTGAAGTATAATTAACTTATTCCTTTGGTAATGATATTTTTCCTTCAACTATCCATTTCTTATGCAAGGCAGGCAAACTTATTTATAAACAAGGTGGAACTTTACTGCTTTGAGTGCTCTGTCACGAGAAGAACGATAATGATGTTCACTGTATTTGGACACTGAAACAGACCATAGCTTACCCATTTGGGGAAAAATTAAACCATTTAGAACACATTTTTATAATTCCTAACAGGACATTCCAGCATTAACGGATACTGTAGAAGAACCAGTCAATTCCGTTTTGGCAGCTTGCCCTGCTCCCCCAAGTGATATTGTATGCTGAGTAAACTTAAATCATTCTGACCTGCATGCCAGTTCCTTAACCTGTCCCATGGAAACACTGTTATATGCTGTATCACTGACAATGATACAGGGTATATGGCAAAAAAGAGTGACAGCAGGAAGGCTTGGATGTCAAATTAAAGCTCTTGCATTTATTTAGCTGCGCCAGGGCTGTAAGTAGGATAGGATGAGCAGGGCAGACACCCAAGGCGCAAAGCCGCGGAGGTGGAAAAATGGGCCAGAGAAATGAAGGGAAAACACAGTAGGGGATACAAATATGCTTGCTCACACCGGGTGCTAAAATGCACTAGTTAGTGCTCTGAGCTCCACAATTGTCAAGACAATATAAGTTTGTGTTTTTCTATCACCAAATCGAAAGAGTCACTCACAATAACCAGTGTCCAGTGATTCCCAAACTATGGCCAATGGAGCGCTGTTGGCCTACAAAACACCAGTCGGTGATCTGCTGAGAGCTGGCTAAGCACATAGTGCTAACATCTCCTGCTTGTTCCCAAGCAAAAATACATTGAATGTTTACATGGGAAAGTATTAGGAAAGCAACTGCTGTAATAGCCATGGAATGGTTTGCGACTGGGAGGGAAAGTGTCTATGGGAGAATCTCAGTATTAAAGTGTGGTCCGCAACAGAAGAAGTCTGAGAGCCCCTGATAATTATGGCCCCAATCATTCAAAGACTTACACATGTGCTTAACCTGGTACACTACGTGGTTGCATTGACTTCTGTTGCCTCTTGCAAGTAAAGTTAGGCATATGCACGAGTCTTTGCAGGATTGGGGCCTATATTTTTAGTTCAAATTCTTGCATTTTCCCCCTCAAATTTCCACATGAAAAACAAAACAAAAACGCGAAGTAAAATCTATAAGAATACTTAGCTCCATCTCTACTTTGTTCTTGTGCCGAGTAGTTTGTGTTGTCCCCAGAACCCATTCATCATATAATAGGGTTTTTTTATACATGGTTGCTTACCTATTATCATCTGAATGGAATCTGTACCAGTCAGCCTGGCCGTTATTCATTTATTAAAGTTAACAAATCAACTCTAGCCAGTCAGATAAGAGTTTATTCAAAAAGGTGATAGTAATCTTGTGAATAAACAGATATCTAATTGGCTAGGTACAATAATCAATCTCTTCTATAGAGAATGCCGCAGGACATCAAAGGTACACCCTGAAACTATTATTACACTGGGCCAACAGGTATCAGATAAAATGTTTCAATCTACAGCAGTCATCTGGTTTAAATGAAATAAGAAATTCTAATAGAACATGGTCAAAAGATTATGATGTCCTAGTTTGAAAACAAACACCATGGCTTTGCCTCAGCATTTATGTAGCAGCAGGAAACCATTATCCTCTGACAATGTTCTGTTTCACTGGTGTGGTATCTTAATTTTATGTATAATATGAAACTGCAATAGAATCTATACAGTCAAAATTAGGGGTCTCTAACAAAAAAGGCAAACCTGTTGCCTTCAAATCCTGATTCAGCAAACCATCCCTAGTCAGCAAAGCACTAAAGCATTTGCAGAAGTCCCATTGACTTTAATGGGATTTAAGCATGTGCTTTGCTGAATAAGGATAGATTCTGCTTGAAGTGTTTAGCTGAACTACGGTCTCAGTCAAACAAGTGCATTGACTACAACGGAGCCAAACCAATATAACAGAGAAGAATTTGCTCCCAAACTTCTAACAGCTGCGTGCTCGTAAGGGGTTAATAAGCAGTGTGCATGAGTCTGCAAAGGGAAGCTAGAATTCTACTCCTGCATGCTAATGTTCACAAACATGCTGCAATCATTTTTTCATACATTAACATAAGTTCAGTGATGGGGAAAGGATTAAAATAGTCAGAACAGGAGTTGTACCAAATCCACATCTTCTCACTCAGCATGTCTACTCGGTGTCTTGAACTGTATCTGCCTGAGTTACTGACATAACCAAGTTTGTACAGCTGCCAGTCAATACAGGTATGGAACAGCAAGCTGGAGACTATTCTTCAGGCATCATCACCAAAATTGTCAGCTAACCTTCTGGCTGCAGTCTTTATGACACAAGAAACAGAAAGACCCAGCTTGACTTTCAGATCCAAGGCTGAGTTAGCAGAATGAGAAGTTAGAAAAATCATCTTTTCACTGGTAAAGTGAGCCAATTTGGCATAAAAGTGATTGCAGGTAAAGAAATATGGACATTCACTGAGTTGTTTTTACAGACTATGTTCATAGTTGAGTGTTTCAGTTCCATTTCCTGAGTCATTTCTTAGAACATATAAAATATATTAACTGAATCCAAATCCTCAATATTCTAAAGTGACTGTATATGAAATGGCAAAATATCCATTTCATTACAACACCATTAATTACATTTTATTAAATTCCGTCCAATAATGCACAAGACTGACATTAATCAAACACTACGCATTACATTAAAATCATGCATTTCCAGAAGATCATCAGCACATCAAAAGCCAAACAAAGGAGTCCAATGCACACGATAAAGTGATGCATAATCCATTTTTCATAAAGTGCAAATCCTCTCTAATAAAATCTATATACACTCAGTTTACAAAACTGAAAAATAAAAAATATCAGATACTAATGCACAGGAGCCATAATTTTACTAACTATATCATACCAGAAATTGCTACCACTAACTCTGTTAGGTCTTACACCATCTATCCATCCATCCACCCACAAACAGGAACCTTAAGGAGCTCAAACTGTTTAGCTTATACAAAAGAAGTTTGAGAGGTGACATCATTCTGGGATGTATTAGCAGGAGTGTTGTAAGAAGACACAAGAAGTAATCCTTCCACTCTACTTCGTACTGATTAGGCCTCAACTGGAGTATTATGGCCAGTTGTGTGTGCCACATTTCAGGAAAGATGTGGACAAATTGGAGAAAGTCCAGAAAAGAGCAACAAAAAGATTAAAGGGCTAGAAAACATGTCCTATGAGAGAAGATTTAAAAAAAAAAAAGGTTTATTTAGTCTGGAAAAGAGAAGACCAAGGATGGACACAATAATTTTAAAGTACATAAAAGGTTGTTACAAGGAAGAGGGAGAAAAATTGTTTTCTTCAACCTCTGAGGATAAGACAAGAAGCAATGGGCTTAAATTGTAACAAGGGAGGTTTAGGTTGGACATTAGGAAAAACTTCCTGTCAGGGCTTGGCTACACTTGAAAGTTACAGTGCTGGTGGTGGCTTTACAGCACTGTAACTTACTCCCCGTCCACACTGGCAAGTCACATACAGCGCTGTATCTCCCTGGCTACAGCGCTGCATGTACTCCACCTTGGCGAGAGGAATAAAGAGAACAGCGCTGCAAGAGCCAATGTAAACAGTGATTAATCTTAATACGCTGTAACTGACCTCCGGAACCTTTTCATAATGCTTTTAAGTAAAGATAACACTCTTTGTTTTGTTGAGATGCCTCTGTTTTGTTGTGAACTCGGGGCTCCCGGAGCTGCTTATCCAAAAAACAAACACAGCTCCTGTTTGCTGTGAATGAGCAGAGGCAGGGGGATCCCTTTGGAATGTCCACAGCTACTGTTTGCTTGAGGAGAGAAGCAGCCTGGCGGGCACGGGGGTCCGTTTCGGAGCAGCTGCTTATCTGGTCTGTGAGGAAAAAAACAAAGAAGGCTATTTGCATTTAGAGAATGAGAGAGGGGTGGGGGAAGGGGTCGGAACTTGCAAGGCAAGGAGCTGACACAGTGTCAGCTCCGAAAATCCACTCTCTCTTTTTCCCCCACACTCCCTGTCACACCTCCCCCCCCCTTTTGAAAGGCACGTTGCAGCCATTTGAAAGCTGGGATAGCTGCCCATAACGCACCACTCCCAACACCGCTGCAAATGCTGCAAATGTGGCCACGACAGTGCGCTGGTAGCTGTCAGTGTGGCCACACTGCAGCGCTTTCCCTACACAGCTGTACAAAGACAACTTTAATTCCCAGCGCTGTACAGGTGCAAGGGCTTGCCGCCGTCCCGGCCCTAAGCCCCCCCGCCCACCGCTCTCCCCTGCAGGGGCAGGAGGCAGAAGCTTGGTCCTGCAGCAGCCAAGCTTCCCCCTGCCCCACTTCTTCCACCAGAGGGGTGCTTTCCTGCCCCGCTCCCTCTCTGTCCCTGAGCCAATCAGCTGATGGCCCTAGCGAGGGGGCGGGGGGAAGAGCGGCAGCGTGCAGGCAGCTCCCTGCAAGACGCAGTGAGAGGTAGGGACGGAGCCTGGGGGAAGGGGTTGGAATAGGGCACATCCCTTCCAACCCCCTGCCGTAAGCACCCCAGCCCTCTGGCCTGACCTCCACACACTCAGCATTCTGCCCTGCACTCCCATACCCCCCAGCCCTCTGCCCTGACCCTCCCACTCAGCATTCTGCCCTGCACCTCGCACACTCCCCAGCCCTCTGCCCTGACCCTCCCATACCCCCCAGCCCTCTGCCCTGACCCTCCCACTCAGCATTCTGCCCTGCACCTTGCACACACCCCAGACCTCTGCCCTGACCCTCCCACTAAGCATTCTGCCCCGCACCTCGCACACCCCCCAGCCCTCTGCCCTGCACCTTCCATATCCCCCAGCCCTCTGCCCTGACCCTCCCACTCAGCATTCTGCCCTGCACCTCGCACACCCCCCAGCCCTCTGCCCTGACCCCCCGTCAGCATTCTGCCCTGCACCTCCCATACCCCCCAGCCCTCTGCCCTGACCCCCCCCACTCAACATTCTGCCCTGCACCCCCCTCTGCCCAGACCCCCTGTCATAAACAGATAGCTAAGGGTTAATGTCTCTTTCACCTGAAAAAAAAAAAAAAGTAACCTGAAGCACCTGACCAGAGGACCAATCAGGAAACAGGATTTTTTTCAACTCTGGGTGGAGGGAAGTTTGTGTCTGAGTTCTTTGTCTTTTGTCTGCCTGAATCTCTCTCAGCTATGAGGAGGATTTTTCTATTTCCTGCTTTCTAATCTTATGTTTTCAAGTTGTGAGTACAAAGTTGGTTTGTTGTTTTGTATTTACATGTCTATAGTTGCTGGAGTGCTTTGAATTGTATTCTTTTTGAATAAGGCTGTTTATTCAATATTTCTTTTAAGCAATTGACCCTGTATTTGTCACCTTAATACAGAAAGACCATTTGTATGTATTTTTCTTTCTTTTTTATATAAAGCTTTCTTTTAAGACCTGTTGGAGTTTTTCTTTAGTGAGGAACTCCAGGGAATTGGGTCTGCAGCTCACCAGGAAATTGGTGGGAGGAAGTCAGAGGGAGATCTGTGTGTGTTAGATTTACTAGCCTGACTTTGCATTCCCTCTGGGTGAAGAGGGAAGTAATTCTGTTTTCCAGGACTGGGAACGGGGAGGGTGGAGTCCCTCTGCTTAGATTCACAGAGGTTGCTTCTGTGTATATCTCCAGGAACACCTGGAGGGGGGGGAAGGGAAAAGGATTATTTCCCTTTGTTGTGAGACTCAAGGGATTTGGGTCTTGGGGTCCCCAGGGAAGGTTTCTGGGGGGACCAGAGTGCCCCAAAACACTCTAATTTTTTGGGTGGTGGCAGCAGTACCAGGTCCAAGCTGGTAACTAAGCTTGGAGGTTTTCATGCTAACCCCCATATTTTGGACGCTAAGGTCCAAATCTGGGACTAGGTTATTGACATGGTGTGCAGTGGTGGGATAGACAGAATCCAGAAGCCAGTAGGAATATTATATTTTTCTTTTCTCTGCTAGGGGCTTTTTAGCAGAGAGGGTTTGGTTTTTAAAAGGAACCAGAGAGAATTTTTTTTTCTCTGCTCTCTCTGGCAGTTGTGGCTTGCATATTAAGCAAGAAACCATTAGGCTGTGACAAACAGGTCTTTTGTTGGACAATAGCACTCCCATAAGGAGTCATATACCAGCACTATATACATGCAAATAAAGTGGTTTTTCTGGTTTACTTTACATTAAAAAAATTAGCTAGGAAAAAAGGGAAAAGGCACTGTTGCTAGGCAGACCCCAGGAGGCAGTTCAAAAAATAAACACCAGAGGGCACCCCAACACAAGAAAACAGGAACCATGCCTAACAAGACAAAAATTGAGGCTGAAGAACAAATCAAAGACGCCAACCACAGGCAAAATATAAAAAAGAAATATAGGAACTAGAAATAAAACAAAAATAAATGGAGCTGAAAGAAAAAAAAGAGAAGCCGCCTACAAAAAGCAAAAAGCAAGCAGCCAAAAATGCAGACCACCAAAAACAGCTGGAACTCCAAAGGAAAGCCCACCGACAGGCCATGAAATTAGAAAAGGCTAAGCAAAACACAGCCAACCCTAACAACCCTGCGCCAATGATTGTTCCACAGCACAAAAAATTTCCCACCTACAAGGCAGGTGATAACACCGAGGTCTTCTTGAAAAATTTTAAAAGAGCCTGTCTTGGGTACCGCATCCCTAAAGACCAGTACATGGTAAAATTAAGGCCACAGCTCAGTGGACCTTTAGCAGAGGTGGCAGCTAAAATGCCTAAGAAGAACATAAATGACTATAAACTTTTTCAAACCAAGGCCAGATACAGAATGGGGATAACCCCGAATCATGCCCGTCGGCGTTTCAGAACCCAAAAGTGAAAACCAAATATGTCATTTCCCAAACACGCTTACTACGTCGGGAAAAATTATGAGGCCTAAATATCAGAACACAATGTTAAAACCTTGGAAGAACTGCACCTCCTCATACAAATGGAGCAGTTCTTGGATGGTGTTCCTAAGAACATAACACGGTATATACAAAATAAAAAACCCAAAAATCTCGCTGAGGCGGAAAAAATTGAAGCCAAATGAATAAAAGTGGCAAAAAGCAAGAAAGCTACGGTCAAGGAAAACGAATACCCCAGGGGGCACACCGACCATAAACCCTACAACCAAGGACAGCCAAAGACCCCACATACAACCCAAGTAAAGCCACAGACGCCCTATTCTTCCACCTCACCAGTCTCCAGTAACTCACCTCGGCCCAGTAACCCATCGGATGGAAGATGCTTTAAGTGTAATAAACTGGAACATATCAAGGCCAACTGTTCAAAGAACGCCATCCGAGTGCAGTTCATTACACCACCATCACACAAAAAATCCCCAGGCCCAGATGCCTCTCAAATACCCGTGGAGCAAAAGAAAAATTTGAAAGTGGGCAGAAACAAGGTTACTGCGTGGAGAGACATGGGAGCACAAGTGTCAGCTATCCACCAATCCTTCGTAGACCCCAAATTCATCAACCCAAAGGCCAAAGTGACAATTTACCCCTTCATGTCACAAGCGGTAGACTTACCTACAGCTGAACTGCCTGTCCAATACAAAGGCTGGTCAGGAATGTGGTCTTTTGCAGTCTATAACAATTATCCTATCCCCATCTACTGGGAAAAGACTTGGCCAACCAGGTAAAGCGGGCCAAGAAAATAAAAATGGTTACACGTAGCCAAATCAGGCAAGCTTCCAGACCCATTCCTGTTCCTAAGCCATCCACAGAGGCCCCGTCTGTGTTACCAAAGACCCAGACAGAGGTAGTGGACCCGGATTCCATGCCTACCACTGAAACAGCCACAGCACCTCCAGTCCCAGGCCCGAAACTGAAACAGCAACCAGCACCAGCAAGTGCAACCACATCTTCAAACTCAACGCCAGAGGGCGCCAGCGAGCCAAAACTGGCAAAAGCAACAGACAGCCATAACCAAAAGGCTCAGCCAGAGCCTAAAATACCCTCAGGTGCACCAGCGAAGAGCGGTTCACCAGCAACGAAAACAACCCCATCACCTACATCGCTTCCAGAGGGACCAAGCCCAAGTCCCCAGTGTAAGAAAGAACTGGTGACCCCAGCCTCAAGGAAACAGTTCCAGACTGAGCAGAAACCAAATGACAGCCTTCAGAAAGCTTGGGCGGCAGCACGGAGCACCCCACCGCCTCTCAGCTCTTCTAATCGATCCCGGTTTGTTATAAACCAAGAACTTTTATACAAAAAGATTCTTTCTGGTGGACACTGGAAAGAATGGCAGCCGCAAAAACAGTTGGTGGTTCCAACTAAGTACCGGGGGAAGCTCTTAAGCTTAGCCCATGATCATCCCAGTGGCCATGCTGGGGTGAACAGAACCAAGGACCGGTTGGGAAAGTCCTTCCACTGGGAGGGGATGGGCAAGGACGTTGCCAAGTATGTCCGGTCTTGTAAGGTATGCCAAAAAGTGGGAAAACCCCAAGACCAGGTCAAGGCCCCTCTCCAGCCACTCCCCATAATTAAGGTCCCATTTCAGCAAGTAGCTGTGGATATTCTGGGTCCTTTCCCAAAAAAGACGCCCAGAGGAAAGCAGTACGTACTGACTTTAGTGGACTTTGCTACCCGATGGCCAGAAGCAGTAGCTCTAGGCAACACCAGGGCTAACACTGTGTGCCTGGCCCTAACAGACATCTTTGCCAGGGTAGGTTGGCCCTCCAATATCCTTACAGATTCAGGATCTAATTTCCTGGCAGGGACCATGGAAAAACTGTGGGAAACTCATGGGTGAATCACTTGGTTGCCACCCCGTACCACCATCAAACCAATGGCCTGGTAAAAAGGTTTAATGGAACTTTGGGGGCCATGATATGAAAATTCGTCAACGAATTCTCCAATAATTGGGACCTAGTGTTGAAGCAGTTGCTGTTTGCCTACAGGGCTGTACCACATCCCAGTTTAGGGTTTTCACCGTTTGAACTTGTGTATGGTCACGAGGTTAAGGGGCCCTTACAGTTGGTGAAGCAGCAATGGGAGGGGTTTACGCCTTCTCCAGGAACTAACATTCTGGATTTTGTAAGCAACCTACAAAGCACCCTCCGACACTCTTTAGCCCTTGCTAAAGAAAACCTAAAGGATGCTCAGGAAGAGCAAAAGGCCTGGTATGACAAACATACCAGAAAACGTTCCTTCAAGGTAGCAGACCAGGTTATGGTCTTGAAGGCGCAACAGACCCATAAAATGAAAGCATCATGGAAAGGGCCGTTCACGGTCCAAGAGCGCCTGGGAACTGTGAACTACCTCATAGCATTTCTCAATTCCTCACTAAAGCCCAGAGTTTACCATGTTAATTCTCTCAAGCCTTTCTATTCCAAAGACTTACAGGTTTGTCAGTTTACAGTCCAGGAAGATAATACTGAGTGGCCTGACGGTGTCTACTACGACGGGAAAAAAAACGGTGGCGTGGAAGAAGGGAACCTCTCAACCACCCTGGAACGTCTGCAGCGGCAACAAATCAAGGAGCTGTGCACTAGCTTCGCCCCATTGTTCTCAGCCACCCCAGGACGGACTAAACGGGCATACCACTCCATTGACACAGGTAATGCTCACCCAATCAGAACCCCACCCTACTGGGTGTCTCCTCATGCCCAAGCTGCTATAGAACGGAAGATCCAGAACATGCTACAAATGGGTATAATCCGCTCATCTACCAGTGCATGGGCATCTCCCGTGGTTCTGGTACCCAAACCAGATGGAAAAATACGCTTTTGCGTAAACTACCGTAAGCTAAATGCGGTAACTCGTCCGAACAACTATCCAATGCCACGCACCGATAAGCTATTGAAAAAGTTGAGACGTGCCCAGTTCATCTTTACAATAGACTTAACCAAGGGGTACTGGCAAGTACCGCTAGATAAACCTGCCAAGAAAAGGTCAGCATTCGTCACCCATGCGGGGGTGTATGAATTCAATGTCCTTCCTTTCGGCCTTCGAAATGCACCCGCCACCTTCCAAAGGCTGGTAGATGGTCTACTAGCAGAACTGGAAAAATATGCAGTTGCCTACCTCAATAATGTGGCCATTTTTTCAGACTCCTGGCCCGAACACCTACTACACCTGGAAAAGGTCTTTGAGCGCATCAGGCAGGCCGGACTAACTGTTAAGGCCAAAAAGTATCAAATAGGCCAAAACAGAGTAACTTACCTGGGGCACCAGGTGGGTCAAGGAACCATAAACCCCCTACAGGCCAAGGTGAATGCTATCCAAAAGTGGCCTATCCCACGGTCAAAGAAACAGGTCCAATCCTTCTTAGGCTTGGCCGGGTACTACAGGCGATTTGTACCACACTACAGCCAAATCGCTGCCCCACTGACCGACCTGACCAAAAAGACCCAGCCAAATGCAGTTAAGTGGACTAATAAGTGTCAAAAGGCCTTTACCCAACTTAAGGCAACGCTCATGTCTAACCCTGTGCTCAGGGCCCCGGATTTTGACAAGCCATTCCTAGTAACCACGGATGCATCTGAGCGTGGTATAGAAGCAGTTTTCATGCAGGAAGCAACAGATCACAACTTCCATCCTGTCGTGTTTCTCAGCAAGAAACTGTCTAAGAGAAAAACTCACCGGTCAGTCAGTGAAAAGAAATGCTATGCCATTGTGTATGCCCTAAAAAAGCTACACCCATATGTTTGGGGACGGCGGTTCCAGCTACAAACTGACCATGCTGCACTAAAGTGGCTTCATACTGCCAAGGGAAACAACAAGAAACTTCTTCATTGGAGTTTAGCGCTCCAAGATTTTGATTTTGAAATTCAGCACATCTCAGGAGCTTCTAACAAAGTAGCTGATGCACTCTCCCGTGAGAGTTTCCCAAAATTCAGTAGTTAAAAAGTGTTCTTAAAATGTAGACGTCTGTTAGTTATATATTTAGTGGAATATGTAAAGGTGCATGTGTTGTATTAATCTGTTTATTTTAAAGTTCTAAGAGAAAATCGCCACCAGTGAGCTTCCCACTGTCTGCAATTTGGGGGGCGTGTCATAAACAGATAGCTAAGGGTTAATGTCTCTTTCACCTGAAAAAAAAAAAGTAACCTGAAGCACCTGACCAGAGGACCAATCAGGAAACAGGATTTTTTTTCAACTCTGGGTGGAGGGAAGTTTGTGTCTGAGTTCTTTGTCTTCTGTCTGCCTGAATCTCTCTCAGCTATGAGGAGGATTTTTCTATTTCCTGCTTTCTAATCTTATGTTTCCAAGTTGTGAGTACAAAGTTGGTTTGTTGTTTTGTATTTACATGTCTATAGTTGCTGAAGTGCTTTGAATTGTATTCTTTTTGAATAAGGCTGTTTATTCAATATTTCTTTTAAGCAATTGACCCTGTATTTGTCACCTTAATACAGAAAGACCATTTGTATGTATTTTTCTTTCTTTTTTATATAAAGCTTTCTTTTAAGACCTGTTGGAGATTTTCTTTAGTGAGGAACTCCAGGGAATTGGGTCTGCAGCTCACCAGGAAATTGGTGGGAGGAAGTCAGAGGGAGATCTGTGTGTGTTAGATTTACTAGCCTGACTTTGCATTCCCTCTGGGTGAAGAGGGAAGTAATTCTGTTTTCCAGGACTGGGAACGGGGAGGGTGGAGTCCCTCTGCTTAGATTCACGGAGGTTGCTTCTGTGTATCTCTCCAGAACACCTGGAGGGGGGAGGAGGGAAAAGGATTATTTCCCTTTGTTGTGAGACTCAAGGGATTTGGGTCTTGGGGTCCCCAGGGAAGGTTTTTTGGGGGAACCAGAGTGCCCTAAAAAACTCTAATTTTTTGAGTGGTGGCAGCAGTACCAGGTCCAAGCTGGTAACTAAGCTTGGAGGTTTTCATGCTAACCTCCGTATTTTGGACGCTAAGGTCCAAATCTGGGACTAGCTTATTAACACCCCCCCCCACATACACTCAGCATTCTGCCCTGCACCCTCATACTCCCCAGCCCTCTGCCCTGAGCCGCCCCCACTCAGCATTCTGCCCTGCATCCCCCTCTGCCATGACCACCACACACACACTCAGCATTCTGCCCTCTACCTGCATACCCCCCCGCCCTCTGCCCTGACCCCCTCCACACACACTCTGCATTCTGCCCTGCACCCCACTCTGCCCTGACCCTCCCCCACACTCAGCATTCTGCCCTGCACCCCCATACCCCCAGCCCTCTGCCCTGACCCCCCTACTCAGCATTCTGCCCTGCACCTCCCATACCCCCAGCCCTCTGCCCTGACCCCCCCCACACACTCAGCATTCTGCCCTGCACCCACATACTCCCCCAGCCCTCTGCCCTGATCCCCTCCACACACTCAGCATTCTGCCCTGCACCCCCTCTGCCCTGACCCCCCACACACACACTCAGCATTCTCCACACACACTCAGGGCTGCACCTCCCATACCCCCAGCCCTCTGCCCTGACCCCCCCACACACTCAGCATTCTGCCTTGCACGCCCATACTCCCCCAGCCCTCTGCCCTGATCCCTCCACACACTCAGCATTCTGCCCTGCACCCCCTCTGCCCTGATCCCCCCCCACACACACTCAGCATTCTGCTCTGCACCTCCCATACCCCCCAGCCCTCTGCACTGACCTCCCCCCACACTCAGCATTCTGCCCTGCACCTCCCATACCCCCCAGCCCTCTGCCCTGACCCCCCCACACTCAGCATTCTGCCTTGCACCTTCTGCCCTGACCCCCCCACACACACTCAGCATTCTGCCCTGTACCCCCGTACCCCCCAGCTCTCTGCCCTGACCCCCCACACTCAGCATTCTTCCCTGCACCCCCCCTGCCCTGACACCCCCCACACACTCAGCATTCTGCTCTGCAGCCCCCAAACCAAGCCCTCTGCCCTGACCCCCCATACACACTCAGCATTCTGCCCTGCACCCCCATGCCTTCCAGCCCTGTCCTGACTCCCCCACACTCATTATTCTGCTCTGCACCCCTATACCCCCAGCCCTCTGCCTTGACCCCCCCACACACTCAGCATTCTGCTCTGCACCCAACAAACCCAGCCCTCTGCCCTGACCCTTGAACCCCTGACCCCCCCTGAGCCTTCTGCCCTGATCCCCCCTCTCCCCCAGCCCTCTGCCCTGACCCCTGAACCCCCCCAGGTCTGGGGTCCCGGCCACAGGCTCTGCTCAGCCCGCTGCCGGCCTAGGTGAACAGAACCTCAGGCTGGCAGCGAGCTGAGCAGGCACGCGGCGTAAGATCAGCATTTTAATTTAATTTTAAATAACGCTTCTTAAACATTTTGAAAACCTTGTTTACTTTAAATACAATAGTTTAGTTATATAATATAGACTTATAGAAAGAGACCTTCTAAAATGTTAAAATGTATTACCGGCACATGATACCTTAAATTAGAGTGAATAAATGAAGGCTCGGCACATCACTTCTGAAACGTTGCCGACCCCTGTTCTACAGGTACAACTCAGTTTCACTTAAAAAACCCATAAAGGTCCTTCAGATGACAGTATATTACTATTACTCATTTCTTCTTCAAGATAAATTTGCCCTTTTGGTTAAATTCAAAAGGGCCAGACCTGCAATCCTGACTTACGCAAGAAATTTGGTTGAAGACAGCTGGGTTGTATCATTAAGCTCTATATGCATTATTAGCTGATGCATCCACTATTTGAGGAGTTCTATCTATTTTGGAGGTTGAACTCAATGGGTTGATCATTCTTTGCAGCCACAAATCTTTCCAAAGAGTTAGTCAGCAATGCATCTGAATTGGGACCTTTCAAATGCAAATATCCTCCTGGGCTGTTTCAAAACAGGGAATTCTGTCAGATCTCTTTATGGTTGCTTTCATTCCATGGAAGCCTTCATTATATTTGGGAGGAATTTAACTTCATCCTGAAGCAAATCCTCAAATCTATTGAATTTACAATTACATAGGATTTTTTAACAGTTATTGAGTTACTATGGTATCAAAAATAGAAGTGAAACTGAATACAACAGTTCTAGATTAAAAAGCCCATGTATATTGTAGGCATTATTTAGTTAACAAAAATTATCTGTGAAGTCTTAAGGGCTTTCTGTTCTGTAGTCAGTGCTTGAGGATTCATAGAATTTTTAATGTGCAAACAGAGTGAATTGGTTAAAATGAATGAAATAATGTGCCAGTTGAAAGAGAAATTATACATGTATAAAAATATATTGAAGGAGGCCAGGGTAGAATTGAAAGAAAATAAAGATTGTGTTCCCTTTCATTGTTACCTTCTGTTTATCTTTAATTCCCATATCTGAATATTACATTAAAACACTAACTACCACCACATCCTTTCAATGGATATGTTTCAGTGTTCACACATTACTTTAGATGGTGCATAGAGCCCAAGACTGGGACTATTCTGGTGCACTCCAATTCTATTTCTTACCTAGGACATGTACGGATAGCTATCTGGCATAGTGCTACAAAAAAGCTAGGTGCTGAATTGTGCACAGACAATTTATAAACCTAAATACTCACAGGATGGGCTAAATCATGACTATCGGATCTGTCCTGAGCCAGGGGCAACATCCTATTGTGCTGCCACTGGAGCAGCCCACTAAGGAGAGAGCAGTGTTCCTCCCACTCTCCATGCTGCTCCAGGGAAGGAGTAAACCATATGAGGTCTATACCCAGTGTGGCTTTGCCAGTAAGAACATCTCCACACTTTCCCACCCACCTACACAGAGCAGCTCTGCACTGCCCACTTCCCTTCCTGCACTGCTACCTGTAGCATAAATCGCACACGGAAGAGAGTAAGAGTCTTCCTTCTCCCCACTAGCTCCCCTGCAGAGCTGTGCAAGCAGGGTCATGATTCAGCCCTGAAGAAGCAAAGAATTGTTATGCATAGGAATACATTATCTGAAGCCAGATCTCACAGAAATCAATGGAAAGACTCCATTATCTTCCATTTGCTTTGGATCAGGCCCCTAGTCCTTTTTCCATTATAAATTAGAACAATTTATCCTGTTCCCTCTCCCCTTATGTCAGTTATTCTGCATCCCAAAAACATTCCCTTCCACCATCTCCAATAACCCCTTTCACCAATTTGTACCTATTAAATTGCTTTAACCTTTTCTGAGTCCATCCCTTTTAAACCCTATCACCCTATAGTAGTTGCTCTCCCTGCAATTCCTCTAGGCTTCTCTCTTGCCTTTCTTCAACATATTGTACCCAAATTTCATGCACTATTCCAATACATTATGAAGTAATGACCTGAAAATGATAGGTCTTAAATCAAAACCATTTCTGAGTTATAGTTTAAAAAAATGTTCAGCTTGAGAACTCATCTACCAAGTTTCTGCCCAAGGGAAATGTTTATGGGTTTATATTTGAAACATAGAGATTGGGTATATATTAACTGCATAGCTAGGGATCTGGCCATGTTTTTGCTAGCATACAGATCTTCTATAATTAGATAATGGTTTAACCACCAAGTATGTAACCTAAATTGATTTTACAATCAAAGGCTTTTTCTATTCACCTCTTTGTGATCATGTTAGTGTGTGGCTTACGTGGTGATTCCTTGAGTACTAATGTTTTGTTGATGGTTGTGCATAATTAAGTACTATGGCCATATTTGAAACTTTACTTCCAGTAAATAGTTGCTTTCAGATTGGATCATGAAATCTCATTAGTAACTGAGCTCAATTTTAAAACAGGGCAATAAAACAGCCATCTTAAATATTGGGTAATTCAACAAACAGAAACATGATCAGATTAAATTATCTTTATTTTAATAGTCACCCTTTCTTGTTTCTATTGATTCTAGAATAAGACTTCACAATAGATATTTGCTAATTAGAATGAGATCAATGCAGTCTTTATTAACGTGACTTTTTTTGTTGTTGTTAAAAATAGTGTATTTTATTGCTACAAAAATAATGTATGAGTATTACAAGTTTGTGCCTTCATATGAAGTCTTTCGTTGGTCAGTTTGTAGTCGGCAGTATCCAGATGCTTTTAGCTATCTTCATAAAGGATTTCATCTATTTGGATATCATTTTCTGCCACTGGCACTGAGTCACAGATCTGTTCCTTGAAAGCCAAGGCAATCGTGTAAGGTTTTCCTTTGGGATGATGCATGCATCGTTCAAGGAAGGTATCATAGTATCCTTTCCCTCTTCCCAATCTGTTGCCGCTTTTATCAAACCCAAGGCCTGGCATGAGGATGAGGTCAAGGCCTCCTGTTGGAAAAAATACATCAAATGAAATAAAGATTAGTGGATTAACAAACCAGTGCTGTGGATTTCCTTATGGCTTAAATATTTACACATATCTGCCAACATCAAGTTAAAATGCTGGTTTTATATTTTGCTAAATGCCTCCTTTTTCTTGCACGGATGAAACATACCTTGAATATTAAATCTGTAACTTTACATAGTCACTTTATCCAGTGACTATTAGATCAGCAGCAAAATAATTAGGCCTATGAAAAGCCTGAAGGGAAAAAAACACCTATCTTCAAACAAACCTAGTAAGTGTGGGAAGAAGCAGAAAAGCAACCCATAGTACCAGCCACAAAATGAAGAAAAAGAAATTAAAAGAAAAAAGATATAGAGGGAGGAAACTTCTTAACACAGCGGTAGAATTTCCTGTAATTGAACCAACCCCTGGCTTCCCATAAACCAAGCAACTGGGATGTGGTATGTTCTAAACATAGGCCACTGTGACAAACTTGCTACCTTATATCTAGGACACAGTGTATGCTCTTGTTAGCTAGGTCAGGGTTTTTTAAATGATTACTCAGTTATTGGGTTGGGGGGAAAAACACTGGTACTAGTAATAATCTTGCTTGAGCCATTGCTGTCGCTCCCATGGCTCAGTCTACAACCAGGTCCCTCTTACGCCCAGTCTCCTTGATTCATAAACTTTGGCTTATATGCTATCGGTCCCCGTTCTGTGGTGGGGAGCAAAGGCCAAAGAGGGGCTGAGGTGTGGAAATGGATGCATGCTTCCTCACCCTCCCCAAGGGTATCTGAGTTTGTGTGGGCACCATCATGGAGCAGCCACTCTGTATGGCATGTTCCCCAAAGTTCAAAGGATCTGCAAGCAGAAATGTACATAGGACGCAATGCTACTGTAAGCAGTATTAATTCCTCTCTTTGGCCTCTCCCTTCCTGAGAGGCATTTGGATGGGCAACAATGAACAGCTGCTAGGGGCTCCAGGCAGCAGCACAAAGGTGCTGACTCTTCTTGTGGTTGCATCAGGATCTATCAGCTTTGGTACTGAATTCCCCAGAGCCTGAGGGTTTCAAGGCCAGGCCCTTGCCCCTCTTGATGGTCACATTCCTCCCTAGTGAGGGCATTAGTCTTCTGAAACCCCAGAAGATCAGCCTCTTGAAATTCTATAAGAGCTTTTTTCTCTACATGTTTTTCCCATGAGAGGGGAGAGTTTATACTTTCATAACTGAGCTTCTAATCCCAAGTAGGTTAGCAGTTAGCTTGGATAGGAGATAAACCAAACTGCTGTTGGCTAAGAAGTCATTCTCCTAAACAGATGTGTGTTCTAATGTATAAATGGTAAAACCTTTACAGGTGATCCACCCAACCAGACTAGAAAAAAAAGCACAGTACATTCAGGATCAGATTAACCATTTTTTCCAGCATTAGTAATACTCTGGAGACTGATGTGGTCTGGGGTCAAACCAGTAGGGTAACTAGAATTTAGAGTCTTCTGCCCACCTTGTTTTGGCAGATGATTCACATGTCTGCCAGGCAGAAAAAGGAAACAGACAATGCTGAACTGCTGCCAAGTTTAGAGGCAGACAACATGTTGAGCACCACTGCTTGTCCTGGGAGTATGAAAAGTCCCACAAAGATATCTTCTGAACAAATAACCCTGGCTAAGCTAATGCCGCTCTTTGGAACCATTAGCATCATACTTATTGTTTCACAGTGTAAGGAAACAGTGTTCTGTCCGATGCCACTGTGGCAGAAAAAAAGATTAAAATGAGGAAGACAGAAATATATGGTGAAGCTTAGAAAACACAGCTGAACTGAAAGAATCTGGATAGGGCATTCATTAACATCCTGTTTACTGTTCCTTATTTGCATCCCAGTAATGGTGTTTCAGCAGTGGTGTTTTATTAAAGTTACTTGGTTACTGTACTTGTTCCAGGTATTTTTACAGCATGCCCTAACTGCAGACTAGCATCTGCCACCATCTTGAACTGCATTGTTCTAATCACAAACCAAGATCAAAACAGAACACCTAGTTGACAGATAATGCACTATGAGTCAGGGATGAGGCTCAACACACAAAGCAGTGTAGGGAAGGTTACACTGGAAATGCTACAGCTGAGTAAGGATGTTTCCAGGGTATCCACCTGATGGCACCCGATGTACAAGTACTAAACTCTGGAAAGTAAGTTAAAAATACACTCAGACCAACTCACTTGCACATACAGAGCAGACTGTCAGATTTCCTTGCACTGCTCATCATTACTGAAAGAAGAATTACCAGTGTGAATATCCATCCATTCTACCCTTCTGACTAACCAGAATATAAAAAAAATGCAAAGTGAGATAGTGGAAGCTGTATCTCACAAATATGGCTTGAGCCAGTTTAGTCAACTTGCTTTCTAAAAAGCCCAGGGAAGAACAGCAGGGAATTGGCCAATAGGAGGGCTGTTCTTACTGGTTCCCTCCTACCTGAAATAAAAGGGGAAGTGAGAACACTGTAGAGGTCTGAACATTTTGATTTAAAAGGGGAGACAAATGGCAAATACGAGTAAAATAGGCAAACAGAAGAGCTGGACAGGAGGTCTTAAAATGCAGTTGTACCTTAAAAAGTGACCCTGTAAAAACAGCATCATGAGGTTCCACGTTTATGGTGTCTCAGCCACTGGAGATCACATGTGCTCAGTTTACAAGTCAAAAGATACATTTGCTGGCAAGCCTGCAAACTCAGTCTGGGATCTAGGGGTACATCTACATGGCAATTAAAAACCTGTGTCTGGACCATGCCAGCGGACTTGGACTAGCGGGGCTCAGGCTAGTGGGGCTCAGGCTAAGGAGCTGTTTAATTGTAGTGTAGATGTTTGGGCTCGGGCTGTAGCCCAGGCTCTAGGATCTGAGCTGGGACGGTTGCAGAGCTTGGGCTGTAAACCAAGTGTCTACATCATAATTAAACAGCCCCGTGAGCCTGAGCCCTGTGAACTTGAGTCAGCAGGCACAGGCCAGCTGCAGGTGTCTAACTGCAGTGTATACATACCCTAAGAGTCAAGTAATCTCTTTCCTCCTTTAGCATTGTCACCAGTAATAAAGGTCAAATTCTCCGAGTTACCCCTGTACAGCCCTATTCCCTTCAAATTATGCCTCTGGTAACTCCTGCCTTTCATTGGGACTGCGTGAGTATAAATGACTGGCCCTGTGACTGGAACTTAAAAAACAATTCTGCTGATGATGCACAAGGAATAGCCTTGAGCACACTCTCTCTCAGCTGTGTTGAGCTCATAGGATAAAGAGCAGTAAAAACTTTTTAGTCACTAAAGTCAGCAGATATTAATATATGCAAGGGGAAAATTTCCAGAGTAAGAAGGTGCATTTTAAACAGCCACTTTCATTTCATTTTATCTGTATATTGCAAGCAGGAAGAAGGCAAGCGAGTGCTGTAGAAAGAGGGAATTGGCAGGACGATGCTGGGAAGAAATACATTTTCTGTATCACTTCACTGATGGCACAAGCCACACTTCAATGAATTTAGATGTATTAGTTTAAGAAAGTGTTGGGTTTTTTTCTGGGATCTCTAGAGAACTAGAATCTGTTCTAATGAGTGTGCCCCTCTGCAATCATTGCTTTTACGCTGAGTAACTCAAACAAGCTTGTGCAAATCTTCAATATGAAAAATGATGCTGTAAATATTGTAATAGGCACCCTCACACTTTTCCAGATGCCAGAGTGCTATAGAATTTCTTTGCCCTGACTCACAATGTACTGATTTCAAAACAACTCATGCAGCACAAGATTAAAATGAAATACCAAACAGGATTTCAGTAGAAAGATGACATGCCATAGCCCACGTCCAGACTACCCCGCCGTATCGGCGGGTTAAAATCGATTGCTCGGGGATCGATATATCGCGTCTAGTCTAGACGCGATATATCGATCCCCGAGCGCGCTTACATCGATTCCGGAACTCCATCAACCCGAACGGAGTTCTGGAATCGACACGGAGAGCCGCGGACATCGATCCCGCGCTGTCTGGATGGGTGAGTAATTCGATCTTAAATATTCGACTTCAGCTACATTATTCACGTAGCTGAAGTTGCGTATCTAAGATCGATTTTCCTCCCCTAGTCTGGACGAGGCCATAGGTGCTACCCTGAAAGGAAACTAAAGTCAGTTCAGGTAGCATTAGCCCCAAATCCTGCCCCCAGATCCCAATCTCTGTAATTTGGCTGAGTGCTAGAGAGCTCCATCAGAGAAGGATCAGAGGTGCAACCATATAATAATTCACACAGGGGTGCCAGGAATGAAGATGCATAAGACCACCATCTGCACTGAACAGGGCCTCAACAGGATAGTACAAGGTTGGAGAGGGAAAGTCTCTCTCACCCCCAGAACATTTGCCCCCATACATAGGATACTTGCGGTAATAGTGACACTCCAGGCCTGCCACCCAAGGACAGGCCTGCCACTCATGGACATGCTAGCCCCTCCTACCCCCATAGAACCATGCTCCACCCAGTACGGACCCTTGCATCCTATTTCCTTTTTCCTCCACACACAGATGGGTCCACGTCCACTGAGGGACAGAGTGGGGATTTGGGCTGTACTACGTAAACAATGATTTATTTTTGTTATCTTTCAAACCTAAGCGCAGTTTAAACTGGAAAGGAGAGAACAGCTGCATGCCCCATTCATTTGCCTTTCCATATAGACTTTTTTCCTCCTTCTTTGCAACATCCACAAAAAAAGACCATTATCAATGTCAAATATGAGGCTGCTACAGTAGGATTAAAAATCACTGAAAAGAAAATGAAAGTCATGATCTTTGAAAGAGGAATCAGCAATTATGGTGCATATGTGATTGAGAGTGAAGAATACAGCAGAGTTAACAAGTCTGGATATCTTGGAAGCACAAGCAGTGCTGATGGCCATCTCCATAAGGAAGTGAAAGCAAGAACTGGAAAAGCAAGTGGAGTTTTTCAAAACTGACCAATATTTGGAAAAATAAGAAAATTCATACAAGAACCAAGATAAAGATATACTGTGTTACTATGATCCTCACATTGTTACTTGGCAAAGAGATGCTAGTGGAGAATACTTGGTGTCAGCTGGTGGGATAAAGTAACTACAGCAGAACCTCAGTTACAAACAGTGCGGGAATAGAGGTTGTTCATAACTCTAAAAATGTTTGTGACTCTGAACAAAACATTATGGTTGTTCTTTCAAATGTTTACAACTGAACATTGATTTAATGCAGCTTTGAAACTTTACTATGAAGAACAATGCTGCTCTCCCTTTATTTTTTTAGTAGTTTATGTTTAACAAAGTACTGTATTGTATTTGATTTATTTATTTGGGTCTCTGCTGCTGCCTGATGGTGTACTTCCAGTTCCAAATGAGGTGTGTAGTTGATTGGTCAGTTCATAACTCTGGTGTTTGTAATTCTGAAGTTCTACTGTAATGCTGATGTGTTACAAAGGACTGGCCAACAGACTATAGTCACAATGATCCCAGAAAGAAGGATAAAGCAGTTTGGCCATGTTGTACTGATGTCAAAAAACTGTATTCCTAGACAAAACATTGATTGGATACCACTTGGAGGAAGAGGGAAAAGAGGAGGACAACAGATGACATATGAGAACACCCTTGAGAAAGATGTTGCTGTCATAAAAACAGACTACGAGGAAGCAAGAAACATGGTATTAGACATACGATGGAGGAAACACTGGGTTGCCTCATATGTCACAAGGCATGAGAACATTTAATAATAAAATTATATATAAAATATATAATCTGCCATATTCATGGCCTACTTATACAATAATACATTGTACTGATATAGCAACTTCCTTTCAAGGACTTTATACCTTACAAACATTAAATAGGCTTCACAGATGCCACCACCAGAAGGTTTATTTTCTTTTTTGGTTGTTCAGGTTGTGTAGTTTCCACACTGGGGTGTCGCTCTTTTAAGATGTCTGAAAGCATGATCCACACCTCATCCCTCTCAGATTTTGGAAGGCACTTCAGACTCTTAAACCTTGGGTTGAGTGCTGTAGCTACCTTTAGAAATCTCACATTGGTACCTTCTTTGTGTTTTGTCAAATCTG
Organism: Gopherus evgoodei; assembly: GCF_007399415.2. Taxonomy (NCBI): domain Eukaryota; kingdom Metazoa; phylum Chordata; order Testudines; family Testudinidae; genus Gopherus; species Gopherus evgoodei. Next base: position 16,363,017 of record NC_044331.1, read on the forward strand.
CAGTGAAAGTGTTCTTAAAACGAACAACATGTACTAGGTCATCACTGGAGATTGCTATAACATGAAATATACAGAAGAATGTGGGTAAAACAGAGCAGTGGATATACAATTGTCCCCCAAGGAGTTCAGTCATAAATTTAATTAACACATTTTTTTTTTAAACGAGTGTCATCAGCATGAAAGCATGTCCTCTGGAATGATGGCCGAAGCACGAAGGGGCCTACGAATGTTTACCATATCTGGCACGTAAATACCTTGCAATGCCAGCTACAAAAGTGCCATGCAAATGCCTGTTCTCACTTTCTTGTGACATAAATAAGAAGAGGGCAGCATTATCTCCTGTAAACATAAACACACTTGTTTCTCTTAGCAATTGGCTGAACAAGAAGTAGGACTCAGTGGACTTGTAGGCTCTGAAGTTTTACACTGTTTTGTTTTTGCGTGCATTTATGTAACAACAAAAAAAATCTACATTTGTAAATTGCACTTTCATGGCAAAGAGATTGCACTACAGTACTTATGATGTGAATGGAAAAATACTATTTCTTTTATCATTTTACAGTGAAAATATTTATAATAAAAAATATACAGTTTGATTTCAATTACAACACAGAATACAATATATATGAAAACACAGAAAAACATCCAATATACAGTCAAATCCCGCCATAATGCACCCCGCCATAACACAATCGCAGGTTAGCTCCCTTTAAGGTACAGTATAATACAGTATGATACTGTACCAATGGTCCCCAACACCATGGCAGGGGAGAGAAGCTGCAGCCCCGCACCTGCTGGGGAGAGAGAGCACCGGCGCCTGCAGCCCTGGAGTTCTCTGTCCCAGGCAGGCGGGAGCTGCGGCTCCTCTTGAAACGGGAGGGAAGCCGCGGCCCTGCACCTGCCAGGGACAGAGAGCACTGGCGCCCACAGCCCCGGAGTTCTCTGTCCCCAGCAGGCGGAGGGCCACAGCTCATCTCCCCTGCTGGGCACTAGGCAGCAGGGACACTAGACAGTGCACCTTAATGCACCGCTTTGGGGACCACCTGACTGATTTGAAACCCCACTATACCGCGACCCCGCATTTAGCGCGATGGGATTTTTTTGGACCCCAAGGGTCACGTTATAGCAGGGTTTCACTATATTTAATAAATTTCAATTGGTATTCTATTGTTTAACGGTGTGATTACAACTGTGATTAATTGCAATTAATTTTTTTAATCTAGATTAATTTTTTTGAGTTAATAGCATGAGTTAACTGCAATTAATTGACAGCCCTGATTCTTGTAACCGCACAGAGGGCCTTGCGGCTTGTGTAATATTTATTTGTTATACAGTGCTTTCAATCCCAAGATCACACGTTGATTTGGTAGCATTTGCCACCCACTTTCATAGTTGTGAATGATTGCAAATCAATGGAGAATCGAGCCCAGGGGGCATCATTTACTTTTGTGTTTAAGCCATCCTCCTGAAAAAGATATTCTCTCTCCACAGAATGGACACCATAAGCAACAAGAGACTAGTATATGCACCTGCCTTTTCAACACCACTCAATGCTGACTGCTTTTCAAAACGTATCCAACATCAGGGAATGAAAAGTTTCTCTGATCTCAGAGTTATGCAGCTCAGCTGGGTGACAGATCACAGAAATAAAAATATCTACATTTTATTTTATTTTTTTGTTAAAGCTTCACTTTTCAAACAGGGAAAAGCTCTAGCTGCTTGCTGCCTACAGTTCTATTCTGATTGCATAGACACAAAAGTTAACACACTCAATTGCCTTCAACATTAAAGATATCCACCCTGGTGGCATACAAAGCACAGAAACGGGTACCAGCAGCTGGAGACAGGGCTTACTTAGCTTGGGAAAGTTATAATACTAAAAGCTAAATGCTTGCAAAGGATCTATGCACCTCATCACATACTGAAATTCTTTATTTCCTTCTAAAAATAATCTCTCTAAATTTTAGCACAAGATTCATTTAAACATGGGTAAAATTTTCAAAAACATGTAAGGCCCAGATCCTAAAAGATATTCAATGGGAGTCAGGAAATATCTTTGAGGATCTGAGACTAAGTGACTTAGGGGACTATGACTGCACTTTCAGAAGTGCCATTGAAAGTTCATTGGAGTTAGGCATCTTACCTTGCTTAGGCACTTTTGAAAATCCCATTCCAAGACTCATTTTCAAAAACTATCTAATCATTTAGGAGCCCATTAACTTTCAATGAAACTTTGGCTCCCAACTGTCTAAATCACTTTTGAAAATGAGATGTAGCCTCCTAAATCACCAATGTGCCGTTCAAAATTTCACCCAAGATAAACCCATTGAACAGCATCCTCAGTTGTGACGAATGGATGGAGGTGGGAAATACACAAAGTGCTACAGAGTCACTAGACACGGAGTCAGATTTCCAGCAGTAGTTAGTAGCTTTCACTATGGCTCTTACAGACAAGATGCTGAACTCTTTAAAATCTATCTTCTAAAACCTGGCTACTTATTTTGGTGCCTAAATGGAAGCAGAGCTCTTTTGAACACCTGACCCAAGACATCATTTGTACTGACATCCAGGGGATGAAGTTTAGATGATTTGTTATGGATTGGAGGATCCAGCCATGGGTACTAATGATGCGAGTAATCTAGGAGTGCCTTTTAATAGTGGGGTAGTTCTTTTTGAGCCAATTAGAGCACACTCGTGGTTATCACTTAACATCATTCCTCATTCACACACAAAGTTGACTGACATTTATTTGGAAGTTTCATTGGCTCCGAGACTCACTTATCTCCAGTGCTGTGCTTTTCCCATGCTAGCTTAGCCCCAGACTAACTTTGGTACAAATTTTCCTAGCTCTGCCACTTGTTTGGTGGGGTTTTGGGAGAAGGACCAAGGTATGTTCTTGGGCATTACTGCAGGAAGGTGAGAGGCTTTTCTGGAGTGTTTGTACTTCTGTTGACTGAGGTACATTGCTACCTTTGATTAATGAAGTTTATTTATATATTAGTATTACTGCTTCTGGGTGGTTATTGCAAGTTTAATTATGGTCAGGGTGCTTGGAGCTTTTGTATGGGCATTCCTTTTTAAATGTAAGGTCTTTAGGGAAGGGACTGTCTTTTTGTTCTGTGTTTGTACAACAGCTAGCACAATGGTGCCCAGGTCCACAAGTGGGGCTGTTAGGTGCTACCACAACACAGATAATAAATAAATAGATAATAATGTTATATCTAAATAAATAAATAATTTGATAAGTAGCAGTGATGCTAGGCTGAGGGGTCTTTTCCCTGCATGATCTGGATGGGGCCAGCACAGTTGCTGCAGTTGTTAATAATGCTAATACTTCAGCTCTAAATTTTAGAAAAATCCTGAGCTTTTGTGGAAATCTTTGAATTCAAAAGCAGAGTCTTGGGTCATTGCAGAGGTTGCACTATCTGAGACGACAGGTGTAAATGAGAAACCTGCCTACGACAGGGCCCAACCCTGAGCATGTCGAGATCAACAGGAACAAACCCACAATCCTGAGCTGGGAACACGGTCCCAGAATTGTAGGGCTCAGTTTCAGAGACAACCCTCTGCCTGATCTTCTGGCTAAATGGTAGGGAGGAAATAAAAACAGTTAAAGCAATCAGTACTGAAAGCAAACTTGAAGGACCCTGAGTGTGGGAAACCTATAGCTATGCTGCACTTTCCCGTCATTGTGTCTGGGACCCATGTCCTGTAGCATATACATTTAACAATGGGAGATGTATTGTTCTTATCAATCTGCCCTGCTCTAATGAGAAGGGAGACAAAAACATTGCCCTCTGCTGCAATTAATAAGTCATTTGAAAAAAAGTTATTCATCCAGAACCAATTATGCTGACATTTACCAGTAATGCAAGTGATTACACAAACATCAGCAATTATGTATTTTGACTTTCCCCCAGCCAGTCTGCTAAAAAGCAGAAAAAATCCCCTGAACAGAAAGAAAATTCATATCTAATAACTCACGTTAGCTCACACAATCAAGCCCTTGAAAATCAGTACCAGTCGCTCAGCAAAAAAGTCACACCTCCCTGGAAATAGTAAGCTAAAGCACAAAGGGCCAGAACCTCAGCTGAGGTAAATCCACATAGCTCCACACTGTCTCCACTTTGCTGTGCTGACATAATGAACTACACGAGAGACACAAGTTACCTACGTAAGAAATATCATTGGCTCTTTTTCTGCCATTTTAGGTATTTGCTGGGGTGGGGGGTTAAGCCGCTCTTCATATAGACATTTCTATAGTTCTCACTGCCATAGTTCCCTTACAACCTCATACTCATTTGTTTTATGGGACTAACCTTCAGATCTGGTTTTATTTGAAAAAAATCAACTACCACAGCTAAATTTAAATGTGACTATTTAATTGCCTTTCTCTCCAGATGTGCGATCTGCAGTGAATGTTTAACAATGCAGTATTCCAGGCACCTTGGCAGCATTTATTTTGTTTATTAATAATCATGCTAATTATTCTAATTATTGATGTCCGGTTGTTTCTTTGGAATGAGGTTCCAAGAGAGAGACCTACCATTTATTCAACACACGCCAGTAAAGGGTATCAATTCAAAACAAACTGCTAGATTAGGGTTGCCACCACTGTATTTCAAAAATACATAGTCTCTGCCAGTCTTCGCTTGAGCCTCTAGGGGTGTGTCCCGTCTCCTCCCCAGTCCTTCCTAGGGGTTCTCTCTTGCCAGTGTTGGGTGCCGCAGAGAACCTAGGACCTCAGGCAAGTACCAGGAGTGGAGTTGGAGGCTGCAGTTGCTGGTCTTTGCCTGCTGCTTAAAGAAGTGGTGGGGTGTGGAGTGGAGGAAGCTACACCTGCAACCTTCAGGGACACGGTTTCAGATTTCAATGGGAGGGGTAACTTGCAGCAGTGGTCCAGAGACAGAGGGGTGGTAGACCAAATTTGAGTGGTGGCGTGACCTGGGGCACCAGGTCAAGTTGCCAATCAGCGGCACTTTGCAAAGTGAAGTGCTTCTCCTTGCTGGATTTCAGATGCTGGAGCAACACACTGGACCAGTATGACAGTACTACAACCGTGGTTGAAATATGGGATAAAAGGCATGCCATACTGATTTTTAGTATGGACAGCTTTTTATTTAAATGAGGGATGTTCCTTATAATAAAGGGACAGTTGGCAACCTTATACTAGATAGTGAAACCTCAATTCAGTAAACCATCCTACTGAGTAAGGGCCTCCTTCCAAAGATCACTGAAGTCAATGGGCTGTGGAACAGGCCCTAAAGCACATGCTTAAGTCCCATTGACTTTATTAGGACTTAAGTACATACTCAAATGCTTTGCTCAACTGGGCCCTATCAGAGTAGAAAGTACCAGATAACTTATTCCTCCCTCTACTCTCCATGTGAATCTCAGCAATTGGGCACACTGCTCAGGCTTGTATTCTCTTGATCAGTTTATTGGCACTTGGATTTATTTACAATGTTAATCAGCATCCTGAGTTTTAAAGGGCTACAGCCATAATTCTTCCTTAAGTACTCCAGTCCAGACCCTTCCTCCAGCACAAAAGCCCACATCACTGCACTGTATGCTGAGGAGTTCTTTGGAGCCAGGAGAAGAACTCCTTACCACCACAGCGCAGGATGATTCATGCTGCTTCGTAAACACTGCTCCAGACCTCAAGGCCAGAAGAGCCTCTGTGGTGCCTGTGCACCACTCCTCCTGCAGAAGGGATGGCCAGTGAATTCACATCACAGCAGGTCCACAGTCCTTGCTACAGCTGCTTCCTTGGCCCACCTCACTGTCAAGTCCCCAGTGCACAGGGAGTTCTGACAGAGCTGGACTCTGTAGCTCAAAAGAGGTGCTCTCTTGGAGCCCCTGCCCCCAGCAGTGGAATCACACTGGTTACACTGCAGGCAGTGCCTTGTGCATGTCCACAAGAGGTGTTGGTGACCTATGTTGACATATTCTCTATGCCAGTGTTTCCCAAACTTGGGATGCCACTTGTGTAGGGAAAGCCCCTGATTGGCCAGGCCAGTTTGTTTACCTGCCCCGTCCACAGGTCCAGCCGATCGCAGCTTCCACTGGCCAATGGGAGCTGCTGGAAGCGACGCGGGCTGAGGGACATACTGGCTGCCGCTTCCAGTGGCTCCCATTGGCCTGGAGCTGCGAACCACGGGCAGGCTTTCCCTACACAAGCAGCAGCCCCAGTTTGAGAAACACTGCTCTATGCAATATCATTCACTCAGAAAAATCCCAGTGGAATATTGTCCCTTTATACATTAAGATCCCCCAAAAGTATATCCATCCAATACAATCACTCAGAGTAAGTTAAATATTTTGTGTTATTACTTCAGTAAAATATTTTTCAGAAAACAGATTCATCAGCGTACTCTACAAACAGGTATTGAGCAACTCAGCATTTATCCGTCTACTCATTCATGTCAATGTTTTGTGTCAGCACGAAACATTAGTCTTCACAATTCACACTTCACAATTCCTGCTGAACTACGGCTTAATAAAATATTTACACCTCTCCCTGAGAAACTACATGATCCCCATCAGTCATACAGGTGTAAAACAGATGAGTGGCAGAAATTCTCTCATTAGTAAAGTTGTAAAAATACACTAAAAATGCCCTTTGCTCAGCTTCTATTCCAATATGCTGAGATAAAAACAGAATGAGAATGTTTATTTGTATTCCCTTTTTTAAAATATACATTCTTGTAAATTTTGTGCCCAAGAATGGGAAAGGCTTACAGCACTGGCTGGAGCCAGATATGGAGTACGTGTCCATACTGCACAGACATTCCTACTAGCTTCACCAATAAATATCCTTTCATTTACAATCAGGGCCTCTGGTGGCATCATTTTAAGACTTGAGCCAAAACTGTTGCTGGTTTCACAATATGAATAAGACTATAGTAGGGATCAGACTGAAACCATCACATGCTGCCTTTCACTTGTGGTTTAAGCTATATGTCAGCTCAGGTTTAAAAGTTTAGTACGTTCCCTTTTCAGAATTTGCTAGGAGAAATGCCATTTAATTGGAATGGTTCTTTGAAGTATTTTCATAAAGTACATTATGTAAGCAAAGCACGTAAGCTACATTCCTCACTTAAAGCCATTTAAAATACTTTCTGGTTCTGAGAGTCCAAAATAAAAGAAATCATTGCTTAGAAACCTTCTGGTTATCTGCTTTAATATTTATTTCCTTGATAAGTGAGTTATTTGCTCCCGTAATTCTGAGCAAAGAGGCTAGAATAACTTGACTGGGAAAACACAGATAGTGAAAGCTTTCTGGCACTAAGGGGTTGCACCTGGGTCCAAATGCAAAGTTAAGACAGCAAAATACCTGCTAGAGCCAAAAGGAGGAGGACAAACCTGTGCAAAAGCAACTTTGCAACATGTTGATACCTTTTGTTGGATCAGCAAATGCTAGGTCACAAAGCTTCTGCTTTAAAGAAACTTGCAACAGCACTGACATTTGAAGTGTTCATGCCCAAATGGATCTTACACTTGTAAAACATTAGAAAAAAATATGAGGATTTTAGGCTTGGTCTACACTGCAAACTTTTTTTTCTGTACTACTACGTCACACTCAGAGGTGTGAAAAATCCACACCTCGAGCGATACAGTTATACCGACCGAACTCCTGGTATAGACAGTGCTATGTAGATAGGAGGTCTTCTGTTGAAATAGCTACTGTCTGTTGGGGAGGTGGAGTACCTACGCTTATGGGAGAAGCTCTCCTGTCGGCATAGATAGCATCTTCATTAAGCACTGCCGCTGCACCTCTGCAGTGCTGTATGTGGGGACAAGCCCTCAATGTAGATGACATTTTCAAACCTTATTATTCTGCTTCTCTTTAAAGTGTACAGATAATAACGATACAATCAATAAAAATGACTAAATCAAAATATGACAAATAGTTTGGGAATTTTTTTTTTTTTTTTTTTTTTAAGATTATGCAGTGTTACTATCAATATTTCTACTCCATTGCTGGAGCAACTAAATTGCCTGTGAAATATAAACCATTAAGATGTAAACCATTAATTTCTTCTTTGATGCATAAACATAACTCCCATAAAGAGTTAGTCCACAGGATAGAAAGGTTAGGAATATTTATCTGGCAGGGTTTATTGTGCATGTAGTCAGCAGGTAACTGCACCACTGCCATCTGTGTCAGACACGTTTTATCATCACAATGACTGAGAATGGCTGATTACTTACACACAAACCTTGTACAGACGATCGGCTTTATAAAAATGACCACACCTGGAATCCCAGCACCCACTCTGTGATTGCTCATTTTTTTAAGACATTGGGTTGGAACATTTGCTCTCCCTTCTGTATGACTCCAATCCTAAACAAGATTTTAATTATAGGAGACAGCAAATATGACACTAGCTCAAGCTACTAAATCTGTAGAATCCTGACACCTGCTGGTAAAGGGAAATCATTGCATCACTTCAGAGCACAAAAGTGCTGGCTTGATGGGTCTAGTCCTCACATCACAAATACTCAAAATAATTAGTCAGCACAAGTTGGAATTGTTGAACCAGAATGTGATGCTCCCGCTGAGTTATATCCTTACTCACATTATGAAGCAGCAGGAGAATCATCCCGCATTCTGGCGCTAAGGAGTTCTCCTTCTCCAGGCTCCAAGGTACTTTCCAGTGTACATGATGAGGAGGTGCTAGGAGTTAACTGTATAACAAACTGGTCCACTGCTAGTCGTCTCAGCAATGAGGACAAAGATTAAATGGGCCAAGGAGGGAGGAGATCTTCTCTCCCTAGAGATGGTCCATCCAAGACCAGGCTGAAGCACACTCTTGGGCAGCATGGAGACATAGCCACTCCTATTGCCCATACCATCTCTACTCTATGGACAAAGAAAGGGATACAGGCTCCAATGCTGCCAATCCAGCTCTACATTTACTCCAAAAGTCATGAACAAAAATCATCTGTAAGAATAAAGCAATGAAGATATAATCGCTCTTTAAATTAGTCTCATGGAGGTAGGAAGTAATACTCGCATGTCCAAATTTTTCTCTTAAAACTCTGATGTAGGTCTCAGGCCATAACCCAGAACAACTTGTTATTTGCTTTTGAAAGACTTCTGTATCTAGGAGACAGTACCAAGAAAATAACAGTGTTATTGTTCACATTGTAATAAAATTAGCCCTCTTCGAGACAAAACACTTCAGAGCCACTTGCAGTGAATTTACAACCTTTTACTATGCCATTTCCACTTTCCTTTACACTTCAATTAATTACAGAAGAAGTAATCCTTTCAGTTGTTTTCCTGAGTGAGAGAGATTAACAAGGACATTTTATGCAAGGAGAACAGTGATACAACACTTAAAGTGGGATTAAAAGGAACAGCAACCTTTTAAAAAGAGTTAATGAACTTTACAAAAGCGAACAGCTTTAATATTCCAAAGGCTTTTAGAACTTCAGCAACATGTTGTTGGTTAGATGTGCGGTTAGAATTAAGCCATATTTTGTTCATGTTCTACAGGCTACACAAAAGAAGTTCAGAGTAAAGAAGTTTAAAACATTACAAAATGATGCCAGTGAAATCCACCTGCTTTTGTACTATCGCAGTTCATTTATTTATTACATTCCAAAGAAAGAGAGAGCAGCAGTGGTAAGGGAAATGTGCTCAGAAACACATATGATACTAAAGTCCCAAGAACAGCTAAGGGCACAACTAAAAGTGCACATAAAAATCCAGGAGCGGGTGCTGATTGTTACTAAACAGACTCAGGCAGCTGCTAGAACAGGGGTGGGCAAACTATGGCCCAGGGGATGCATCTGGCCCTTCGATGTTTTAATCTGGCCTTGAGCTCCTGCTGTGGAGCCAAGTCTAGGGCTTTCCCTACTCCGGTGTTCCAGCTGGGAGGGGGATCAGGGGCTTTCCCTGTTCCGCAAGGCTCCTGGAAACAGCAGTATGTCCCCCCTCCAGCTCCTATACATAGGGCAGCCAGGGGGCCCCAACTGCTGCCTCCACAGCTCCGATTGGTCAGAACTGCGGTCAATGGGAGATGAAGGGGCGGCACCTGCAGACAGGGCAGTGTGCAGAATGGCTGGCCGCACCTCCACATAGGAGCTGCAGGAGGGACATGCCGCTGCTTCAAAGAGCTGCTTGAGGCAAGCGCCACCTGGAACCTGCACCCCTACCCCCTCCTGCACTCCGACTCCCGCCCCCTACCCTGATCCTCCTCCCACCCTCCAAACCCCTCGGTCCCAACCAGAGAGCACCCTCCTATACCCCCAACCCCTCATCAACAGCCCCACCCCAGAGCCTGCACCCTAACCTCCTGCTCCAGCCCAGAGCCTCCTCCCACACCCTGAACTCCTCATTTCTAGCTCCACCCCAGAGCCCGCGTCCCCAGCCGGGGTCCTTACCCCCTCCCACACCCTAATCCCCAATTTTGTGAGCATCCAGGGCCCGCCATACAATTTCCATACCCAGATGTGGTCCTCAGGTCAAAAAGTTTGCCCACTCCTGTGCTAGAAGCTACTGTAGAAGCCAAGATCAAGAGCAGGCAATTCTGTATGACTCATGTCCTCAGTCCAAGAGCCAGCCGGTCGAATGTCATATTAGGAGCTGGTGGAAGCCCCCCCATCTCTCAGCCAAAGGATGGAAAATAAAAGAAGGCCAGTAGGACATGGCTGCTATCATGGCTGGGTCTCGAACCTGTACTGTTTTGGCTACAGGTATTATTCCAGCCTTACCTATTAAGAAAGCTCAAGCCAAGCTAGTGCAAGTCTGTCTACCCAGGCTGGGAGGCTCACTCCCAGTTACAATGCAGACATATTTTATAAGAAAAAATGTATGGTTCTCTGTGATGTATTTTATGGACCTAAAGGATATGGAGGGTAGATTTTGTAACAACTCAGGAAAAAGGTATAGGCATCCATATGGACTTCTCAATGGGCAGAAGCAGTCAAAAAGCAAACATTAGGGTGTATAAAGAAACAAAGGAAATAATACTGAAAATATTATACTGCCATCACATAAATCATATTACATATACCTTCGCCTCAGATACTGGATTCCATTCTGGTCACCCTCTCTTTAAAAGGAGACAGCAGAAATAGAAGGGGTTCAGCGACCAGTGGGAAGAAATCTCAGAGGTCCAGAAAAGACTTATGAAAAAGAGACTGGAAAGACTGAGATGGTTTAGTTTAGAGAGGAAAAAAAAATCAGGTGATATGATAGAGCTTTAAGAGAACAATTAATATTATATAGAAGGTAGATCAGGTGGTCATAGTTACCCTCTCATAATACAAGGACAATAGGCCAGTTGATTAAATTGAAAGGTAGCAAATTTAAAATGGATACAAGAAAATATATTTTTACATTACACATAATTAACCTGTGGAACTCATTGCCACCAGGCAATATTAAAGCAAAAAGCTTGGCACAATTCCAAAAAGGATTAGATTCTTATAATAATGACGAGAAAGAGAAAATATGGACACATTATTACACAGCTACACACTCAGGGGTTTCTCACACCTTTCACTGAAGTATCTGACATTAGACACTACCAGAAATAGGATACTGAACAAGACGCAACACTGACCTTATCTAGAATGGCAATTCCTATGTTACAAGAGAGGGTGAATCATCTCTTCACCAAACGACCCACTAGAACTGAACTGATTCTTCCTATGCAACACAATACTATGGCTCATTGTCTTCAAGCAGAAGTTCAATCCAAACTTTAAATCATTTCATTAAAAAATAAATTACATTAAGAGCTAAGCCTCAATTTTCAATTTGGTTTCATGCCATTGTCTCAGCTTTTCTTTTTATGACTATTCTAAAGAAATTTCAAATTATAATCAATCCCTTGACATATATTGTTCTGTAAATTTTAATCAAGTCTCCCCAAAGAGAAGACAATCTATTAACACCCTCAATCACTTTAAAATCTTGTTTGGAGCATTCTGTTTTCCCACTAAGCAGTAATATTTAACATCATTGCTTCCAACATATCCATTTATCTGACATTCAGAACATATTTTCTTTCAATCTGTCTCAGTAACCCCCAGACTACTGTATGCAATGTGTCTTATTTCAAAATGCTTAACACAGTTCTATAAGTTACCATCATATTTTCATGTATAGCTATTGAACAACTAGTGTGTCTGAAGTGACATACAAGACATTTACTTTGCTTTCAGTTATACTATTTTCTTCTTATATTGTTTTCTATTTCTAAACTCCTTTATATGCCTCATATTTCCAAGTTCTTATTCCTGGTGCACTGTTTTTAAAATTCAGCCTTTTATCTTTTTTTAAATGCCATCTTTCTTTTGTAGCTAGGTTTCATGTGATCCTCTCAATAATATATTGCCAAGCCATATGTCCCAACACTAAAGGCTCTATATATTTTTAAGTTGTTAAGAATTCTGAGCTATCACTACCAAAGTCCTGAGTGCAGTGAGTGCAACAAAAATAAATAATAGGACTTTAAAGGTGGCTAAAAAACAGTGTATTTCCAGCTAAAAATATTTCCACAAGGTAGTTCCCAATGGCAAACTTTGAAATGAGGCGAATGCTCCCTCAATAACAGTTTCAAAGTACTTGCCAATGGGTTGCTGCAATTGTAAATTGAAAGTATCCATTTTCCTTTCAATGGGATCATGCTAAGTGGTGTAAGCAGCTCTGCTCAACCCTAATGTATCCCCAGAGCAGGTCCATCCAGTGCACTGAATTAGACAGGAGTTTTGTGTTAAAAATAGTATGTTATCATGTAATTAAAGACTGACTCAAAAAGCAGACTCCTAATGGGGCTGAACTTGGACTTTGCCACTGTTGCACATCTGCTTGTTTTATTGCTTAGTATCTAGAAACGCCAACAGAAAGCAACATTTTAAACGACAAATGACCTGTGTCATTTTTACGTGGTAGAGAGGATGAAAGACTTCTATTTTTACATCAATAATGTAAGAGGATCAAGACAATTTCTCTGTGTAATGTTGTGCACTACCAAGATGAAAAAGGACAATCCTGATCTAACAGAGAAAGAACTACAATTAAAGGGAGTATCTTATCTGTTAGAACCTGGAATGCATAGCCAAGGTTTAACAACACCATTCATAGAATAGATGAGCTATCCTCCTTAAGAGTCCGACCTGTGAGAAGCAAAGTTTTACAGATAGTCTGGATCTGAACTTTCTGTTTTGTCATGTATAAATGAATATAGTCAGTGATGACACAACTTATTTATGTACCTGCAAGATATTTCATGGAAATTAATAGCAATATACGCAAACAATGGGAACTTTACTATTAAAACACTATGTTATCTACTCATAACAATGTAAACACCATTCATCACTTCAATATTTGATAACATCATGGAGACAAAGGATTCAGACATTCATAATTACAATGGATGATAAGGGTGGTAACAAAGCAGTTTGGCATTCCTGCAAATGTACCAAAGTTTAATAAACATGGCAACAACATTTTGCACAGGTTCTGTATGTTTTTCTGGTAGGAATAGTCTGTCTACTTCATGTCTCATCATGCAATAGCCTCAAAGAGCTTAAATGCACTTTCTAACCTTCCAAAAGCTATTCAGGGGAAGAGGAAGGAGGTTTGCATGTCCAGTCTCTGAACAGGATAACCCTGAACTCATCTAAAGATATCACAAATAGATAATAATAAGGTTCCATACAGGAAGACTGAAGAGGAAAACTCTACCCCCTCAACCCAGGACCAAAACATGTGCTGCCATGCGCGTGCGCACACACCGGTCATTATTACAGAGAACCGAAAAATGGGGGACATTTTTTCCTCATTCTTTTTTTAATTCAAACTTTAATCAAAACATTGAAATTTGAAAAACTCTGACCAGCTGTAGCTGCTATTCCAGCCCCTCTGGCACTACTTGAAATGAGAGGTACAGGATCGATGTAAACATGCCTCCCCGGGCTGCCCTATTGCAGACGTCTGTGCCAGGCTTCTTCCACAGTGCACAAGAGCTACAGTGGTCCCAACATTACCCCTCCTTGCCAGTCACCTGCCCCCAACTGTAGGTGAGTTTCACCCTAAGATTTTCCTGTTTTCTCATTCTGATCTCTAACTTAGGCTTGTTAAATGCAAATAACTATAGTTCATCACATGTAGTAAGTTGTCTCTTATGGCTGAACTAAGCTTAACTAAATAAAATGTTAAGATGTTTTAAGAGCCACCTTCCAAAGACCTCAAACCTGCTGATTAATGATTTACAGAATTTCATGTAAGACAGACAATAGGAAAGGAAGTAACAACAAAAAATGCTGGATACAGGGGAAAGAAAGAATGACCATAGGAGGCAATTGAAATCACCTGCCATCTAACATGTGACTATAGAGAATTCTAAAGTGAGAAAGATGGACAAAAGAGAAGAAATTAACAAGTCAATCAACTGAAACAAAATAAAGTGAAAATTCTGATAGATGGAGACTTAGTACTGATGCTAATGCTGATAACACTAAATGACCAAAGAGAATTCCCATGAAAAAAAACCTAATGCTTCTGGGAAAAGAACACGCTAATAAGAAACATTTAAAAATCCAGTTAAACTGAATTGGTTTGAATTGCTGCAGTATCCAGCTTACAGGAGCGGTTGGTGACTGCACACAATGTGTGCAATCTGGTAAGTCTCTGTATAGGTGAACAACTCTCAGGCCTTGTCTACACTGGCAAGTTTCTGCACAGTAAAGCAGCTTTCTGCAGTGTAACTCCTGAGATGTACACACTGCCAAGCTACTTAGTGCACAGAAACTCCTCAGCTGCAGCGTTGCAAAAAAAAAACCTTCTCAACAAGAGTCGGAAGCCTTACAGTGCAGAGGCTCCAGCACTGTACTGGCAGTGTAAACACATTACAGCGCAGAAAGCAATCAATCAGCCTCCAGAAGTGTCCCATAATCCTGCAAGTGGCCACTGTGCTCATTGTTTCGAATTCGGACAGCTGCCCTGAAGGCATGTGCCCCTCCCCTTTCAAAGCTCAGTTTCTGAATGCTCTTGAAAAGCAGCTGGCAATGTAGTAGCATGCCCATGGAACAATGTGACTGGGAAACCTGCATCATGTGACGCTGTGCCTGCCCCATGAGGCATTGCAAACCCTTCCCAAAGTACCCTGCAGCCAGTTGCACAGTGAGATAGCTACCACAATGCACTGCTCTCTTTGCCATTGCAAGAGCTGCTAATGTGGATGCGCTCCACTGTCAAAAGGAGCAGTGTGGACACGCAACAGTGGTTTAATTCCAGCACTTTAATAAAAGTGGTATAACTTGTTACGCAGAAACTCACCACCGTAGACATACCCCCCAGAATCAGGTTTCACACATGAATTCAGTATTTGCTTTCCATTAATATTCTTAAATATTTCTGCCAGTGAAGATGTTCACTGAAATATTTGCTGAAAGCAAACAAAGAAGGAATGTGAACAAAGGCAAAGCAAATTTGTTTATAATTTGTGGGCAGTTGGAGAGGGTTCTATTGAAGAGCTGGATGTGGTGGGGTTTGATTTGGAGGTCAAATGGCAGTAAAATTAGTTTTCTACAGACTGGAATTTTTATATGGACTTATAAAACTGACAAAATAAAGTGCCAAGAGCCTGAGGCTGAAATGAATAAACAAATGAAAATGTGAACGAATAACGACAGAAAATAAATTGAAATATTCCCCCAGCTCTAGAAGAAAGTGCTTT
This sequence comes from Gopherus evgoodei, assembly GCF_007399415.2. Classification (NCBI taxonomy): domain Eukaryota; kingdom Metazoa; phylum Chordata; order Testudines; family Testudinidae; genus Gopherus; species Gopherus evgoodei. The sequence continues at coordinate 16,378,721 of NC_044331.1, forward strand.
TATTTTGCAGTCTAAGACCTCAATCCTAAAAGCTGTTCTACATGCTCTGCGAAGACACTAGGATACATCCACACACAACATCATTTAGAATCCAGGATTCTATAAAAACTCCTACATTCCAGCTTACAACTTCCAGAAATTAGGATATCAGGAACCAGAGCGCATTCTAACACACTGTCCTTCCCTTCTAATAGCTTCTTATTGATCCCAGGCAACTCCTGCTCATTGAGTCTGATTATGGGGCTACACTACAACTTAAATCATCTTAAGTTGTGTCACTCAGTGATTGAATTAGCTATCCCCTTGAGCAACATAATTTATGCCAATTGAAGCGCCAGTGTGGACAGTGCTACGTCAGTGGAAGAGCTACAGTCAGTTGTGAGGGCTGGAGTAAGCTCTCTAGTGTAGGCATCACCTGAGATTCAGCATCAGAAATAAGGAAACACTTACCCCCAGACAAAGCTTCTTCCCTTACATCATTATCACAAGGCTGATGAATGTTCCAAGATGTCAAAGGAAGTGAAGAAATTTCTTCAGCGGATGTTAACTTGACCATATCCATGTGACTGCTCCGGGGCTTGTACTGTGGAATGAAACACTCCTTCCCTCTCTGAAATATGTCCTTAATGATTTCTTCTGTCTCAATTTCGTCCTGCATACTCAGAAAGATTGCAATTCTTTGGGACTCTTGGTACTTGGAATGCCCAATCACCTACATGGGAAATTATTGCAATGAGGTTCAAAAGCTTATGAAAAGATCCACTTTTTTTTTTTTTTTTTTTTACTTAAAAACTCAGGTTTAAGCAATATTCTCTGTGAAAAGTTTGAAAATATTGAAGAAGTGAGAGTTTATGTTTCACATCAGGAAAACTTTTGCCCCTCACCCCGGTGTTTACTAAAAGTGAAATTAACATAGATGATTTTGTGTATTCAGTTTATAAACCGTATCAGCATTACTGAGGATATAGCAACATAGCTTTGGGACAACATTTGTGAGATAACTCATGGATGGAACATTTCCCTCGTAACTAGCACAGGATCACTGGTCAGTATATTTTGCTGATCCTATAAGCATTTGTACTTTATGCATTTTTAAAATGTATAGTGCAAGCACGTTCAGACAATCAACACCACTGCAGAAAAAAGTGCATGGGACAGGGAGATGTTAGTCCACAGAGCAGAGAAAGTGTTTGTATTCCTCATTTATGTTTTAAGTCATACATTTTGTCCCACACTTGGGTCTTGGCAGGTGAGAAGTACGTCAATGACATTGTCAATGTCCAAAATTCAAAAGAAAAACCAAGCTAAAAGCTTTAACTCAGGCAAAAAGAGTTGTTTCCTCCTGCCTACCTAGAAAAATAATCTGAGGGTCAATGCCTTGCGAGGTCAGGCCCTTAGTTGTTTAGCTCAAACTGAACTTTGTACAGGAGTCTGAGGTCCCAAAAGTGTTTTCCTAAATAGGCAATTTCACTGCTGCCCACTCTCCTAGCTGATCTAGGGAATGTAGGAGAAATTGCCTTTGCACTTGTTTGATCTAAAAGAGGCCCTCTAGACAAAAAAGCTGGACAAGGGATGAACCTAGGAAGAGAATTAGAAATTGCATATGCGGTGTGCGTGTGATAAAATGTAAAAAGCTTCAGATCTTGGATAACACCCTCCTGAACCACACTGAAATTTTTTAAAAGGGTTTTTAAGGCCAGAGTCCTGATTGCTCTGCACCTTGTGTCATCACTTACAACAGTACAAAGCAAGTGTAATATGCTTCCATTCTGATTTGAAAGTGATTTACACTCAACTCTGTAGTGGTGCAAATGCAAAGTGCAGGGCAATATAGGGGCTACGCTTATTAATTTAGTCTTATTTAATGGGACTGGAGAATGCAGACCAGAATTAGAGTTCTTCTTCGAGTGATTACTCATATCCATTCCAGTTAGGTGTGCGCGCGCCGCATGCACGTTCGTCGGAAGATTTTTACCCTAGCAACACTCGGTGGGTCAGCTGGGCACCCCCTGGACTGGCGCCACTATGGCACCGGATATATAGCCCTGCCGACCCAGCCACCCCTCAGTTCCTTCTTACCCCGTGTCGGTCGTTGGAACTGTGGAGTGCGGTTTCGCTGACTTCCACCTCCCTAGCTACTCGTAGTTCTCTAGTTATTTTGTTGTGTATATAGCAAAAGTATATAGTTATAGTTAATTTTTATTGTTCATAGTTAGGGGATTTAAAAGGGGTTCGGGGATTAGCCCCTTCCCCGCACCTGGTGCCGGGGCCCATGCCCGGTTCACCGGGTTTCAAACCGTGCTCGGCCTGTCATAAGCCGATGCTGACAGGAGATCACATGACTCCTTCCTTAAGTGCCTCGGGGAATCTCACCTGACAGATAAGCGTCACATCTGCATGGCTTTTAAGCCAAGAACAACAAAGGAGCGAGACTTTTGGCTAAAGCAGCTCCTCATGGAGGCGGCTCTTACCCCTCCGCCTTCGGCACCGAGCGCTGGTCAATCAGCGGGCAGCAGCACCTCCTCGACACTGGACCGTGCCAGTACCGCCAAGGCCTCTCGGCACCGGCCGTCGCTGGCACCAAAGTTGACTCGGCACCGCTCCCTCTCCCTGAGGTCGAGAAAGCCTAAGACTCCTGCTGCTTCCATGCCACCTGCACCGTGGCCAGAGAGCTCGTCTAAGTCGGATAGCTCGGCACCGACACCTGCCGCGGCATCGACGATGTCGGCCCTCATGGGACTGGAATCGACGGTGCCGTCAAGTCTGGTGCCTGATGGCTCCCCGGCACGTGCCGTGGTTGAGCTTACTGTTCCCTCCATGCCGGAGACACTCTCAACAGCGAGGGACCTGATTGCCATGACAGAGCCGACGCTGCCTCAACCCCCGGCACCACCAGACCGGGTAATACAGTCTATCGGCAAGCCTGCCTTGATAAGACCATCCTCTGTCGGCACAACAGAGCGGCATCGTTCATGATCACGGTCCCGCAGATGTCCCAGGTCCGGTCGGTGCTCCTGACGCCGCTCACAATCCCGGCACCGTTCTCCTCCTCGGTACCGGTCCACTTGCGGCACCAGTCAGCATCCCGTTAGCCATCCCGCTACTCTCGGCACCGTTCTGGCTCCCGGCACCGCTCCAGGCACCGTGACTCCTGTAGCCGCTCCCAATGTCAAGCCTCGAGATCTCGGTCGACCTCCCGGCACCACTCCGGTCGCCGGTCCCAATCTCATCCCCGGTACCAGTATGTCTTCCACTCCGGTGCCAAGTAGAGCAAGATCTGCCAGAGATAGAAACTCTGCCCAGGGCTTCTCCACTTCCCCATGGCCATCCAGACACATTTCAGTGTTGTCCCACGCAGACAGCTATTATGCTTCAGACCGTGATTCAGATGTGCCCACCGGAGTCTTTCAGGGGGCCCAGACCCAGGACCAAGGCCCACATCAGTGGTCCTTCTGGACACCTTGGGCGTACCACCAGGCTCAAGGTGCTCCAGTAGTTCTGTCTCGCTCTGCCCCATCAGAGCACCGAGTGCCAGAGGCTACAGCTAGCCACCCCCCCCCCCGGCTGGTACAGAGGAAGCACTAGTCCACCCACCGGTCTCCCCGGTCCTACTGGAGCAGGTGGTGGCCCAAGAGCAAGAGGCCACACAGGACCCGCTAAAACGTCCCCGGCATCTCCTCTTCCTCTTCTCCGGATGAGGCGGTGGCAGGAATAACCTCCTCGGGCCCTCCTCCAATTGACCTGAAAGCTCATCAGGATCTACTCAGGAGGGTAGCACTCTACAGGAACCTCCAGGTGGAGGAGGTCCCAGAGGTAGAGGACCCGGTGGTGAGCATTTTGTCGGCAGATGCCCCCACCAGAGCGACCCGACCATTTATCCGGACCATCCAAGCCAATGCCGACACTATATGGCAATCCCTGGCCTCTATCCCTCCTGCAGCCAGGGGAGTCAAGCGTAAATACATGGTACCCTCTAGGGAGTACGAGTATTGTATGTCCATCCTCCTCCCTGCTCCCTAGTCGTTCAATCCGTGAATGAGAGGGAGTGCCATGGCCAACAGGCGCCAGCCCCAAAGTCGAAAGAGGCTAGGCAATGGACCTACTTAGCCGAAAAGTGTATTCGGCAGGGGCCCTACAGCTCCGGCTGGCAAATCAACAAGCCCTGCTCAGTAGATGCAGCCGATTCAGCAGCCAGGACTCTGGCCTCAGGCGTTGCCATGAGACGCATCTCACGGCTGCAGGTTTCCAACCTCCCACCGGAGCTGCAGTATACATTCAGGGCTTGCCATTTGATGGCAAAGGTCTTTTTTCGGAAAAGACTGACCCTAGACTGCAAAGCCTGAAGGTCAATAGGGTCATAATGCATTCTCTAGGCATGCATACGCCAGTAACTCAACGCAGGCCTTTCCGTCCCCAGCCTTACCGCCCACACTTTGTGCCTAGACACAGACAAGACTTGGGCAGGTGCCGCGGATGAGGTGGGCATAGACGCCAGTCAGGACCAACCTCGTCCCTCTTCAGGGACCTCTCTCACGAGCAATTCCTCTTGCAAGAGGTGCGGACACTCCTCGCCGTAGGAGCGATAGAGGAGGTACCAAAGGACGAAAAGGGCAAGGGGTTTTACTCCCGTTATTTCCTAATCCCCCAGTCAAAGGGAGGTCTCAGACCTATGCTAGGCCTGCGAGGACTCAACAAGTTTATGATAAAGTTGAAGTTCCGCATGGTATCCCTGGGGACCATTATCCCGTCCTTGGATCCTGGAGACTGGTATGCCGCCCTCGCTATGAAGGACGCGTACTTTCACATCGCCATCTCTCCTCCGCACAGGAGGTACCTTCGCTTCGTAGCTGACCGTCAGCACTTCCAGTTTACGGTCCTGCCTTTTGGCCTTTCTACGGCCCCAAGGGTATTTACAAAGGGTATGGCCGTAGTCGCCGCATATCTCCGCCGACGTCGGATATGCATATTTCCCTCCCTGGAAGATCGGTTCATCCGAGGAGCCTTCGAGACACAAGTCACCCAGCATGTGGGCATCATCAGGGACCTATTCACATGTCTAGGCCTGATGATCAATATGGAGAAATCCACTCTGGTTCCCAATCAGAGGTTAGACTTCATAGGAGCTACCCTGGGCTCGACCCTAGCCAAGGCCTCCTGATCATAGCTGCGGTTTCAGGCAATGGCAACATTCCGAGGTCTACAGAATTTCCCTACGACCTTGGCTCGCACTTGTCTCGGTCTCCTAGGTCACATGGCTGCCTGCACATTCGTGACCAAATATGCCAGACTCCGCCTCCGTCCTCTCCAAACATGGCTCAACCCAGTATACCGCCCGGGCAGGGACCCAATAGACACAATAGTCGCCATTCCCCCGAGCATTCTAGGCTCCCTAGACTGCTGGCTGACTCCCTCCCTGGTGTGTGCGGGACTGCTGTTCCACCCACCCCTGCCCTCCATATCCCTGCCGACAGACACGTCATCTCTCAGCTGGGGTGCTCACCTCAGACGCCTTCGCATACAAGGCCTCTGGTCAACTCAGGAACTGGTGCTACACAGAAATGTCAGAGAGCTGAAAGCAGTCCGCCTGGCATGCCAGGCATTCCAGCAACATCTACAAGGCCGTTGTGTCTCAGTGTTTACAGACAAAACAGCAGCTATGTATGACATAAACAAACAGGGAGGGACTCGATCTTTCCCCCTTTGTCAGGAGACCATCTGACTCTCAGACTTTTGCATAGCCCACTCGATAGATCTGGGGTTCGGAATACTCTAGCGGATCAACGGAGCAGGTCCTTCCTGTGCCACGAGTGGTCAATATGCCCAGATGTTATTCATTCGGTCTTCCAGAAGTGGGGATTTCCCCAAATAGACCTGTTCGCCTCCCGCGCGAACAGGAAATGCCAGATGTTCTGCTCCTTCCAGGGTCTTTCACTGGGGTCTATCTCGGACGCGTTCCTAATGCCATGGAAGAACCAGCTGCTTTATGCCTTCCCACCATTCCCACTGGTTCACAAGGTCCTGCTAAAGCTCCGCAGGGACAGAGAGCACCTAATCATGATCACTCCAGCGTGGCCCAGGTAACACTGGTACACCATGCTGCTAGACCTATCGACAGCCAACCCAATTACCCTGCCACTCCACCCAGACCTGATAACTCAGGTCCACGGCAGTCCTCGCCACCCAGACCTATAGGCCCTTTATCTCACGGCGTGGCTGATGCATGGCTAAACTAGTCATTGCGTTGCTCTGCTTGGATACAACAAGTACTCCTGGGTAGCAGGAAGGTCAACGTATCTGGCCGAGTGGAAGCATTTCTCCTGCTGGTGCGGAACGCAGAATGTTACTCTTACTGAAGTCACAATCCCTACCATCTTGGGCTACCTCTGGTCTCTTAAACAGCAGGGCCTGGCGGTATCTTCACTGAGGGTACACTTGGCAGCCATCTCTACCTTCCACCCAGGGGAGAGTGGCTGCTTTGTGTTCTTGCACCCTATAGTTACTAGATTTCTTAAGGGCATGGAACGCCTATATCCCCAAGTATGCCGCCCTGCCCCTACCTGGAACCTCAACCTAGTCTTCAACAGACTTATGTTTCCACCACTCGAGCCGTTGGCAACTTGCTCACTGCTATACCTGTCCTGCAAGACAGTTTCCTCGTAGCCATTACATCAGCCAGATGAGTCTCCGAGCTTCGAGGACTCATGGTGCACCCACCGTATACTGTCTTTCACAAGGGCAAGGTGCAGTTGCGACCACACCAGCGTTCCTCCCTAAAGTGGTATCGGCCTTCCATACCAAGCAGGACATCTTCCTTCCGGTCTTCTTCCCGAAGCCACACTCATCTCGATGGGAACAACAACTGCACTCCCTAGATGTCCATAGGGAGCTCGTATTCTATGTTGAATAGACGAAGCCCTTTCGTAAACCACCCCAACGCTCGGTTGCAGTGGCCGACCGTATGAAGGGCCTGCCTGTCTCCTCCCAGAGAATCTCCTCTTGGGTGACGACGTGCTATGACTTGGCTCATGTTCCCTTGGGCCATCTTGCCGCACATTTTACCAGGGCTCGGGCTTCATCAGCTGCCTTCCTGGCTCATGTACCCATCCGGGTAATATGTCGCGCAGCTACCTGGTCCTCGGTCCACACCTTTGCTTCACATTATGCTATAGTTCAAAGTACAGAGATGATGCAACCTTTGCTTCAGCAGTTTTGCATGCTGCCACATCTCACTCCGACCCCACTGCCTAGGTAAGGCTTGGGAATCACCTAACTGGAATGGATATGAGCAATCACTTGAAGAAGAAAAGACGGTTACTCACCTTTGTAACTGTTGTTCTTCGAGATGTGTTGCTCATATCCATTCCAAACCCACTCTCCTTCCCCACCGTCGGAATAGCCGGCAAGAAAGAACTGAGGGGTGGCTGGGTCGGCAGGGCTATATATCTGGTTCCATAGTGGCGCCACTCCAGGGGGCGCCCAGCCGGCCTACCGAGTGTTGCTAGGGTAAAAATCTTCCGACGAACATGCACGCAGCACGCGCACACCTAACTGGAATGGATATGAGCAACACATCTCAAACAACAACAGTTACAAAGGTGAGTAACCGTCTTTTCTCTTTTGTGTGTCTGTATAATCCTGGACTAACTGCCTTTCTATGCTTTGACCTTTGTCACTTTCCTTTTTTTTTTTTTTTTAAATAGTTCTCTAATTCTCACCTATATTCCTTTTTCTACTTGTACGTGTTTTTAACCTATACTTAATTTTTCTCCCTCCTCTCTGACTAAGTCTCTTACATTTATTTAAAAAGTCTATAGTTATTTGGCTATTCCCCACTTTGTGTGTGTGTGATATATAAAAACTAGATCAATTGTATCTCTTTATTGACTTCTTAAAAAATAACTATCCTATTCCCACTCTTCTCCTCTCTCTCTCTTCAGGTTTTCTCTTCTACCTACCTCTCCTCTTCCACAGTGTGGAAAATTCATAGTGCGATCAATGCATGGTGCAGTTATATTGTGCCCTTGAAGACAAATACAATCAGACAGTCATTCACATTAGTACCAACAGCCAGAAGATGTCTCCCTGGCCCAGGCAGTAGCTCCTGTCACACAACAGAAGTTTCCAAAGAGAAAACGCTTTGGCCTTTGTACATTAGCTGATGACTATTATTGCAGAATCAGAGCATGCAAACTGCATGACTTTAATCAGGAACACAAACATTAAGCAAGCACAGTCATGCAATAGCTAATTAAATACTAGTAAGAAAGTCAGCCTAGTGCAGCTATTCCAATTTGAATTTAAGATCTTTCCAAGACGGGAATTTATGTAAAAGCATTCTTCAAGTTCTAAGTAAAGTAGTCAAGTCTCTTTTATCCTTCTCAACTGCAATTCCTATAATCTGTTATGAAGATAATTTTTCAGCCTTTGCTTAGGATGTTTTCTCAACATTTTTAAACACTTCTCAATGCCCACTACACTAATCTCCTGATAATGAAGGTAATTCCTTTATCTCAATTTACCACTTACAATCTGTTTGAAAAGAGCTTTGGATTTAGATTTTCACTGTATATTTTGCAAATATTTAAGTCCCTGGCCGTGCAAACTCTTACACATGGGCTATTCATGACAGTAAAGTTAAACACTTGTGTGTTTGCAGAATCAGGCCTTAGTCAGTTTACCTGTTCTGCTGCAAACTAGACAGTGGCCCAGTATCTTCCCTTTAGGCGAACCCAACTTTATCACTTCCGGGTCGAATGTTCAAAACCTTTCAGCATTGCCATAATTCTGCCCCCACTGATACCAATGGGAGTTTTACTACTGAGTCCAATAGGACCAGAAGCTGAACACGTGCACAAGTGTTTGCATGATCAGGGCCTCACAACTCAGCCCAAATTCATTTATGTTATGAACCTTCTGAGCCTACCTGTAGCTTCTCATTAGTTTCAAATTATGCATTTAGCAGCATCAGTTTAGTTGGTGCTGTTCAAGACACAAACAGCAGTCAGTCCAAAGAGCTCTCAGTAGAAGACAGGCTATGGGCTTGTCCACACGGGAATAAAAGGTTTATATTTATAATATACTAGTTGACAGGTTTTTAAACTCTAAGGGAGACAGCGCAAGTTGTATTTTAACATGTGTTAATTAGATGAGGTGAACTCTATGCTCCGCTATCCTAGCTACACTAGTGTTTAAAAACGTGCTAGAAAACGTGCTAGCTTAGCTACCTGTTTTTTACTTTTTTTTTTTTCCCCCCCCAAGAAATACTTCATTATCCTAGTGTGGCCAGGCCCCTAGTTAACTGGCTGCACTGGAAAATCCAGAGGATCTGATTTAAAGGCTATACATGATTTTAATATTATGAACTGGCAGGCATGGAGGAAGAAATCTATATTTTGGGTGGGATCTGAACGGGGGTCTGGCGCACACACCCCGAGATCAGTCCACCTGCGGGGCATAGGCCTGGAGGCAGGAATGGAGGGCAGAGGCAGGGAGAGTTCTGCAGCAGATTCAGGCACTTTGAGCTCATCTGCACCCGGGGCGGGGGGAAGCACCCCCAAATCAAGGCTGGCCCAGAGCCCCAACTGAAGGGCGGGGCGGGCCTGGCCCTGGAGGACTGGCGGGGCCCGCTCGGGGAGGAGCAGTGGGTCGGGCGTGGGGCTGGTATTCGGGGCGCGCTGGAGCCCGCGGGACTCCACGCGGGAGGGCTCCGGCCTCCAAGGCGAGCGGGGAAAGGGCGGAGTAAGCCCAGCTACCGGGCAGCCAGGCAGGGTCCTAGCCCCGGGCCGCCGGACACCCACCTTGCGGCTCAGCAGGCGGGACTGGCGCTGCTTCTCCGCCTCGCTCAGCGCCCTCAGCCGCCGCTTCATCTCCGCTCGCAGCGCTTGTTTGGCGGCTCGCAGCGCCGCTGCCATCTCGCTGGACTCGCCCGCCAGGCCGCGTCCCTCCCCTCGGCTCTCCATGCGCAGAATGAGCCCCCGGGTCTTCGCTGCTCTGCGCGCCGCCTCCCTCCCCCGCACGCAGCGCCCCCTCCCCCGAGGCCTGCTTCTCGCGGGCCCTGAGCGCTAGAGATCTCAGAGCGATCCCCAGCGCCGCGGCCCAGGTCCCCGCTGCCCGATTGGTTCTAGTTCCCCGTGCCCAGGGGGCTCCACAGCGCCGAGCGCCCCACTACCCGGGGGGATCCACAGCGCCCAGATCCCTGCTGCCCGATTGGTTCTAGTTCCCCGTGCCCAGGGGGCTCCACAGCACCGAGCCCCCCGCTGCCCGATTGGTTCTGGTTCCCTGTGCCCAGGGGGCTCCACAGCGCCGAGCCCCCCGCTGCCCGATTGGTTTCTGGTTCCCTGTGCCTGGGGGATCCCCAGGCGCCCAGGTCCCCGCTGCCCGATTGGTTTCTGGTTCCTCGTGCCCAGGGGGCTCTACAGCTCCGAGCACCCCACTACACGGGGGGATCCACAGCGCCCAGATCCCTGCTGCCCGATTGGTTCTAGTTCCCCATGCCCAGGGGGCTCCACAGCACCGAGCCCCCTGCTGCCCAATTGGTTTCTGGTTCCCTGTGCCTGGGGGATCCCCAGGCGCCCAGGTCCCCGCTGCCCGATTGGTTTCTGGTTCCCTGTGCCCAGGGGGATCCACAGCATCCGCATGCCGCCACTGCCCAGGGGGATCCACAGGCACCCGGGTCCCCACTGCCCAATTAGTCTCTGGTTCCCCATGCCCAGGGAGATCCCCAGCGTCCGCGGACCCCACTGCCCGATTGGTTTCTGGTTCCTCATGCCCAGGGGGATCCCCAGCGTCCGCAGACCCCCACTGCCCAAGGGAATCCCCAGCACCCAGGCCTCCGCTGCCCAGGGGGATTCCAGTAGGTTCCCTGTGCCAGGGTGATCCCCAGTGCCCACACTCCTGCTGCCCAAGGTGTTTCTGACTCCAGGTGCCTGGCACCCAGGTTCCTGCTGCCCACAGTGCTCTTAGGCTGCTCACATGCTGAGGGTTAAGCCCCTGGAAGTGTTTGCAGGACACTTGGGTCCAATGTGGTTTTGTAATGTAAACACTTCCTAGCTGTTTTTAATGTGTATTACCGCCTTTAAAACATGGAAGCTCTTGCATAGGACTCTTCTGCAACAAAAATGATTAAAGGTCTAGAAAACATAACCTATGAGAGAAAATTGAAAAAAAATGAGTTTGTTTAGTCTGGGGAAGAGAAGACAGGGAAGGGTGATAAAAACAGTTTTAAAGTACTTGAAAGGTTATTACAAATAAGAAAGAGAAAAATTGTTCTCTTTAACCTCTGAGGATAGGACAAGAAGCAATGGGCTGAAATTGCAGCAAGGCCAGTTGAGGTTGGACGTTAGGAAAAAACTTCCTAACTGTCAGGGTGGTTAAGAACTGTAATAAATTGCCTCAGAAGGCTGTGGAATCTCCATCACTGGAGATTTTTAAGAGCAAATTAGACAAACACCTGTGAGGGATAGTCTAGATCAGAGGTGGACTAACTGGCCCACGGGCCACATCTGGCCCGCGTGACCATCCTGCCGAGACCTTGAGCTCCCAGCTGGGGAGGCTAGCCCCCTGCCCCTCCCCTGCTGTCCCCCCACACCCTCAGCTCGCCTGGGCAGCGGGTAGCATAGCTGTGAGAAACACTGGCCTGCCCCGGTGCTCTAGACTGCGCGGTGGCATGGTTGGCTCCGGCCAGGTAGTGCAGCTGCCAGTCCTAGTGCTCTGAGTGGCATGGTAAGGGGGCAGGGAACAGGTGGGTTGGATAAGGGGCAGGGGGTCTCGGGGGTGCAGGCAGGGGACAGGAAACAGGGGAGGTTGACTAGGTGTCGGAGTTCCAGAGGGCCTGTCACGATGCGGGAGTGTGGATAGGGGTTGGGGGAGTCAGGGGACAGGGAGCAGGGGAGGTTGGATAGGAGGTTGGGTCCCAGGGGAGTGATTGGCCCGCACCACTTCCAGCAGCTCCCACTGGCCTGGAGCAGCAAACCGCGGCCACTAGGAGCCACAATCGGCCAAACCTTCGGACGCGGCAGGTGAACAAACCGGACCTGCCCATTAGGGGCTTTCTCTACACAAGCTGCATCCCAAGTTTGGGAAACACTGCTCTACACCAACATGCTACACAAAGATGGACTACAAGCCATCGGGAATAGCATCCCTGATACCATCACGGCAAACCTGGTGGCTGAACTTTGTGATTTTGTCCTCCCCCACAACTATTTCAGATTTGGGGACAATTTATACCTTCAAGTCAGCAGGACTGCTATGGGTACCCGCATGGCCCCTCAGTATGCCAACATTTTTATGGTTGACTGAGAACAACGCTTCCTCAGCTCTCGTCCTCTTTCACCCATACTCTACTTGCGCTACATTGATGACATCTTCATCATCTGGACCCATGGGAAGGAGGCCCTTGAGGAATTTCACCAAGATTTCAACAATTTCCACCCTACCATCAACTTCAGCCTGGACCAGTCCACAGAAGAGGTCCACTTCCTAGACACTACAGTGCTAATAAGAGATGGTCACACAAACATCACTCAGTACTGGAAACCTACTGACCACTATACTTACCTACATGCCTCCAGCTTCCATCCAGACCACATCACATGATCCATTGTCTACAGCCAATCTCTAAGATACAACCGCATTTGCTTCGATCCCTTCAGATGGAAACAAACACCTACAGAATCTCTATCAAGCATTATTTAAAACTGCAGACCACCTGGTGAAGTGAAGAAACAGATTGACAGAGACAGAAGGGTACCGCAAAGTCACCTACTACAAGACAGGCCCAACAAAGAAAATAACAGAACGCCACTAGCCGTCACCTACAGTCCCCAACTAAAACCTCTCTAGCGCATCATCAAGGATCTACAACCTATCCTGAAGGATGAACCTTCACTCTCACAGACCTTGGGAGACAGGCCAGTCCTCACCTACAGACAGCCCCCCAACCTGAAGCAAATACTCACCAGCAACTACACACTGCACAACAAAAACACCAACCCAGGAACCAAACCCTGCTACAAACCTCGGTGCCAACTCTGTCCACATATCTATTCAAGGGACACCATCATAGGACCTAACCGCATCAGCCGAGGCTTTTTCACCTGCACACCTACCAATGTGATATATGCCATCATGTGCCAGCAATGCTCCTCTGCGATGTACATTGGCCATACTGGACAGTCTCTATGCAAAAGAATAAACGGATGCAAATCTGACATCAGGAATCATAACATTCAAAAATCAGCAGGAGAACACTTTGGTCTCTCTGGTCACTCAATAACAGATCTAAATGTGGCAATTCTTCAAAAACAAAAACTTCAAAACCAGACTCTAACGTGAAGCTGCAGAACTGGAATTAATTTGCAAACTGGATACCATCAGATTAGGCCTGAATAAAGACTGGGAGTGGTTGGGTCATTACAAAACTCAAATTTAATTTCCTCAATACTAATTTCTCCCTACTGTTACTCACACCTTCTTGTCAACTGTCTGAAATAGGCCACTCTCTTACCACTTCAAAAGTTATTTTTCCTTCCTTGGTATCCTGCTGTGAATTGATTTATCCCGTTAGATTGACCCTCACACTTGGTAAAGTAACCCCCATCCTTTCATGTATTTATACCTGCTCCTGTATTTTTCACTTCATGCATCTGATGAAGTGGGTTCTAGCCCACAAAAGCTTATGCCCAGATAAATTAGTTAGTCTCTAAAGTGCCACAAGGACTCCTCATTTTTGCTGATACAGACTAACATGACTACCACTCATTAAACATAAATGTGCATTTAGGGTTATGCAAATTACTGTCTATCAAGATTCAACAAGGCTTTGCTGACTCTTGTGGAAACAGCCACATTGACATTTAGATACTTAAAATCAAGGAAAATTAGACTCCACACTTGAACTTTAGGCCAAATTCTGCTCGCTGTGTATATCTACTGCCATCAACTCAAGTTTTACTTTAAAAAATGTGTGCAAAAAAAAGTAGGTTTGGGGATTTTTTAGTCTAAAAAATGTATCTATTTTCCTCCCAAAATAACTGAAAACCTGGTGACTAGAGATTCCTCAAATAAGAAACAGAAAACCACCAATTACTAATAATAAAAAGACAATTGCTCGACTCATTGAAACATGAGTAAATCTGAGATGCAAATTCACCAGATTCACTCTAAGACGTGTGCTGCCAGGCAGACTTTCATCACCAACTCTCATTCTGACCCGCGATAGTCTCATAAGAACTGCCATACTGGGTCTGACCAAAGGTCCATCTAGCCCAGTCCTGTCTTCCGACAGTGGTCAATGCCAGGTGCCCAAAGGGAATGAACAGAACAGGTAATCATCAAGTGATCCACTCTCTGTCGCCCATTCCCAGCTTCTGTCTCCCCTCCCTTTCCCCCTCCCTCCTCAGCCTTTTCTGTGGCAGGCTGCAAGAGGGGCCTCAGTGGAAGTCATGACCTGCTCTCCTTCCTGTTGGGTCTCCATTTTAGTTGTCAAGGGAACAGATAAAGGAAGGCCATTAATGCTCTTTTGGGCAAAAAGAGTCTGAAGGGAAGGGACAGACTGCCCAAGAGAGAACTGCTGCAGGAAATCTCCCCATCCCCAGAGGGAAGACAGGTTTGGGGTGGACTGAGAAACTGGAGAGCCATTCAGGAGCAGCCTGGCCCCAGTGAGAGAAGCAGCTGCTGGGGGGTGGGAGGAGTAGAGAGCTGCTGAACATTTGAACAATCCCCCTCTGGCCCCAGTGACAGAAGTTGTGGCAGCAGTAGGCGAGAGGAAGAGGAAGTTCTGGCAGTAATAGGAACGATTCTGGGTGAGCTCTGAACAACCGAGAGCAGTTTACAGTGGATGCTGAGGTGCACTGTCTTACCATTTGTTTTGCTGTAGAAGTTTGAATTCCCAGGCGCTATCTTTGCAATAGTGCATTCTGCACAGGGCCAAATCCTGAAATCCTTACTCAGTCCTGGGAGATTTGCCTGAGTAAGGGCCTCCAGCTATGGTCCCTAATGTCAAGAGGAGCAACACAATATGGTTTACACATGCAGCGCATGCAGAGTTGCAAACAGATACAGCACTGATTGCAGGGGCTTTGCTCAGGTCAGCTCTGTGCTTTTATCAAGCACTTAGTATGCTCATTATTCAACTCCCCCACCCTACCCCACCTCTGTAGACACAACTCACATCACCATATCTGTCTGCCAGCCACTAGGGCTGAACTGTGTTTTCTGAGACCTCCATTAAGGTGTTCCTGAGCAGTTAGCAGGTGTCACTATTGAACAGCAAAATGTCAACCCTCCTGAACCCCCCTCCCCCCTAATTTCCAGGAGCTAATCGATTGCAGAAGAAATGGCAGAAGCTGATACTGATACTCTCCTAAAGGGATGAAAGGTTTCTCTTCTTTCTGACTCATCTCAGCACACACAAAAATAAAATAAAATAAAATAAATAAACAAATATTACTTACCATCAGATGGGAAAGTAGTGCGGACATTACTTTTGTACAATATCTGCTATTGTATGTGAGGTTATTTAGGGGAAATGGGCTTATTTTGCAAGGATTGACTTTTGAAGAGCACAAAAAATGTCACAGAATTGCCCCAGTCCTCGGAAAGCCTTCAGTTCTTCCTAGCATTTTGCATACAATTAGCTAACTCCTCAGCAGATCTGTGAACAGATACAGAATATGGAATTGTTTGACCTGAAGTAACTTGGGGGTACGGCATACCACTGTTTGAATGATACAGACATTTAAAGGGATTTGCTCAAATGATAGTGTCAGCCTTGTTTTCTCCTTTATATGCGGAAACCACAACTACATACATGCTAGGGTGAAAGTCTTCACTCCAATCTCCACTGTGTATCTCTGATGCTGTTCTGCACTGCATGGGAATATTGAACTAAAGAAGAATCGTTGTTTGCCATCAGTAATTATATGGCTTTTAGCCCATTTGCAGATAAGGCAACAGAGGATTATATATTTCACAGAAACTTGAATCACCTGACATTCTATTCTGTAACGTGTAGTGTTTTGAAAACTGTGTTACAATCATAGGCTGCCCTTTACATAATGGGGTTTTTCCCCTGACCTTGCTTGCAGGTTAGGATCTGGGCCTAGCAGCATTCAGTCTGAAGATACCTCAGAGTAAGGTATGGTGAGTTGTGCCTCTCTTTTAGGGAGTAACCTGCTTTGTCTCTTTTGTGTGTGTGTGTTATTCTTCTGAATTCTAAGAAATAAAGTTGTGTTACGTTGCAACCTTTCAGCAAGAGTACTTTATGTTTTTATCTAACTTCTCTGAGTGTATGTCATGAACATAACATAGAGGACAGTGGTGACAAGTACACACAAGCACTGGCACAAGACCACCCAATTTACACTTGGGGCAGCCCCACACATAGAACAAGGGAACCTGCATTATAGTTTCTCTGCAGAATCCTTATAAGTCTTGTGCCTGACTAGCTCAATGAGTCTGCCTAGATGTGAGAGGAGAAAAATGGAAAATGTCCTCCACTGTTGTGTAATGCCTCCAGGCAGGTCTGCTTATGCCCCATTTAACAGTTCAGTGAGTGGCTGGAATTTGAGACTTGTCCAAGTTTTTGCAGCTGGCTGACCCTAGAAACAGGCCTACAGACAGGATGCTCTATAAGTCCTATTACTTCACTGTACCAGAGATTCTTCTGTAGCTGAAATGGTAGAGACCAGTGTTTCAAGTAGTAAGGTCATACGTTCTGTTCTCTATTGTGCTATTTAGTTCATAGATGGAGCTAGACCAGAGGTGGGCAAACTACAGCCCGCAGGCCACATCCGGCCCACGGGACCTTGAGTTCCTGGCTGGGGAGGCTAGCCCCTGGCCCCTCCCCTGCTGTCCCCCCTCCCCCGCAGCCTCAGCTTGCCATGCCGTCAGCGCTCTGGGT
Source organism: Gopherus evgoodei (assembly GCF_007399415.2). NCBI lineage: Eukaryota > Metazoa > Chordata > Testudines > Testudinidae > Gopherus > Gopherus evgoodei. The sequence continues at coordinate 16,395,624 of NC_044331.1, forward strand.
GGCGGGGCTGCGAGAGCTGCCAACCTGCTCTGGTGCTCTAGACTGCGCGACAGCGTGGCTGGCTCTGGCCGGGCAGCACAGCTGCCAGTCCTGGTGCTCTGAGTGGCATGGTAAGGCGGTGGGGAGCGGATGGGTTGGATAAGGGGCAGAGGGTCCTGAGGGGCAGTTGGGACAGGGAGAAGGGGGCAGTTGGATAGGCATGAGAGTCCTGGGGGTCCTGTCAGGGGGTGGGGATGTGGATAGGGGTTGGGGCAGTGAGGGGACAGGGACCAGGGGCGGCTGGATAGGGAGTAGGGTCCCAGGGGGTCGGTTATGGGTAGGGGGTCCCAGGAGTGGGCAGTCAGGGGACAAGAAGCAGGAAGGGTTGGATGGGGCGGGAGGGGGGAGGGGCCAGGCTGATTAGGGAGGCACAGCCTTCCCTACCTGGCCCTCCATACAGTTTTGGAACCCCAATGTGGCCCTCAGGCCAAAAAGTTTGCCCACCCCGATCTAGATAATACTTAGTCTGCTATGAGTGCAGGGGACTGGACTAGATCAGTGGTTCTCAAACTTGGGCCGCCGCTTGTTCAGGGAAAGTCCTGGCGGGCTGGGCCAGTTTGTTTACCTGCCGCATCCGCAGGTTTGGCTGATCGTGGCTCCCAATGGCCACGGTTCGCCACTCCAAGACAATGGGGGCTGCAGAAAGCGGCATGGGCTGAGGGACGTGCTGGCTGCCCTTCCTGCAGCCCCCATTTGCCTGGAGCGGCAAACCGCAGCCAGTGGCAGCCACGATCGGCCAAATCTGTGGATGCGGCAGGTAAACAAACTGGCCCGGCCCGCCAGGGACTTTCCCTGAACAAGTGGCAGCCCAAGTTTGAGAACCACTGTACCAGATGACCTCTCGAGGTCCAGTCCTATGATTCTGTGATTCTGGCCACCCATGAGACCCCAACCCACCCATTCTGACTGCAAATCCTTGTAAGCTTGAAATCAGCCTTGGCAGCTCTTCTGGTTTTATCACCACTGGTGCAGAGGTTGATGTTCTAAAACCTGTAGCTTTTGGAGTCGAGTGCTGACTAACAGTCTCTGCTTTCAGAAACTTCTAATCCTCATGGTTCCAAAGAACAGTTTGAAAATGTGAACCAAGTGCACCCTAAAGAATCAGAAGCCAGTCAACTAATTAAAATCTTGTGATTTGCAAGCCAATCTCATGATTTGACTTCTGATTTTAGAATGCCTGGAGATTCACTACTGTGAGAGTTTTTTTAATGATTCAGACTTTAGCATCTACTACTAAAATCAACCAATTGAAAATGACTGTCAAAAATACTTTGGAAGATGTCATGGGCCTATGTTGCTTCTGTCTGATGTATGAAGAGACCTGAAAGATACTTTTTAATGTACTGGGGGGCTTGCTACTCTGTTAGAAATACTGCTCCAGATTCACTGGCCTGCCTCAGCTGTGCTCAGCACAGGACCAGAGGCAGGTGGCAAAGATGGTTTAATGTTACCCCCCAACCATAATTTAGAGCAGTCTGAAGTTGACTGTTGTGTTTGTAGAAAGGCGTCCCATCCAACACTTGGTTGCAAATCATTTTTGCCTAGTGTAAACAGAACATCATAAAGAAATCACCCCATCATGATTTTGCTATCCAAAGGGGGAGTAGAACTTAATATAATTTAACAGCCACTGACCAAGTGATTCCAGTTCTCATACTGACTAAATGACAACTGGGGGAGAGTAGGAGACAGTGTCTAGAACGCTAGGGGAATTTTGTGAGTTACAGGAATGGATGATGGCTTTTTTTGTCAGTGTGGTTCTTCCCTTTCAGTATGTCTCAGCAGTTTCTGTGGCCTGCACTGTCTTGCATCACGCCTGTCAAGAACATGTATTAACTCATGCAACAGTCTCCCAAGGAAAGGGGCATAAGCGTCATCACTTGGGGCATTTAAAATATCTGACCAAACACTAGTAAATACAATAATGATCAATGCTCCATTGGTAAGAAAATGGGATTAGGTGATCTGGTAGGTCTCAATACCATCATGTGCTGCAGTGACATTCTTATACTACCTGACCACTATACTGATGTATTCATCTTCTGTGCTGTTCCACTGCCGTTTGACTGCCCTTTCCTCCAGCAACAGAGCATTGTCTGCTGCTCCAGTATTTTGTCTGACAGTGATGTCTTCAATGGTTGTGGTATAGATGCACTGCAGATGTGGTGGTGCCTAACGTGATGTCAGTAACCAAACAATGTCAGTAGTGTTCTACACAATTGAGGCAGTAGCATTAAAATATACAAGTATACTTAGATATCACATAGAAATCAAGTGTAACTGAATCCCTTCACTGACTTTCTTCTCTGTTGTATCAAATGTTAGCTACTTGTGTTCACTTTCAAAGCCCTTCAGGACCTATCTCCACCCTACCTATCATCTTTCATTCACTATCAAAAGAGTGATTTCTGCCTCCAGTTGGCTCATAAGGCCCGCCTCTATTGACCACTTGTTAAATTTTCAAACAAGCATCTTTGTGCTTTCTCCTATGCTTCCCCTCAGCCTTGGAAAAAATTCCCTGTAAACATCTGCAAAACAAACTCATTATCCTCATTCAAAACCCTCCTTAAAAACTCTTGCCGGGAGGCCTACAAAAACTTGACAATGGTAAGGCTGTTGGGGTGCTGAAACTACTGCTTCTCATGCTGATCAGTATTGTCTCATTGTTTTCCTGAACTCCCCATCTGTCTGTATCCAGCTGCTGTCTATTGTCTTGTACGACTGTAAGATCCTTGGGTCAGGGTCTGTCATTTCTAGCACACTGGAGTCCCGTTCCAGGCCTAAGGTTCCTGGAAACTATGATAATGCAAAGAATGAATAATAAAATAATAAAAAGAGGTACCAGATATACTAGCTGTTCTTTTTCATAAATCCAGAGCAGCTATAGATTTTGTTATTGGTGAAGATAGTCCATAGTCCCAATGGATCATTTAGCTGATAATCCCAGCTTCCCTTATTTAAACCCATGTTTTAGAGATGAAAGACAAGTGCTAAAACCATTACATAGTCTATCTGTAATTCTATGTCTATATAAAAGGCCAAGTCTGGTTTTGTATATTTAATATACAAGTTATACAAGTTAAGTTATTAGACAAAAAATGAACTTGTATTTTTCCATTGGGACAAAATATACCTAAAGATTGTCAATGAATGTGTCATTTAGTTGACAGAGAAAGTTCACAAGGAGCGCTAACTACAAATCTTTAAACACTTAATTTACAACCACTTTGTTCACAATTAGCAGTATCGTCATTTTTGATTCCCTGCTGCTGATCTACAATCCCTAGGAATTACTGAAGTTCTTTGCCTGTACAATAGTAATAATAATGACAACTAAGATAAACATTGAGAATTATGTCTGAAGGTGAACTGAATGACCAGGGTCCGTGACTTAGTGACCAGGATTCCTGTAGGAAGAGACAATGTACTGCAGAAACTCCATGAGGTTCATCACATAAAGCTGGATTTGCACATCCCAGGGATGGCAAGGATCCACATGGAAGGCATGCCATGTTATCTAGAGCCCGGGCTATCTTTGAAGGTGGCTTTCCACCTCTTTGTGCTCTAAAGAGTCCTCCTTAACATTCTCGAGGAGCTGTACTGTCAATAACCATTCCCTTGCAGCTTTGCAGTATCCCATCTTCCAGTGAGAAGAGAAACTGTAGAGGGAGCTAATACTGCTTGTAACTTTTTCTAAACACTTGAGCATTTTCTATCAAAAAGCCACCACGTCACATAGAGAACATGCCCTCCAAGAGCAACTGCTTGCCTTCCTGCTATGGCACATCCAACACTACAGAACCATGCTTATATAGAGCGCTCTCAGAGAAGAGGTGGCATGGCAAGGAACAACTGTTCCCCACCCATATGTACTTGGTGTTTCCTACCCTGGTTCACTCCCTCCGTTCCTGTAAGGGAGACCAGCAAGTCCCAACTCTTATTAGCTATCCAGGCGAATCCTAGGATCCTAGTAGTTAAAGAAAAGGTCTTTTAGTTAGCATAAGTTGAAATCTTTAACAATCACTATATGAAGTCAGAGAGCAAGTGTAAGACTTGAGTCAGTACAAATGTGTCCACCTTTGACAAGGAAAGCCAAGAAATCCATTAGAAGGTGTTCCTGTGACTTTTCAGAGGCTCCTACTTCATTCACTAAATGTATCCCCTAAATATGTAGTACTGTACTGCCATCCAAATCTGATCCATATATATTATTTAATCAAGTTCTAACAGGCTGCTCATACACAAGCTGCCAGATAATGCACCAAAAATACTGCAGACTAACTTGTAAACAAGCCTTTTTATTGACTTCAGTGGGCTTTGGATCAGGCCTATACTGCCTAGATTTGCACCTATGCCCACTCTTACTTTACGAGGTGATCTAACAGCTGAATAGAAAAAAAATGTTTTTTCAGAGATGAAACTTGGTAAAAATAAACTTTCAGCCTAAGTATATGTTTATATTTTAATATATTTTTCCAAAAACCCATTGGTCACATTTTAATTATAGAAGATGCAAATAATTTATTGATTTCAAATAAACTTTTTTCACGTGGCCATTTAAAAGCATCTCTTTAAACAAATAAATCAAGTGGTCATTGCAGGTGGAAAGAACACCATGCATATGAAGAACCTTTTTAAAAACAGAAATTATTACACAGATGCCATTGTACTGATTAGTAAATACATACACACATTTTAAATTGCTGGTCCCAAGTGATCATTTGATCCATCTCATGAATTTGCATGTACTTTCATGAGTGAGTGTTTTACCCCCTTTATTTAAGAAGTCTACTGCTGATAAAGTAAACAACAAAATGCAATAAAGTAAGAAATTTAATTCACAAAATTTTTAAAATTCAGAATTAAAACTGATACTGCTCCTAACCCATAGGATTATATGTAGGTGAAACAATGCATGTCTTTGAAGGTGCATCAGAGAAGATAGACACTGAACTGCTCTCTGTCTCTCCTAGAGGTGTTCTCTCCAGGTCAGGGCTGAGGCATATTGGGAGTCAGTTCTGTACCTTTTCGATAGCAGGAGGACTCCAGTCTTTACTGTTGTCAAATAAGCCAGCACCTAAACATTTACTAGTATATATATAAATTAAAATATAATGTAAGCAAGAAAACATGTCCTTAATTCTAGAAGGCTTTTTCATTTTCCTCTTGCTTGAAGAAAGCCACTGTAATGTGTCTTGTGGCAACATCCAGTTTACGTGCGGAAGGCTGATCTCCGTCTGGTCAATAGTACTGACTGAAGAAGGAAAAAGCATCCATGATTTTTGCTTTAATATTGAATAAGGACAGCCATGATCGTTTTTCCTCAAACATAGTTAGGAAGCCATTTTCCTATGGAGAAGAATATGTACAGTCTGGTTATAGCTTTAAAATAATGAGCTTGTGAAAAATGCACCATTGTTTCATGATCGCAGGAGGCTTCCAGTTCAATAGAGCTGTTGAACCTTTATTCCCATAGACGCAGGTTTACAGACAACTACCTCAGAAAAAGATGAACTGGGCTTTAAAAACAATAGCTGAAGCTATTTGCAAATCATGCAAAGCCTGTTTCATCTCCAGGTCATAACATGGCCAAATGTGCTCCCTCCCTGCCTACTCCCTTCTGGAGAAGGTTCGTTATTTAGGTTGGATTTAAACTTTGTGGTTCGGGCTCATTTCTGCAAGTAACATAACTGTCCGTGCTTCAGTTTTAATATGCTTATAAATATTCCCCCTTTAAACTTTCTCTTTCTGGTGTTATGAGGTACTTCTTGAAAATTCCAGATATAGTGAGAAAAAAATGTCAGGAATAGATGGTGATCTTAAACAGGTTTGACTGAAAGAGGCAGGCAAAGAAGCTTGTATAAACATGATGTATGAAGCACTTTTAACTCACTACAACTGTTACCCAACAGAAATAGAGCAAGAGCAAGCTAGAGAAAAGTGTGGGAAAGGATAAAGACAGTAGTAAATGGGGACAGCTGAGAAAAGAGAAAATAAGCCTGATTCTGAGCTCATCTACAATGGTATAAATCAAGAGTAATTGCACTGGGAGAAGAATTGGGCCCAAAGAGGCGATATGAAGAGAAAGTGACATTTGCATATATATACACATGCACAAAATACCAGGGGATCTCAGGCTCTGATGGCATTTACCATCAACTTCCCCAAAACTCCTACAGAAAATCAGGTTTGCGTGATGAAACCCTGCAAAGCAGAAGAGCGGAGTTTCCTACAACTTTCCTCTGCATCAGCACAGGAACTTTCATTAAATGGTCATATATATGAAGCTGGAAAAAGAAACCTATTGTTTGTCAAATACTTTACTTGTATTTGTAAAATAACCATGGGGAAGTCCTAGGAATCTCTCAGCCAATTTCTACTCACACAAGTAGTCTCAGTGCATGAATAAGGCAAGAAGGATTTAACTCCAATTATATTTAATTATCAGACTATACAACTAAATTGACAGAGGATGAAAACCAGGCTGTATGGAGCTCAGTGGCAGAACTCCCATTGACTTCAATATGGACAGGATTTCACCTATAAAGATTTGCCTTTCCATTGACTTCAGAAGGCTTTGGATTAGGTTGGTCATAGCATTATTACTGTGTCCTTTCACTTTAATTTCAATTTGGAAAGTGTACTATAAAAATGATTCAGGGCTGACTTTATACTGTCACAAGCACCTTAAAAAGGTCTTGTATTTTCCTCTAATTTAGGTCTGAAGCAAGATATTTGCTTTAAGTCTTAAGGAAGAATTCAAGTTATAAAAGTTTTAAATAAAGCAAATGATAAAGCCCTGGCTAAGTTGTCAATTCTTTTTGACAGTAGTTAAAAGAACATTTTAAAAAAATTTATTAATGAAAATTCTTCTGATCTAGATAGCAGTGAAAAATGGTTATAAAATACAGCACTGAAACTTACCCAACCTCCATTTGCCTCTATCCACTCAGCCTTGGTGTTTATAATGTACTCTGTGATGAAATAAGAAATCTGCTTTTTATTTTCTCCTGTAAGCTGAACTCTGTGTTCTTGAAGCTTCTTAGAAAGAATTCCTCCAAACATAAATATTGTCAAAATCCGTCCCCAGTTAGTGTTTCCATCAGCAAATTCTTTATCCATGACTTGAGTGAAAATTCTTCTGGCAGCATCTACAGAGGTAATATCAAATGTGTCCAAACATGGTTTCAGACTCTCTTCATTTTCCTTTTGCAGAAAGGATGCAGCGTGTCTTAAGACATGAGCAACTCTGCTTGGGGCTGGTCCAAGCTGTGGTTCCTGAAGAACGTATTTCAGATAATCTTGGACTAAATAGTAAACATAGCAGTACTCAGAGCTTTCCATTTAGAAGCAGGCTCAGAGCAAAGCACAGCCTTTGACCAGTGTGAAACTAAGAGTGTGAAAGTAAGAGCTGAACTAAATAACTACAAGCTAGGCACTTGCATCACAGAAGTTCCTGTAAATCTTCCTTAAATGAATGTGTGGGTTGTGGCTATGAGTTCAGAAATGAAAGAAAAATTCTGACTGAGGTCAAAGAGTACAAAAAAAACACCCCTTTATTCTGAATGATGTATCATGCAGGAAGTGAGGCCTTACAAGAATACATTAGTAGGGGCCACATCCTCACCTGGTGTAAATTGGTGTAGCTTCAACGGGCCTGTGCTGATTTACACCCATTGAGGATCTGCCTCATTTTGCTTTTTAAAAGAAAAGTGCACACTATTGGAACATGCAACTCTTGAGAAATATTCTGCCACTGGCAGTGGCCAATGCTTCACTCTGGACTGCTTGGACATGGTGACTAAATCTTCCCTATTAGTGATAAGAGGGAACCCCAATCTGGTATATCTTTCCTCTTGCCTATGGAAGAAGGAGGTGTCAGCTCTATAAGATTATACCTCTGCCCTTATTCTCACAAAGCCTTCATGTGAGTGAAGATCAGGCTCTGACAATTGAAATGAAGTGACTGTGACAAAGTTCTTCCCCTACACAACTCCTCCTTCTCTCAGAGAATCCAGGTATAAGAGAATATTCATCCAGTCAGCATTAAGTGATATGGCCTACTGTACTGTGAACACACACACACACACACACAAATTACAGGGGTTTTTACTGGGCAGCAGCTGAGAACAAGATATCGGTGCTTCTAGTGTCAACAGGGTGCTTGGGAGGCAGGAGAAAAGAGGAGGGTCTCTGAATGGTAGGGGCCAACAACCATGCTTTCCTCTACCTCTGACTTGTCCAAAAAGACATCCTTCAAAAGGAAAATAGAAAGGAGCGTAAACTCTGGCAAATCCAATATAAAATCCTGTATATGGCAGGCCAAGAAAGAATCTGAAGAGCAACTAGCTAAGGACACAAAAACTAACAGCAACAAAATGTTAAGTATATCAGAAGTAGAAAGCCTGCCAAATAGTCGAGGGGATCACTGAACAATCAAGCTGCCAAAGGAGCACTCAAGCAAGAGAAGGCCATTACGGGGAAGCTAAGTGAATTCTTTGAATCAGTCTTCACTGCAGAGGATGTGGGGCAGATCCTCACACCTGAAAGATTTGTTTTAGATGACAAATCTGAGGAACTCTCCCAGATTGAGATGTGAGTAGAGGAAGTTGTGAAACAACTGATAAATTTGTTCCAAAGGAACTCATGAAATTGCAGAACTATTAACTATAGTATGTATTCTGTCATTTAAATCAGTTTCTGTACCAAATGATTGTAGGGTAGCTAATGTAACGTCTATTTTTAAAATGGCTCCAGAGGAGTTCCTGGCAATTACAGCAGGCCAGTAACCATGTGGCAAGGGTGATTAGGTTCATGTAGTGAACCTGAACGTTCAGACAGCCTTTGACAAGGTCCCTCACCAAAAGCTCTTAACCAGAGTAAGCTGTCATGGGGTAAAAGGGAAGGGCCTCTCATGGATCAGTAACTGGTTAAAAGTTAGGAAACAAAGGGTAGGAATAAATGGTCAGTTTTCACAATTGAGAGAGATAAATATCAGGGTCCCTCAAGGGTCTGTAGAGGGACCTGTGCAGTTCAGTATATTCATAAGTGGTCTGGAAAAGGGGGTGGCAAAATTTGCAGACAATAAAAAATTACTCAAAATAGTTAAGTCCAAAGCTGACTGCAGAGAGTCACAAAGGGATCTCACTAAACAGGGTGACTGGCAATAAACTGGCAGATGAAATTCAATGTTGATAAATGCAAAGTAATGCATTTGGAAAACATAATCCCAACTATACATACAAAATGATGGGGTCTAAATTAATTGTTACCGCTCAAGAAAGAGATCTTGGAGCAGAGGTGACCCATGGGCTTTTGAGGGGCCTAAGTGACTTCCCCTTCTAAATTAATGAAAATTATTAATACTTCAGAACCAACCTGTCTGAGAGCATAAATGATTAATTTATGTTATTGTCAAGCAAAAGACGGTTTGGTTTGCTCAGTGGTGTGCTGCCACCTGCCCGCAGCAAGCATTTCTGCATGCACAGAAATGTTCCAGCAGTATAGGAAATAATGTCACAGCAGTTATCTGTTCAGGGTTTCTGTGTCTTGCGTCTGTTTGTATGCACAGTGAGGAACAGAAACACAATGGTATTTGTGCTCACCCACTGCCTCTCAGTATAAATGATTAGGTGATTTTTTTATTCTTATTTTATTTTTATTTTTTGCATCTCTCAGCATATTCAGTCAGTCTAGAAACCTTAAACACTTCAGTTCCAAAGTTTTGGAATGCTCATCTCCTTAAATTTCTCTTCTCCTAATCTTTACGTGACAGAGAAATAGAAGAGGAAATAGCTGCAGTAGGACAGCAGTTCTTAAGACAATTGAACCAGTTCACCAGACTGTGGGCAGGGGCCAGAATCTGTGCTGCACCTCTCAGGAGATGAAGCACAGATAGCACAGCCCGAGGGGTGAGGCTAGGGTGAGACCAAGCTACTCTTGCCCCTCACATATTCTGGGATAATGTGCAGGGCAATGTGGATCCCAGCATAGAAGGGCTCCTCGAACTTGTAACAGCTTCTGCACAGCTGCCATTGGGCTTTAGTGGAGCCCACCATTGCTAGGAGCTGAGCACTCTAGCCATTCCCCCTCCTGTCCCTGAAACAATCCATCTGCTCTCAGCATGCCCATACACCAGAGACTAAGGATGGGCAGTATAAGGCTACATATGCTGCTCCTGTTCAGCCCCTGCACAGAAAGAATTCTTGTGCGGGTCCCCTTTGCACTCTGTCCCCTTTGCAACCTCTCTCCACCACTAGAATGGCATAAAGAGGCCAGGGCACGGGGGTGGTGCTGGCTGTACTGCTCATTGCCTGCCACCTCCCACTAACCAGTATATAGCCTAATCCACAATGCAACTCATCTTTTTCCAAACCCAGCCTCATAATCATGAGGTGAGGCAAGGCAACATTCATCATTAAGATGGGGAGACGGAGCTTGGTGTGGTTGGTAACCAGGGGACACTGTTCCGGAATGTTCCTCTATGTATGGCTTTGTCCTGAGCCGTCCCTCACCTCCTTTCCAGATTTTTACTCAGCACTGAGCCAGTTTGAATGATCCCTATATCTTACCAATGGTGAAACAAGCAATATACACATCTCTTCAAGCTCCCCTTGCAGGGGAGCATGACTGAAGCCCTGTTAGAGCCCTACAAATCCTCCACAAAGATTTCATGCGTCACTGGTAAAACCCTCAGGCTCCAGCCAAATTCATTTTGGTATTCTAAATACCCATCTCACCATGGTACTATGTGGCAAAGGAACAGGCTTGCAGGAATCAATGTCATTATAAGACGTCTCATGTTGCAGCAAAGAGCAAAAGCAAATTTTTCAAACACCTCAAAGTTTTAAGATTCTTAAATCTTTAGTTCGGGTTTGGCCTATTATAAAAACAAGGGAAATTTGGACACCTGCAAAGTTCACTTGCAAGTGGATCAGTAGCATTGGTTCAGGTCTACATCTAACAATATTGCCAGCAGGGGAGAGAGAGAGTGTTATTGCAGTCTGAAATGCATTAGAGCTGGGCTGCATGCATGAGCATGAAGGTACTTTACATGGTGACTTGTCAATAGATAACTCCTGCCGCATGTAAGCCCTATTTCAGCAAACTACTTAAGCACATGCTTACCTTTAAGCATTGGGTGAGATTTTTCAGCGTCACAAATGGGAAGTAGGTGCACAATTCCCAAGAATTTTAAATGGGATTTGAGTGCCTAACTTCCTGAAGTTTCTTTAAGAGTCCCAGCCACTGACCTCAGTGGGACTATTCGCATATTTAAAGTAAGGCATATGCTTGAGTATCTTGCTGAACTGGGCGTAAGATACTATTTCTATTTTTATAGAACAGGTTTAAATAGCCAATGCTAAAAACATAACTGAGTTTGAAATTTAATTGTACTTAATACTAAAAGTTTGTATATAAGTTGTAACAGCTTGTGATGGGGGATCAGCTCACCAGACCACATCCCGTAGTGGTTCAAGTCCAGGGTTGGCAGTAGGGGAACCAAGGCCCTCATGCTCCACTGGGTTCCAACCCAGGGTCCTGGGGCAGGCAGTTCATGTGTGCAACCTGCGTAAGGGTACCACCCAGCCTACTTCCCCAGTCACTTCTTACTGCATCCCTGCCTCTCCAGAGTCATGGTGAAGGCCTGGCTATTGGCCCACAACATATTCCACCAGAAAGAGGGTCAGGAGGTTCCTTCCCAACTCACAAGCAGATGTTCAACTCTCTTCTGCAAAGGGCTGCAGTTCTGAGTTGAGGTCTGCTTTGGGGCAGCATGAGGCTCCTGCTGTATTCCAGCAGAAGCTACTAGGAAAGTCTTCTCCTTTCTACTGACCACCCAGACTGAGCTGTGCTGCACCCTTTTAAGCCCCGGCATGGCTGGACAGAGCCTCTTATGACCAGAGTTGCTCCTTGTTCCCCAGAGTGGGGTTTGTACACACCATCACACAGCTAGTGATTCAGAAATCAAATATCTTCCTTTAGAAGATAGAAAATATATTCTTTTAACAAATCCAGCCTTCATCACTCTTCTATAATATCCTTTCTGTTCACAACACTATAAAGAGGGCTGTATCAATACCAGTACTTCCATTATAAATCAGTATTGATAGAGGTTCGTAGCTCATCCTTCAAGTGTGCTTGTAAGAAAAACTTTATAATCAGGGTTTCAGTCCAGGAGCACATTTGTTTTAAATTGTCTTGAACTATTCTGAGTTATTAAAGAGCAGAAACATTCAAATGTACTATTGAGAGATACTTCTTACTCTTTAAACCATCCAAATCTGTTTTAAATTTAAATTATGTTTAAAGAGATAAATCTCGAATGTGGTTTTACTAATTTTGATATGTTGAAAATAAAGCATGTAGCGTATTAAACTACAGTCATGAACCCTAACTCAGAAAGTTTTCAAGAATTTTATTGCCTTCCTATATGTATCTTTGCATGAAAATATCAAGATGCTAATCTCTAATGTTTACATGCTCTTTTCAAAAACCTGTAATCTACCCAATAGATCAGAAACAGGTGAAACTACTTTGCACTTTCAATTTCTGTAACCCCTTTCTTCCTAGAGTCTCAAAGCATTTGAGGTGAAATTCATTCCACCCATATATAGTCTGAGAATTGAGACTCTATATAAGCAGGATGAAATCCACAGAATAACTCGTGATGTGGTTTAGGTTTTGGGCAGAAAAAATACATGCGGGGTAGTCTGCCCCCTGAGCAGCCACACCAGTTTGCCTTTGTGCTCCTTGCATGTTGCAGAAATGATCTCTCCATCAGCCTCACATAAACGACTTCAGAAGGATGCTTTGGGGATGGGTCAGTGAACCCAATAGCTTATGCAACCATTAGGGATAGATTATTTTCAACATATAGAGATTATGCGTAAATTGCTGCAAATAATAGCAAGAAATTGGCTATATATATATTTGTATCCTTGTGTTTATTGTGATTTTCTGCTCTTCCAAAGAGCATGCTGTGATGGCACTCCTCTTTACCCAGGAGATGGTGAATACAAATAGCTAACTAATCTATCTGTCTAGGTATTTATACTACACTCATCACTGTGTTATTGAGCACATAGAAATACTCTCGACTTCATAAAAGTAAAAGATATCCTATAAAACAAGAGTGAAGCAAAACTGATGCTTGATGCTTTGCTTACCAGTTACACAAACTAATGGGCATTCTTTAACTACAGCAAATGGAAATTTGCTTCAGAGCAAAAATCAAATGTCCTAACAGACTCTCTTTTTGTATCACTTAGCTTCAACGTGCATTCTGTTTTTATCTATATTTGCCCATCACTTCATTTTCATATTTAGGTCCCTATTCAGTTAGAAACTTAAGCACAAACCTAACTTTAAGCATTACAATAATGAGACTTAAGCATATGTTTGCATTTAAGCTGAATTTGGGCCCCAGTGAACTTTTGTCCTTTAGAAAGGCTAGTTCTTTAGGAGTTTTCTAGTCTTTTCAACATAACCCCATTGCTGCCTGTTACTGACTCCTACTATTACGTATTATTGTACAATGGCAGCACCTAGAGGCCTCAGTCAGGGCCCCATTGTACTTGGCAATGGACACTTCACAATTTTATATCTAAAAGGTGGTGCCTGCCCTGAACCATTTACAAGCCAAGGACATGAGCTTATAATTCATTGCATGTGGACAGGCTGCTAAGCCCACAAAGAGCCCCATTGCCTTCAATGAATTGCAGGAGTAGGACCTTAGTGTTCACTCATCATGCAGCAATTGTGATTCACATTTAATTATGAGTCAGTTTTTAAGTTGTTTTGATAAAATATCAGCACCAAGTAAATTCAGTAGCAACAAAGGAATGGGTGATAATTTTGTAGTCCCACATTAATCCACACAATACCTATAAATCTTTTGCAAACCTGCTTTGCACTGATTTTGGGCTGGAATCTTTGTAGATAATGGAGGGGTAACACCAGATATTTTCAACAGGTGGAGATTATGCATAAAGTGCTGCAAATTATAGCAAGAAATTAGCTGTTTTTCCAATGATTCCCCAGACTGTGCCTTTTATTGATTTCATTAGGAGTTTTACAGTAGATTTAGAGCCATGCAAGCTTCACAAACTCAAATCCAGATTAAGGCTGGAGTGGACTTTTGCACCTGTGCAGAACCCTTGATATCAAAGAAGCTCTGCACTGACTGACCCCGTGTGCCTGAGTGGTACCACATTGTCTTCAGTAGCTCCAGCTGCGAGGGGACAGGAGTCCACTTGCATGGAGCTAAGTGGAGCCTAAAGTGATAGATACGTTAGAGAAAGGGACCTTAATTCAAGCTCTTTTGTGTTTTCCCATATACTCCTGATTTTGCACTAGGACATCACATCATGGCACAATATTATACTCAGCAGCCATGATGAATAACATGTTCAGTGTTATCTGGTTTATTACAGCACAATCTGAAAGAACATGAATTATTGAACCAAACAGGCTTTTTTGTTATCTGTGTTGGACAGCTGTTAATCATCCAGTGAGAAAATACAGGTCTGATGTGCAACCACTCAAGTAACTTAAACAATAGCATCATCCTTGTTTCTTCTTTAGATTTAATTTTCCTTTGGAGATTTTACAATGAATGATAAATCTGCTTTGAAATGGAGATCTCTGATCCAAAAAACCCCCTTTATTAGTTGGCTTTACATTTATCCTCTACATATTCTTGAGCAAGTAAATAAGCAGTGAAGTTCGGAGAGAAGTTCCTTTCTCTAGTTGTCTAAAGAGGATGGAAAGTCTGGTCTCAATTCTATACAATTGAGTGGGTAGGCTGAAGGTACTGGAAGAGGCTTGTGGTCTGAACAAAAGCTGGGCAGCCAGGAAACCTTGAGTTCTCATATCACACAATTGACTCAGAACATCGGGATTCATTCAATTGTCAGATTTCCTGTATGACTTTGAGCAAATCATTTGATCTCTCTCTGCCTCAGTTCCCCCATTTGCAAAATGAGAATACTAATATTTATTTTCTTCCACCTTTGGCTGAAGTCAGTGAGGCTCCATGCGGAGCTGGAGTGTGCCCACATGCCGTCAGTTACAGAGTTGGGGCCTTGAAACTTCAGATCTTCCAGGCAGAGACTGTTCCTTACTCTGTCTGTCAATCCAGAACCTGACACTGTGGGGCCCCAACCTCACTGAGGCCTCTAGGTGCTACTATAAGTATATAGAATAGACATTTCGCTGAAAATTAAAGTGATATTCTTGGCATCTTTTCATATGTATATATTAAATCTCAATTCTCACCTCTGATACTGCATAGAGTGCAGGTTGCTTTGCCACAGTGATGATGCAGAATTCCTCAAGGTTTCTTAGAGCAGTGGTTTTCAGCCAGGGGTATGCGTACTCCCAGGGGTATGCAGGGTACCTCAACTCATCTAGATATTTGCCTAGTTTTACAACAGGCTACATAAATAGCATTAGCAAAGTCAGGACAAACTAAAATTTCATACAGTAACTTGTTTATACTGCTTTATATACTATACACTGAATTATAAGTACAATATTTATATTCCAATTGATTTATTTTATAATTATATGGTAAAAATGAGAAAAAGCCATTTTTCAGTAATAGTGTATTGTGATACTTTTATATTTTTATGTCTGATTTTGTAAGCAACTAGCTTTTAAGTTAAGTGAAACTTGGTTTATGCAAGACAAATCAAACTTCTGAAAGGGGTACAGAAGTCTGGAAAGGTTGAGAGCCACTGTCTTAGAACTTATGTTTTGGTTAAGACACCAAAGAAGACTGAACATTTAGGGGCACTCTGTAAGACAAACTTAACAAGCCCATCTTTTAAAATCACACTTCTTCCCTACTAAGGTTTACCAGCTGTAAAATTATTCCGTTAAACTGTGTTACAGCACTTCAAGGTGATTCATTCTCTTACATATTGAACTTTGCTCCAAGATGCTTATTCCTATATAACAGCTACAAATATTCTTCTTCTGTTTAACCACTTATGGTTAAGATAGTTTTGTACAATCTGGAAATCTTTGTGGACCAATTTGTCCAGTGTAGCAACATCTGTTTTCGGTGCTACTTGGTAATCATGCCTTTTGCACAATAATGGTTCGTATTCAGTCAAGGTCAATTTATTTACTGGACAGCTCAATGCTGTTGTTACCAAATTAACTTTTTGGATAGCCTCCCAAATTCAGTGAGAAAGTGAGGTTTAATAAATGACAGAAGTCTTGACCAAAAAAGTGCACTGACCTAGGTACAAAGAGGACAGGTGACTAGATGATCATAATGGTCCCTTCTGACCTTAAAGTCTTTGAAAGCCCAAAGTTCAGTATACTGAACTTTAAAAAAAGAGGTGACTTTGACAGACGGCTGGATGTTTGAGGGAGGAGAAGAGGAGGAATGGAAAATTACAATAGAAACATAGGAGTAACAAGAGGGAAAACAGTGGCGGAACCTGCTCCATATCTTAGATGTCTATGCGCAAATGCACCAAAATATCTGTTGGGAAAATAACACAAAACACAGTATGTCCAATAAGTTCTTGGAATGTGGTGGGGACAACTTGTTTCAGGTGGTGGAGAAAGTAACCAGGGAAGGGTGCAGTCATTTTAGACTGGATTTTGACTAACAGAGAAGTGATTAGTTGTGAAACTCAAGGTGGAAGGAAACTTGAGTGAAAGTGATCATGAAACAATAGGCTTCATGATTATCTAAGGCAAGGAAGGAGTGAAAGCAGAAGAGTAAGGACAAGGGAATTTAAAAAAGCCTACTTTAACAAACTTGGAGTAGTTTGGGTAGGTAAAGCCCATGGGAAGAAAATCTAAGGGAAACAGGAGTTTAGGAGAAATGGCAGTTTCTCGAAGAGACAATATTAGAGGCATAACAGCAAACTAACTGGTTGCAAAGGAAAGATGAAGAATAGCAAGAAACCGATATGACTACATCAGGAGCTCTTGAATGCCCTGAAAATCAAAAGGGAATGTTTTAAAAAGTGGAAAGATGGACAAATTGCTAAGGATGAGTACAAAAAAAAAATAGCACAAGCATGTAGGGACAAAATCAGAAAGGTTAAAGCACAACATGAATTATACCTAGCTAGAGACATAAAAGGCAATAAGAAGAGGTTCTATAAATACATTAGGAACAAGAGAAAGATGAATGAAAGTGTAGGTCCGCTACTTAGCAGGGAAGGAGAGCTAATAAAAGATGACACCAAGAAGGCTGAGGCGTTTAATGACTATTTTGCTTCAGTCTTCTCTTAAAATGTTAATTGTGAATGGATACTTAAAACAATTAATATTAACAAGAAGCAGAAAAGAACACAAGTCAGAATATGGAAAGAACAGGTTAAAGAATATTTAGGTAACTTAGATGTATTCAAGTTGGCATGGCCTGATGAAATTCATCCTAAGGTATTTAAGGAACTAGCTGAACCAATCTCAAAAACATTAGTGATTATCTTCAAGAACTCACGGAGGATGGGTGAGGTCCTAGAGGAGTGGAGAAGGGAAAGCATAGTACATATATTTCAAAAGGGGAACAAAGATAATCGAGGGAATTGTAGACCAGTCAGCCTAACTTTGAAATCTGGAAAGATAACGGAGCAAATTATTAAACAACCAATTTGTAAGCACCTTGTAATACAGTGATAAGTAATAGCCAATACAGATATGTCAAGAACAAAGCATGCCAAACCTACCTAAGATAAGGAGACTGGCCTAGCAGATGTGGTATGCATGAGGTATACAAGGTGGCTATTACTAATATGCAACTGGTTACTCTGCAAAGGAAATCTTGCTCTTTTGATTGTGATGCATTCATTCTCTGCAAATACAGAGCTGTACATCAACAATCTGTCTGATCGTCAGACCCAGCTCAGCCTTCATCTGAGTCCAAAGAAATATCTCTAAGCATTCCTTGTTCCTTACTCCCTGCAAATTTGAGACCTAGTCCTGCAATCCCATACATACCCAACTAGACCTGACTCATGTGACAATTCCCACTGACCTCAAAGGGTTCTTCTACACTACAGTAAAGGACCCGTTCAGGTGACTCACGCTCATGGGGCTTGGGCTACAGGGCTAACAATTGCCCATAGACATTTGGGCTGAGGCTGGAGCCCAGGCTTTAAAACCCCATTGGAGTGGAGGGTCTCAACCTGAGCCCCAGTCTGTTGACTGAGGCTCTGAGACTTGGTGGTGTGGGTTTTTTATTGCAGTGTAGACATAGACAAGGAGTCTTCTTCTTGCAGGGTGAGTAAGGGATTGCAGCAGCAGGTCCTTATGTCATCCTCTGCATTTAAAACAAATATATAAGTATCGCTACCATATTCTAAGAAAAATCGATCTGGTTAAGAATCCAGAGGTCCACACTGGAGAAGTTTTTTAGCTGTGACAAAGATCTTCCATCATTTTAACAGGGTAGGCTAGCAGTCTGGGTGGACAAACATTTTACAACCCAGTAACACTTAGTGTGGTGCTGCCATGAAGAGTTTCTCTGTAAAACTGTCATTGTCTGGCTGTAGGTTTATTATCAGATAAAATGTCCTCAGTTTACAAGGAGAATTTTTTTCTAACTGCCAGCCATGCAAATGGCTTGTGCACTCAGTGCCCGATTTCCATTGACTTACACCTTGTGCAAAGTAGGTGTAAAATGTTATAATCCTGATTTTGTAGTGTTTTACATCCACTTTGCACTCACATTGCCCAGGTGTAAATGTCTACACATTAGACACTTGCAAGGCAGGAATCAGGCTCTGAGAGTCAAGCTGGGTTCTTTACTTTTCATTCGTCATTACCAGTAATAGATTTTTAAGGCCAGATCATCTCATTTGATCTCCTGCATAACACAGGCTATAAAATTTCACTCTCTAACTCCTGCTTCTAGCCCATAATTTCTGGCTGAGTCAGGTTTCACAAACCAAATGAGGCTTGTTGTATTAATTTAAATGGAATAAATGGGCCAAAGGTGTTAGCATAACCCAGTCACTGTCCAACATTAAACAGCGTTAAATAAGGTTTGTTATACAGAGACCTCAGCCTGCTTAGTACCCTGGCAAACACGCCACTAACAATCCTTTTAGCCTTGTAATAAAGATACAGAAAAACAGGAAAATAATTTGAAATGTAAAGTAGTAAGTAAGGGTTTAATTTTAACAAGATTTCTGGTTTCTGTGCCCATTAGCTGGAGAGAATTTAAGAAGGAAAATCTCCCTTGCTTGACAGTCTCTTAGATGGTAATAACGGTCCTTTTGGGGACAAGAAGGAGTCAGTTGAGATGGGCTGGAGCTGTGGTTGTTGCTGCTGAAGTCTGATCCCCTTTCATCCTGAGTGGTATTTGAGATTCAGCTGGAGCTGGTAGGGGTGGCAGTGTTATCTGGGTCTCTGTCTCATACTAGTGAGGCTATTCCTCAGGATTAGGATGAAGAAGATCATGGACCGTAGGAGATGGTAGGTGTGGCAGCCATGATGGTGTAGCCCAGTCCAGTAGCCTCTCTGCTCTTCCATATTCTCCCTCCAAAGTCTTTCTTTAAGGACCCAGGAAGGGAGTGATGGGCGGACTAGCCCATTCCTTCATTATTTTGTCCACCAATTAGGCCTAATATCTAAGACACCAGTTTTGATTAATTCATTTCTAGTTGCACATCTTCTGTTTTTACTAACCATGATTTTAACGTAGTCCTTCAACCATATCAGTAGGTCTTTTTGTTTAGACTAATTTAGTTTTTCTGTCTCCTTGTCACAGGGTCCACTTGCTCCACCGAGTCCTCCAGCACCTCTGCCCCCAGGGTCTGAGTCCCCACTGTTTTGTGGTTCAGCTCAGTGTTAGTTTCTGCATTAATTACTTTCCTTCCTGGAGTCTCTCTCCTTCTCCCCCCGACCCAGCCCCTGCGTTTCATCTCACTTCTTACCTGCCTCTTGGGCTTCTCCACCATTCTGTTGGGCTCCTTACAGGCCTCTGACTCTTCTTTTCTCCCTTGACTTGGACCCTTGTGCTTTTCCTGGATCTCTCTTTTCCCTGTGGGGATAATGTCTATTTATATGGCCCTTTCCCCCATATCCAAAGCAGGTCCTCCTCTGACCCAATTGCTTATTGAGTGGGACTCTCTGGGCCCTTGTCTCAGTCCTTGCCTCCTGGGAAGGCTCTTTCCTTCCCTTTTCAGGTGCTCCCTGCTCCCACAGCTGTAGCCCCTTTGGGACTGGCTCTCTGCCCTCCTAGTCCCAGAGCACTTTTCCCATTCCTGGTTCTTACGTCTCCTGCTGCTTCTTTCCTGCAGGATTCTGTACAGCTGCTGCTGTTGACCAGCTACCTACACCATACAGTTTTGCAAATACACATGGGATTCCCACAGTCTCTGATGGTTCTCTGATATCTGTCTCCAAAAGGCACAGACCCACCCCTGTTGGTTCTCCACTCCCCTCTGTGGGAGCAACAACTCTGGCATCCACCTTAGTAGGAGACAACTTCCCTCCCTGTCCTGGAGGCATTTCCATTTTCATCTTCCCTTAGGGGCTCCTTCTTTATTATGGCCCTCTGCATCAGGGTTCAACCTCCCCTTGTATCAGGGGCAACCATGTGTCTGTTTCTTTACCACTTGTGACAGGCTGCTCCAATCATCTCTGGGATGGCCCCTCCTCCTGGTCGCTCTGAGGATGAGCCCTTGAGGTGGACACCCCCTCCCATGGTTTGCATGCCATCTCTCTGACTCTGGTCTGCAGCTCCTCTCACTCCAGGACCTTCAGCATCTCCTTTGCCTTCCAGCTAAGTCACTCAGCATTCCCTCTTCATGGGTACAGTCTATCAGCAGTCCTAGGCAGTCTTCCCATTCACTATCTCATTTCTATGCCACACCTTCAGTGGCTGGTAGGGGAACCCAGGCCCACCCTCTTCTCCAGGGTCCAGTCCAGGGACCCTCAGCTTAGCAGTTCTGGGCTTCCTTGCTCTAACCTCACTGCTCCATCCCTGTCTCTCTCTGGATGTACCAGCTCCAAACCTTCCTCTCACTTCTCAGGGAGTAATTATTGTTTGCCTTCCTGCAGCCTTTCCCAGCAGCTCCCTTCTGCTCTCAGCTTCTGGGCTTTATAGGCCCCACTTATTCCTGCCCCATTGAGCCTCATTTAATCAACTTCCAGCTCCCTGGCTCATCCTCCAAGTGCAGCATGGGCAGTTAATTGGCCAACCTGGCTACCTCAACCCCTTCTAATCCTGTGTAGGGTGGACACCCCATCACATTCCTTTTCCCCAACAACATTTGTTATTATACATTATTGCGACATCTTATGAATTTACACATCGTTTTCACTTTGAATCTTACAACTGGGGTAAATTTTTAGGCCAAATTATTACAACAGACCCTCACTGACAACTGTGCAATCTCATTCTTCTTTGGCAAGTGTCACAAATTAGAATTCAGTAATCATATCTTTGGATATGGCTGACCTGTGCTGGACACAAGTCTCAAGGCAGAGGAGAGGATGATTGTACGCTACCTTTGCATTCTCCCTCCTGATCCAATGTGAATAAGGGCAGCAGCATCTGTCCCTAAGTATCTGAGACTCATTAAGGGTTTGGTCTGCATCACTGAAGTCAATGAACATTTTGTGCTTGGCTGACTTCAATAGTGTCAGAACAAGGGTTATAGCAAGGAAATTCACTATAAAAGCTAAAATCCCTGTCCTTTACTCCAGCCCTTCACCATTTGCATGCTTGTTTGACTTGCAATGTGATATTAAGATATTCTATAACCTCTCACTCTGAATAACAGCTTTGGGGCATTTAGTCAGATTCCTAAACTACTTTTAATATAGTTTTATGGTTTCGATTACTTGTAGGATATATATACATTATAGTTAGAGGAAAAAGGAAGAATGCTGACTCTGTATAGGCCACAGCTCTTGGTCATGGATGATCTGATGGTATCAGGAAGCATTTCCTAAGGAATTTGTTCAGAGTTATCTTGAAACAAACAGCTGAATTATCAACCTAGGAAGTGCTGATCAATAACAATCAATTCTGGCTATTATTATGCTGGTAATTTGGTTCCATTATCCCTTTGACATGAAGTCATGATTTTTTTCTAACTTAATGAACTAGCACATTTTTCTTTAGTGCCAACAATGGGAGATCAGGACCACTAGCTCCCAGGTGATAAAAAGACCAAGCAGCTTTACAGTCTGTTTATCCCTGGAAGAGGGAAAATCTATTAAGGGATAAAATTTCAGTGCAGGGGTTAGCTACACATCTCTTGGCAATGTTAATGGGGCTCTCACTACAAAATTCATGTGCACCATGCTAAACACTTTTGCCTGATGATCTTTGTTAAACACAGGAAAAACAAACACAATTTAAACTGGAGTCCATGCTTGACATTCCCTGATTCAATTATAAAATGAATCTGGATTAATCATCTGGGGCCAGCTCCTTGGTACAGCCGAAGGTCACACTGCTCAAGTCTAGGTGAGTGAGTTGCACAGGTAGTATAAAACTCACCTTTGCTCTTTCCCATTCCTGGATCTGTGCAGGGCTGGTCCCAAGGCAGAACTTAGAGCAGCCCTAAATTACTCAGTAAAACAGTAGCAATAGACTAATGATGTATTTCAGTCATGACAGCATCACATATTCTACTGTATTTAGGAAACATTAGCTCTGTCTTAGATGTACAATATTTTCACTACAACTCAAACATCAGCAAGGTGCCCACATTACACTGACCAGGTACTGCTCTGTTGCTGCCTGTCATGCTCATTACAGGTGAAGGTACCTTGCTTTGTAAAATTTTCTGCAACCATATCTGATTAAGCTGTGAAATCTTCAGATCTCGTAAGCTAATTGGACTTCATTGGGGCTTGAACGGGAGACTCCCAAAGGAAAATACAGGAAGTGGTGCATTTTACTCTGTGAGTGGCATCCCTCCTCTGAATCAGAATGGTGTGAAATCAATGCCTTGATCACTGTGATGGTGAGGAGAATTAAGCTTGTGGAAGTCCCATCTTTCAAATAAGCTATGGAACTTGGTCCATGAATACTTTGTGACTTTTTTTTTTCAAGAATAAGCCTGATAACACTCATGTCCTGCCCAAATCCTAGTGAGGATAATTATACTATAGTCTGCCAATCTAAAATTCCCTGTAGTTTCAAATAGCTACATTGTTCTTTGCTTCCTTTCCTAACTATATTTTTGTAACACTGGTAGTGCAGAGCAGTCACCAGCTTTCCTTGCCATCATCAGTTACTTTTCAATGTGAGTAGCGTGACCCCATTATCAATCTACACAGAACCTTGGGATCATTCAGGACAGATGGTACCATATAAATGTAAGGGATTCTTTAAAAACCTATTGTAAACACTTTTAGCATATAGCCATAAAAATAGTCTGATTGTTTTATCTGGCAATAATCCCATTCCTTTGTCCATGATACATCACTTGGCTTTTGTCCTCATAGACTAACCACTTGGGAGCTGGATTATTGGGTCATAAAATAGCACAATGGCAAAATTATGAAGGAAAACAATAATATGTTTTATGTCACTGTAATTTATAGCTGCATAATAAAAGAGGGGAAAACGAAATTCCTGAGCCAGTAAGTATAAAGGTGAGAGTTTTATTGTGGCTGTAAGTTCTGAAATGTGTATTTAATACAGAATCATCTTTAACCACCGGGCATGCTTTTTGTGTACTAGTGTAATGAAAATAAACGTGAACAAGATTTCAGTGGTGCTAAGAAAATATAGCAAGCCAATGTTTTTGTCAAGGTCGCCAGCCAGAGGAAAGTAATGCAAAACATCCTTAGTTAAAAGCAAAAATCTAAGGGCTGCAAAGAGTGATGGGGGTGCAAATAAAACACTGGCCCAAATTGTTCTCTATTCTAGTTTCCTTGAAGTCAAAGGAGTTGGCTTGGATATTAATTTGGCTCAGTATATTTAAGGGGACCCTGCCAAGACAAGAACTTATATATATTGAAATAATAATGATACCCAGCTCTTATATAGCACATTTCATTAGTAGATCTCAAAGTGTTTTACAAATAAGGTCAGTATCATTGTCCCCATTTTACAGAGTGGGAAACTGAGGCATGGAGCAGTAAAGTGCCTGGCCCCAAAAGTGTGTTTATATGTAATACTAATTAGAACTGGCCAAATAAAAAAATTTTATATTCACATGTATTTGTCAAATAATTCCCCTCAGCTGCCTACAAATCTGACTGAATTTAGAAATATATATTTTGATAAATGATTTGATTTAAAATGGAGACATTCACACAGTAATGCCTTTGTTGAATGACATTCTATCAGGCGCAATAAATAATAATAATATAACACTTGGTGCTCATGCAATGTGTAGTTCCATTAAAGGCCCTCAGAAATCTTTACAAACACTGAGGGTTACACTGAGCTCTGAGGCAAAGCTCAAAGTCACTGCCCTGCCCCAGGAGTGCCCTCACAAAGGAATTCACAGTCATTCTTCCCCTTCTCCACTCTTGCTCCTGAGAAATAAGTTAGGACAAAGGTGCTGCTTACTACCCCCTCCCACATGG
Source organism: Gopherus evgoodei (assembly GCF_007399415.2). Lineage (NCBI taxonomy): Eukaryota > Metazoa > Chordata > Testudines > Testudinidae > Gopherus > Gopherus evgoodei. The sequence goes on from NC_044331.1 coordinate 16,420,197, forward strand.
CCTGCTACTGTGGGCAGTGCACGTCTGAGCCTGCATGTGGAATTAAAGCACCATCCATTTTTCACCCCATCCTCGCCCAGTTGCTCATAGTGGGGCTCAACCAGAGGGCAAGGGCTGTGTTCTGTACCAGGCCCAGACCCGGTATGGAAAGGGCAGGGATGGGGGAAGTGAGGGCTTAATCCTTCTCACTCCCTTTCTTGGGTTAGTAAAACAAGGACACGGTCTAGGCCTAATTAATTAAACCTCAGGACATTTCTGTGTTGTTTGTCCTCTTTCTACAGATGGGCAAACAGAGCACAAGATCAGTGTTTGATCACCTTGTATGTACTGAGTAGTACCTTACTCCTCCAGCAGAGAGATTGATTTCAGTGGGGCTGTTCATGGAGTAAAGTGCTACTCAACATGAGTAAAAGGGGAAGAGAATCTGACCCTAAAAGTCCACTCTAATGTCTGCTGAAGTGAGTTGGATCAGGCTTAAGGGGGTGAGCTAGTGGCAGGATCAAGACTGTCATGAGAATCCTCGATTGCCAGTCCTATGGTACAATCATTAGAGCACACTCCCTCCCACTAGCCCAGAATCGCTCCCTCGGCCCATTCCCAATAAGATTTTATCAGCCTGGAAGTAATGTTTGGAGAATCTAGTTTACTTCTCACCATTCATGCTGCAGTACTGCCAGGGCCGGCTCCAGGTGTTTTGCAGCTGCAAGCAGCCAAAAAAAAAAAAAAAAAAAAAAAGCTGGGATCGTCATCGCGATCTGCGGCAATTCAGCAGGAGGTCATTCGCGGGAGTGAAGGGTCCTCTGCCGAATTGCCGCTGAATACCTTAAAGTGCCACCCCGCTCCAGAGTTGCCGCCCCAAGCACCTGCTTGATAAGCTAGTGCCTGGAGCTGGCCCTGAGTACTGCCAGCTCCCAGCATTGCAAATATGTCAGTGCCCCCGCCCCCAAATCGTGAGATTGTTTTAAAGTAATAAAATTTGGATACTTCATATTTGCCTTCTGATTTCTGAGTCTTTAGAGTGCACTTGCTTCACATTTTCAAACTTTTCTCTGCAACCATAGGGGCTAGAAGCTTAAAAATATATGTAAATGAAAGCTGAAATTCTCATGTAAAAATCCCTTGGTTCCAGCACTTGGGGCTTGAGGAAAAACACCAAATATTGGGAGATTCATAATAGAATCGCAAGACTTGACAACACTGATGCTGTCACTGAATTGAGACGGGTAACTTCCCCTTCCCATTTAAAGCGAGTTTCACTTTTCAGATTTATATATCTGTGCCTCTGTGTTTGGGTTTCCAAAACCATCGAAGTAAGTTTTAATCCAAAAATATAGACCATTTTCCTTGACATTTTTTTCAGTTGCGTAAATATTTCTGTTCATGTTGGGTGAAATTCAGAAATGTGCAGAGGCCAGCCGTAGGCTGGAAGAACTACCTCAAGAGGACAACACAACTGGGTCAGCTTCCTGGCCTTGGCTTGGGAGGTATTGATTTCAACTTTCCAACTGCCCTGCACTCCACCTGCATACAGCCTGGTTAATTGGGTCTTTTGCCATTCGTCAATTTCACTCATTAAATTTTGGAATTATTCCCCTTCCTCTTTTCTTTTTTGAACCTCATTTTTGAACCCAACACAATTTATTGAGCAAGGCACTAAATGGCCTGGGCCTAAGGTACTTAAATCCAGGACGAAGGCTCCGGCTGACAACTCTGTTCCTCTGGCACAATGGATCTCTCTACAGTAAGGATAATGCTTGCCTGTGTAGGAGGCAGAACTTTGTTGGGTGTCCCTGACTGTGGAAGGAACTCTCCCAGGAACTGAGGACCATCACAAACCTCACCATATTCCATGACGTGTGCAAGGTGCACTTCTTTGACCTGCCTTCCACAATATAAACACAGAAGAGCATATACATTTTTAAAAAACCCAACAAAACACTCCACTGCACACACAATTCTTCCCCAGGGGAGAGGATGAGAGAACAAACTACATGTGACAGATATTAGTCATGCACTGCTGGAAGACACCCAGATACTACAATGATGAGCAACATATAAAAACCTATGCAGAAAACAGCCTTGCCAACTCTCACCATTTTATTGCCAACTCTTGCTGTGATTTTTGTTTGTTTGTTTGTTTTTCTTAAAGCTCCTATTTCTGGAATCATATTATTATTCAAGAATCTCAGCTTAAAAAAAAAATTCTAGCTTTCATGCTTGTAGAAAAAGGTTAGAAAATGTGACTCAAAAACCAGAAGCAAAATAAAAAGACCCTCAAACTGTACTATTTTTAAAATAATTTGTAAGCCAATCACATGGTTTTTGAGGCCTGACTCATTATTTTTGTATCCTTGGTGTCAGCAATCACGCAGTTTCCCTTTAACATCTGTGTTTATGCTTGTGTAGCTTGGCTTACAACTCCTGCAATAAAACTACCATCATTATTCAGATATATTAAACTTTGTTTATCTTTCTTCTAGTTCTCGAATCACTAACTGGAGAGATAATGCTTTGCAAGGCAATTTCTCAGACAGAGCAAGATTAAAACATGGAATATATTTCCTGGAGAAAAAAATATTTACATACTATCTACTGCACAAATGAAAAAGGGATGAAAGCTTAAACACATCCTGTTCTGAGTCCTCGCTACTCATAAAATAAAGTACACCTCTACCCCGATATAACACTGTCCTCAGGCACCAAAAAATCTTACCGTGTTATAGGTGAAACCACATTATATTGAACTTGCTTTGATCTGCTGGAGTGTGCAGCCCCGCCCCCCCGGAGCGCTGCTTTACCGTGTTATATCCGAATTCATGTTATATCGGGTTGCGGGGTAGAGGTGTATGTGTTTGGTTTTTCTTCCTTGAAAGCAGAAAAATTGTTGGAAGACAAGGATTCAAAACAGGGGAGGGGAACTCACTGAGTGAGTTGTGGGGAAAACGTTCGTCATTCCTCTACTGTACATAATGTCTCGCTTCTATGAGGCTGTTGTACTGCAGGCCAAACATAATAACATGATGATGAATAAAATATTAAATACTGCTGAGTCTTTTATAGGGACTTTTTTATAGTTCTGTTTGGTATAGCAGCATTCTTCTACGTACCCTGACACTCTGGCAGCTACATGGGAAAGCATCAATTCAGTAGTATACATTTTTGCAATAAACAAATACACAGTCACCTAGAGTAATTCAGCAGTAACTAAGGACTGTCAGAGCCTGGAGACTTTTTTCTCTGTAAATAAATGTTCATTGTGTTGTCCATCCAGATGTGTCCACAGCTATTACCCTGCCAACTTTCTGGAATACATTTTAAAAGTGATAAAATCTGTGTGTACATCACATTTCATCCTCTTTTGGGAAATGAGGATGTTGTTGATCTGGTAAACCTGGAAACTGCTGATCAGACTGATATGACATTCAGACCAGCCATAGAAAGACTTGAATGCCAATGTGGAACCAGTAGCGCACAACAAGACAGATCACCAGAACAACCCACTGACTGCTGAGGTCGTCCAACTAGAGAGAGAAGAGTCCCACAGATACTGACATATGAACATTTAGGGACACCTATTAATCAATATCTAAATCTAACTTTTGAACTGGTGGATTGACTTCATATTTGTCCTTTGATCTGTCAAGTGCCTATTCCTGTACTTTATCCTGCATTCTGTCCAAGTCTGAAGTAATATTGGTAAATGAAGGGTTATATAGTTCTGGATAGTTTGTAATTATGTTAATTTACTACATTTTCTAAATAGCTTTTCGTACGCCCAGTGACTTGAAGTTACATAGTTAAAATATTGATCATATAGGAAATGTTATTTCATAAGATAAGAAAGATTATCTTTGGGGATTTACGGAGTTTAGAACTGACTCTTTAGTTGGATAGTAGAACTAAAATTGCCACAGAAACTGTCAGCTTCATATGAAATAAACTGAAGAGAGATTTAGAAGCTTCCACCATCAGTAAATTCTGACAGAGGAAAGACCCAAAGACTCGAGGACCACTGTTATAAGCTTTGGAACTCATGGATGACTGCTAATAAGTCAAATAGATGAGCTGTGTGCTATATTTTGTTAATAGAAATGTCAGGTCACCATTACATTTATGAGGGGGGAGCGTACAGCTCATAACAGAATATCAGATTTAGATTGACCTGTGCCCTGTCTCTTTAAGAATTGAAAGTCTGCTGAAAGGCTCAAAGGAGATAGCTCTGGTTTCAGCAACAGATTTGTGTGTATTCTAAAAGGACTAAGCAGCAATGGGGCTTGTGCAAGATGTAGTTGTTTGAATTTTATGATAATTTAATAACACAGCAGTTTTAAAACTGTTCTTGGTCTGGGAGGGAACACTAACATAATTTATTTACTTTAATTTATTGGATTGTGTGTGCCACTCAGCATCTCACAACACACCTGTGAGGCTAGGAAATATTATTACCTCTGTGGCAAAGAGAAATTAAGTGATTTGCCCAAGTTCACGCAGAAATTCTGCGCCAGAGCCGGAGGGAAAAATCCAGATTTCTTAGGTTCCAGTTTATTGCCTAAATGGCAAGACCATCCTTTTTCTATACCAGTGGAAAAGAGTTTATACAGGTTGTATTGTATGTGTATTTCAAGTGTCCTGGGGAAACATTATTACATATTCTATATAGAGAAGACATAATTCTTCTTAGATCTAATTAAACTTAGACATGGACTAGTACAAGGACCATCAGTTTTTATGGTTCTCTCTGATATAACATGACTAAATATTGATTTTTTTTACTACACAAAGCCCTACTCTTAATGCACAGCTTGCTATTTTATGGGTTTATATTACTCCCCACTCCTTTCTTCCATGATCCAATATGTGCAACTGTATAATTAGATACTTCAGCAAATTAACAGCAATGATACCAATCACTATATATAGAATTTCTGGGTTTTTTACAGTCTCACAGTGTGTGTACATATCTAGCTAGCTAGCTACACATACACACACATACACTACTCTGCACAGGTAGCGAGTGAAAAATAGGGAAGATGAGCACTACTATGCAGTTCTGAGCAGGGCCAGCTCCAGCTTTTTTGCCACCCATGAGGCAAAGAAAAAAAAAAACAAAAAAGAAAAGCCTGATTGAGCTGCTGCCGAAGTGCCTCCAAAGAGGAAGTGAGGCACTGAAGGGCCCACCACCGAATTGCTGCTGCAGAGCCAGACATGCCACCCCAACAACGGACAGATTGCCGCTCCTTTCTATTGGCCGCCCCAGGCACCTGCTTCCTTCGCTGGTGCTTGGAGTCGGCCCTGGTTCTGAGAGGAAAGTATTATAGAGGAGAGTAATGTATACTGCAAAGCATATTTTATTAAATAATATTAGGGTTGTAATATTTCCAAAAAACTTGATGTACTTAGATATCCCAAAGTTCCTTCTGACTGAATGGGATAGATACTCTGGAATCTATGAGTTCTTCATTTAAGGTACACTGACCCCAGTAGTAAAAAGATGTAACTTCCAGAAAAATTGAAGTGACCATTGGTTAAGAAAATGACAATCACCGTGTGAAGGTGTGTGCATGAACTATGTGCCTGATAACTATTCTTATGCTATAAAATTTGCCACTTACAATTGTCACTCTACTAATCGGCAGTTTCCCAAAGCAGGGAAACTTTAGTAAGCCCATAAAATGTGCCCAGGCTTAGATCAAAGGGCTCCTACTATGCAAATCAAAAAAGCCCTAGAACAGTACATTCCTGTTCAAGATTGCCAGCCAAATGAAAGATTGGGAGGACATAATTATTCATCCACAGTCTCCAAAGATTTTTAAATTAAGGGATAAAGATGTGACCCTATATTAGTAAAGATAAACTTAATAAATAAAGAAAAAAGGAAAGAAAGATGGGGAAAATGGTCAGTGCAAACTGCAGAGGCACAAATATGCACTTGCAAAATGACTTCTGATAGAGCAAATCAGGAAACAACATATGCTGTTTAACACATGTGGGTTGTGTTACCATTTTGTTTATGTTCATATCCCTGTTTATACAGCACACATTTCAACAAATAGATCTGCCAAATGCAAATAACTGAAGGAGAATGAAGCAGAAGAAACAATAGGAGAGAAGTAAGGGAGATGTGGCTTATTGCTAATGTCAAATCCTGGTCATACTCTTGAGTAGAGGAGAAGATGAAAAGAGGTAGGGTAGAGGCAAGCTGGGAGAGAGGATTGACTTGTCTCTCTGATGTCATAGTCCGATTGCTTATCAGTTATGTCACAATCCCGCTGCTCAACAGTGAGTCGTTCATAGGGCAGCAGAAGAAAGGAGAGGAATGTGAAAAGTGGAGAGGGAGGAACGATGAAGAGGGGGAGGAAAAGAGGGGAAGGAAGGAGGAGCCAAAAAGGTCTAGCGTTCTAAGATGACTGACACACCTTATGAATCACTAGCTGTGCTATTTAGTGGTGGAGTTAAAACATTTCATTGAGTGGGATGTTACGGAGAAGCCTATCTTCTATCCTACAGTCTTCAGTGATCCTCTTCCATAGTCTTCCTCAACAGTTACTTATGACGATCAGCTTGGCATGTATTGTGGTGTAAGACTGGTAAGTGTTGTGATATATATTATTATATTTTTGCATATTGGGTGAGATTTTCAAAGGCATATAGGAGAGTTAGGCAGTTAACTGTGTTGCATTAGGATGTAGCTAACCCCCATGCAGGGCCTGATTCTCTGTTGTACCAAATTTCCACAAGGTGTAGCAGAGACAGGATGGGTACGAGGGTGCTCAGGGAGCCACTTATAGTTCTCTGATTCTCTGCCCAGCCATGGCCCTAGCACAGGTTAGAGAAGCCTGGCGGCTGTTCTCACCAGCCGGCAATGGTCCCCAAGTGACTGACCTCCAGCAGGGAATAAGCCATCCTCATCCCTGTCCTCCCTCTGCTTTCCCCACCCTCCGCCTTCTGCACTGGAGGCTGCAGGGAGGGTGCTGTAGGATCTATTATCCACCAGCAGGGGCAATAGGGCCAGATTCTGTGCCTCTTGCATTGTGGCTATAGCACACAGGTCCGTGTTGGTGGTAGAGGTAATGAATGGTGTAAGCCTTAGAGATCGTTGGATGAAAAGTGCTATTCACATCCACATATTGGTATTAATTTTCAAAATCCATGTATTTCTTTTCCGAGCCAGACAATCAGGGCAGCATTCCCCTCTGTCAGATCAACTATACACTTAAGGTATGTATAAGAAAACCCAAAACAGAAGGGATATGGCAAAATACATGGCAATTGATGGGAAAAAATACACCATCATCTGGGTATGTTAAAAGGCTTACCTCCAGACTTGCTAATGAGCACTCAGAAGGTCTCAGAAGCATTATAAATATCCATGGACCCATAGATATGTTCTGTTTTATGATTTTTCTCTAGTAATTCACTTTACCCCCCCATTCTTCCCCCTTCCCCCCGCAAAACCTGATAAATTGTTCATAGTGAAGATTAATTGGATTGCTTATGGAGACACTGATCAAATCTATTTTGCTGTAAAACTTTTTATTAATTGTTGTACATTTCAAGTCATTTCAAGCCTCAATATTTTCTCATGGGGAGGAATTCAGGCAGTATAATTCACAAAAAGTAGATAACCGCCTGGAGATGTTTGAAGAACAAATAGTTTACTTTGTGAGCAATCAGAGAGATGTTTTCGCCTGCCTAATGACCCAGTTTCATCATGAAGCTGGAGATTCTGACACAAGATATTCCCTCTGTAGCTGCAGCAGACTCTTCTGTCATTGACAAATAGTATTTTTGAAACAACAAGGTTAGAGGGACAGTCACAGAACAAATGAGGGACACAGATTTCCTGTGTGCCCTTGGGCAAGTCATGTAGAGACTTTGTGCTTCATTTACCCATCTGTAAAATGGGCATAATAGCAGTGCCCTGACTCACAGGGTTGAGGGAGGATAAATACATTAGCGATTGCGAGATGCTCAGATATTACCACAACAGGGGCCAGATAAGTACCTAGATAAGTGAGTAGGAATTTCCATTGAGGCCCACCCTTAGTGGGTTGACCCTTTTTGTTAACAAACTTGAGGCAAAATGTCATGACTATTAAAGTGAAATTATGTACAACAATAACTACCCTCATGTGAGCCAAGCTCCAACTGTCCCTATTGCTCTTGTGTCCTGCTGAGCTGCAATCTCAGAGCCTGTCCAACCTGTTGTATACACCAAGTAGAGATGGCAAGCACTGAATAGACAATGACATGACTGCACATTCTGATAGCAGTATTGAATAGACCAATGTTTCTCAATGACCCATCTGTGGACTGGTACTGGTCCCTGAGATCTCTCTGACACAGTTTAGGAAGGCAGAAAATTGGTCCCCGGTATCAAAAAGGTTGAGAAAACACTGGAATACACAATGTTATGTATGGTAGATGATTACTCCATTTCATGGTAGCATTATATGGCTACATGAGGCAGGTCCAGAGACCGCTTTATGCTTACCAGATTTAGTAAGGAGCTGATTGTCTATATATGACATATGCTAAACACACAAGCATGCTTGCATTTTCAGGAAAACAATCAATGCTTTATATTCATATGACATAAAAGTCTCTCTTTCTGGTTAATAATAGTTTTAAAATTAAAACTGTTTGGAGAAAAGAAAAGAGCAGAAATGAAAGAGGCAAACTAGGAAGATGATAGCATGCAACAGGCTGAGACTGCAAATGAGTGTAACAGAAAAGCAAAACAGAAAGATCACTCAGCTGGAATGAGTGAATGACAAGGACAGAAGAGCGTGACAAGAAAGTCATGCAGCAGTGATTCAGGGAATCTAGACAGAAAGCTACCAGCTGATGATGCCCAGGAAAAGAATTACATCAGAGGAAGAGGGAAGGAAATCTAGTCAAGGCTCCATCTACCCTATAGAAAAACCATGTTTAAGCAACGAGACTCCAACATGCTCATCTCACATGCATCTATGTGTCCACATAGCATCATTTATCCTGATATATTTTTGTGCCAATTTTGTTGGCCAGTCCAAGGCTACCATATGGCCCACTGTGTTAGTGCATCCTGGGAAAATTTGTGCAAGTATCCCATAATGCCCCAGCTACTTGTGTCAGAGGGCACAGGATTTTAGATATTAATGGTATAGTGCAATCTATTTTGGGATAGCTTCCCATGCAGAGTTGGAAAGTAAAAGAACTGGTTACCCTAACTATTGTACACAGTCATAGCTGTATGGTTCTGTATGCTGATCAGAAGAAACATGTTGCAACCCAGTTGCAGCCTAATTGTGTTACAGCCCAGATAATGAACAGGTTCAAAATATGGTCCATCCACACAGTTAGGAATCATGGATTAATATTCTGTGAGTAGACACAAAAAACAAGGGGAATCAATTGTATCACAACCTAGTTGTAAAATCAGTTAAAGTGTGCAGTGTAATGTCTCATCTACACGTTAACTCCTCCCATGTTCAGGAAAGTTACAATATCGTAGTCTTCTGACAATGCTGAAATACAGTTGTGTCTTGCAGGATAGATGCGACAGCACTGTATTTTAACTGTGTTCCTTAATAGTGTTACAGCTCTTCAGAAGTTTGGGATTTCAGTCAATGCATATTAATACTGCAAGAGCAAATCATGTTTAACCATGCCAATGCGTTATTGTTTTTGTAACCAGCTCAACTCTGGAAAATAAGGAACAGTTGGCCCATTAGGGCCAGATCCTACTAGGTTCTAAACTCCTGCCAAGTGTTGGGGCTTTTTATTTCCATTGAAATTAATGGGAGACAAGGGCACTCATCACCCGGCAGCAGGCGCTTAGTGTCACACAGGATCATGACTTCTAGTCCTAATTCACTAATGGTATTGGTTCCCTCACAGCTTGTTCTAAAATCCAGACTGTGACTAAATCCTATCACAGGTCCTCAGCAGTTCTCCTGCTTTTGCTTTCTCCACAGAGCTCATGGAGGAGCATGCTCCACTCTTCCTTTTGAAAAATCAAACTTGCTACTTTACCTCATTCTTGGGAAAAATAATAAAAAAAAAAACAACAACTACTCACTTGATAATTTCCCATCTCATCTTCAGTCTCTTGTTCCTCCTCAGCAACGTTTTAGAGCAAATAGATTTCTCTTTCCACCAGCTGTTTCTGTTGAGCCTTTGAGACCCTTTCTCAGTATTGAGAGCAGAAGGCCCTTCTCCCAGTGTTTAACAATTTATTCTTTCCCCTGATCACAGATCCCTCTCTTTTCTCATCCTACTTGACTTCAGGGCAGTTTTTTATACTACTGATGGTGCTATCTTCCTTTAGTTCCTCCAGTGAGAAAATTGGGGTTTCCTCTCTTGCTTTCAATCTTCCTTCTTTAATCACACCTTTCCCATTTGTAGTGGACCAAGATTTACACCTAGCCTCTATCTCCTCCATTACTGAAAAACGCTTTCCTTGGGCCTCTTCTCCATATAACTTCTCCCTTGGGGACAATTCACTACTAGCTTCAAATGCAGGCAGTATCTATGAAGATGACGCACAACTGCACATCTTCTATTCTCTCTCTATTTTCCATTTAGCTGCCTGTCTTGGCTCTGTCAGCTCCTAGCTACATGATAACTTCCTGAGTCTGAATGTTTCAAGGAGGAAAGTCCATGAGTCTTTGTCTCGTGTTCCTGGCTCTGCTATCAGTATTACTGCCCTTAACTCACACATTTCTTCACTGTCAGAACAGTTCTCATTTTGGTGTGTATGCACTGAATGGTTGGGGACAAACTTGGTAAACAACTCCAGGAATGTGGCGTTCCACCCCTGAAAGTTCTGCATCATTCCAGGTTTCAGTGAATACCTACAGCGGCTGTCCAGTTTCATTCACTGCTACCTCATCATCTACTCCTCCTCACTATTCTCATTTTCCCTGCTGCATGACCAGTCACTGTGGTGGTTCTGCAAATACAAAAGAATCAGTCATCTTGTCTCTGAAATAGACACAAGAGCTCCACTAATCTGTTCAGCATCCATATTTCTGATGGCGAGATGGTGAAGAGATTGAAAACCTGAACGAAGGAGAGTGGATTGTGGGATGAACCAGAGAGAAACATGGGAATTTTAAAACTGGTATGAAAAAGAGAAGATTATGGGATGGAACAGAAGAAATGGTGGGAACTTGACTCAAACTCCCCCAGTTCCCTAAGTTGTGCTGGTATCCCATAGTACACCACAAAAATTTCCCACAAAGTAGTGTGCCGGTGGTTCAGGGGACCCTGTGATGCCAACGCACAATACCACATATCTTCTGCCAATACAACCTGGCACTGTGAGGTAGCACTGCACTAGCAAAGGCCGACAAATGTGAATGCACTCTACAGCTATTTTGGCAGATGCTTACCTGCAGACATTTTACCAAGAAAGCTTTCTAGTGTAGACATGGTTTCAGATACCATGCCCAGAAACCTAGAAATCATCATTCACAAATCATCTTCATGCAGAACCTTTTTCACTTTTTGAATCTCCTCTGTCTGTAAGTCTATTACTGGATCATCTGTACCTTGATTTTATCTCTTGTGAAATCTTGATTTATGTTCTGTTGCAATCCTCTCTTCATAGTGTTCCCAAATTCCTATTATCTAAACTCAGAAATTCTAAAATGCAGCAACCTGGCTAAACGTTCCCTCCAAGAACTGGAAACATGTCCTATCCATAATCACCTTCCCTGGCTTCCTCTCCATTTCTTAATCTACTTCAAAATTGTTCTTTCCCCCTCAAAAAAAACTCCCCATGGGCTCACTTTACCTAACTTCTCTGACCCATCATCCAGCTATTCTCCTGTGTGTACCTCCAATCTTGACCTCTTCCCCTCAACTTTCCACAGCTGAGGTTGCGTTTTTGCTTGTGCTGTTTCATCTATCTGGAATTCTCACCTCTCCTAGCTGCCTTCAAGCCACTGAGTCATTCATGCTCTTTAAATCTCATTTTAAAACCTTCCTTTGTGCTTTAATTTACAGCTGACTCTGTGCGGTTATGTGATACTGTGAACTGAAGACGCCAAATAAAAATCACTATATAAAAATAAGATGTGGTATATTGTCTCAGCTCTCCATGGGAAAATAAAACTGGTGTGACATATTGCACAGAACTACAAGATATTCAAAATCTGGAGCTGACTTTTTATAGGGGAAATAAAGTAGCTAAACTAAACTAAAAGCAAGTGACCACGAATGTATTTGATTAACGGACTGACATGACTATATACTTTTAATGTTCATAGAACAATAAAAAAGGCTACACAGTAAAATTTATCTCAGTTTAGTAAGCCAGAATCATTCTTGTAAATGCCAAACATCTTCCTATGCAGAAGTGGGTACAGTGGAGAGCTGAAAAGATGAAACTATGTAAAATCTTTGGAGCAGCAGTCAAATAAATAAATAATTAAATGGAAAAATACTTACAGATCATGCTGGTTTCAGTGAGCAAAATATTTTAATCAGACTGACTTCAAAGGGGATGCCACAGGAATTCTCTTCTCTCTCCACAGAGCGCTCAGCTGCAAAGTTGTTTGAATATAAGGTTGCATGCGTCAGTGATTTAGTTGTGAAATATTCCTGGAATGGGAAGAAGCCACACAAAGGTCTTGAAGCTCTGGTCCTAAGTAAATATTACTCAGGAAACTTGTAACAAACAATGACACAAACCACAGAAACAAACCTGCCACCCCTAATTTATGTGGAAGGTGGTTCCATCCCTTACTCTGGATCAAGGTAGCTTTTAAAGGGTGTGTTCTGCAATATGTAAGTTCCCTGACACATCTTTAAATAGAATGGCTTGTTTTTAAGTCTCCCCATTTAGATTGTCACTGTTGGAGGTAGAGCTCTGCAGAGAAATATATAGAGGAGGGAGCACTGGTGCCTTGGCTGAGGAGTTACTGAACATTAAATACATGGGGATGGGGGGGGGGGGACATTTCCCTGACCTATCAATACATTTTTGTCTTGTGTTATTATGATTCATGTTACAGTTGCCACAAAACTGCTTCCTATTTGACACTTTGCCCCTTTCCTTCTTCTTCCTCCTTAGCCCTCCTCCTCCATCTCCCCTTTCTCCTTCCTTCCTACCCATCACCCCTACCCCCCCGCCACCCTTTGCTCATCCCCGCTCTCCTTCCCAATCTCCTATCCCATCCTCTTCTCACCCACACTTGCCGCTCGCCTCCCCTAAGCTTCTCCCACGCTCTCCCGTTACCTCACCTACTGCCCTGCCCTGCCCCCTCTGCTCTGCCCCCCATCCCACGGCTGGGTCAGGGGGCTGCTGCGCGCTGGGGCGCTGTCCCTTTAAATCCCTCTCTGTCCAGCTCTGTGGTTCACGTCGCCGCCGTCCCCTGTAATAATTAGTTGCAGGAGCCAGTGCCACACTCCAGGCTCCGCCAATCAGCGCCCGCCCGCGTCACTCTCAGGGCAACGAAACAGGAAAAAAAAAGTTTAGTAAAGAGCGAGCGAGCGAGCGGGGCCAGCGGCGGCGGCCGGGCGGAGTGGGGGCTTCAGCGGGCCCTGGGGCCAGGTAAGAGCGGGTGCCAGGCTACGGGGGCCCGCTGGGCGGCTGTCTTGGAGGGGCAGCACCCCCAGCGTGGTGATGGGGGGCAGGCTCCCCCGCCCTCCGCACCGTGGCCTGGAGCATAAGGGGACCAGCAGCCCCGGCCGGGGGCGCCCTGACCGCAGATGTGGGGGCCCGGAGTGGGGGGGGCCCTGACCGTAGATGGGGGGGCCCGGAGTTGGGGGGGCTCTGACCGTAGATGGGGGAGGCCCGGAGTTGGGGGGGCCCTGACCGTAGATGGGGGGGGCTGACCGCAGGTGAGGGGGGGCCTGACCGCAGGTGAGGGGGCTCGGAGTGAGGGGGGGTTGACCGCAGAGGGGCCCGGAGTGAGGGGGTCCCCGGGAAGAGTAAAGGGAGACGAGGGGGTGGCTAAGGAGGGGCCCCCATGGGGAATACGGGGCAGGTGGGGCGCACCCCTCCCACACACAAACATGGGAAGTGAGTCTCACTCAAGGAAGCTGCTGTTCTCTTGCCCCCATCCCAGTCCTGGATGTTTGTTTGGATGAGTCAGGTGAGCGTCCAGGAAGGAGCATCTGGCGATGTGGCTCAGCCTCTAGGACTTCCTGTAATTTGTGGGGCACGGAGAGAGGGGAGTTGGACTCAGCCCATCGGGTACAGAGGGTTGAAGGAGTCAAAATTGAGTTACACACAGTGTGTTGTATTTAATTGTGGTTTCTCCCTTTTTTGGGTTGTTTCTTCTCCCCCCCCCCACTAATAGCATGAAAGCCCAAGGGAAACTTTATAAGGGTAGAATTTCTACTAGTGTCCTTCAGTGACAATTCCCCTTCCCTTGTTGTTACTCAACTTGTTTGCAGGTATCTTGGCTTCTGCTGTAGGGAGGCTGAATTTCAGAGGTGACAGGTTTCAAAGTGGTAGCCGTGTTAGTCTGTATCAGCAAAAACAACAAGGAGTCCTTGTGGCACCTTAGCGACTAAAAAATTTGTTTGGACATAATTGAATTGTCTCATTAGAATTGGTGTGTGTGTGCGCGTGCATTAGTTCGTTCCACTCCATGTATCTGATGAACTGGGTTCTAGCCCATGAAAGCTTATGCCCAAATAAATTTGTTAGTCTCTAAGGTGCCACAAGTACTTCTCATTGTTTTTTCAAAGGTGATGTGATTCTTCTGTTTTGTAGAGTGTTATGGGATCTTTCCAAGCAAAAGGTGCTATAAAGAGGTGGTCAGAATAGTTTGTTTAACCAATCCGAGATGCATTTTTGAGAGAATTGTCCTAAATTGTTTTTTCAACCAGCTCTTCTGTTATGTAAACACAGAGACTGCTGCTTCTGTTGTAAGGGTAAGGATTGAGTTTGTATGCTTGTGTGTTTTTATACAGCAGCCAGCGCTCCATTGGGGGTTAGGGCCTTAGGGCAGTACTATAATATAAATATTTAATACTAGGATGGCTTCAGTCCAGAACACCTGGCTGTTTTGGGAGCATGTGGATGAATTTTTGCTTACTGAACAATCTAAATTGTGGTACTAAGCTCCCAGTCGAACCAGTGTGTATGATTGACTTAGGATTTCATTTTAAAATATTATATTTTTTCTAGTCCTTACACTTGTGAAAATAACCTTCCCAATGTAACCTTGATGCAGTACTCGCTCTCCAGTCTCTGAAAAGCCTGAAATGCTAGGCGTGAGTGTTGTGAACATCTCCTTTTGTCTCAGTGGGTTGTTAACTCTGAAAGAATGACTTCTTACAGGTCAGCATTAATTATTTCACTGAACTGTTTTTACAGAAGCAGGCAGCGAATGTATTTATGTAATGACAGATACTCACCAGCAGTGGTAGTGGCAGAAGCGGCTGCACCTCTTTTTCCCAGGTTTTATGAACTTAGATGTGTCTTGCATAGTTGCACTGAGGTCCTTTCTCTCACTCTGTGTCTGCACTTGTTCTGTGACTGAAATCTGTGCCCAAAACGCCTGGGGGGAGTGGGTAGAGAATTTGGCTGGTGGGTTTTTTTTTTTTCATTCTGCTGAGGGTATATAATCTACTCTCAATTATTGTGTCAAACTTCTATTAACGTTAGTGTATTGAGGGTAGTATATATCCCGAACTTTATAGCCATGACCTTTAAAACTGAAATTCAGTCCTCTTCATTTCATCCAATTATTCCTTGTTATAGCCTCTGGTTCCACCTTAAATAATTCCTCTCTTGGTTTGTTTACACTCTTTGAATTCTAGATGGTTAATCATTCTCTCATTCCCTTAGATGATCAGCAGATTTACATGTATCTAGTCCTAAACTTTTCCTTAATTTCTTAACCATTTTCTTCAGGCTCCTTGATAACTTTTATCACGGCTCTTTGAATTCTCTCTAATCTATTGATATCTTTCTGTTACCCAGGTACATAGAAATGTACTTTGCACTAGAAACGATCTCCAATGTGTCATATAGAAGGGGATGGTCCCCTTCTATCTAGTCCAGGGATTCTCAAACTTAATTGCATTGCGACTCCCTTCTGACAACAAAAATTACTGGGTGGGGGGAATGAAGCCTGAGCCTGCCCGAGGCCTGCCACCCCGGGTGGAGGGGCGTGTGGGGCCAAAGCCTGAGCCCACTGCCCCTGGCAGGGGGCCCAAAACTGAAATCCAAGGGCTTCCGCCTCAGGCAGGAGCCCTGTAACCTGAGCCCTACCACGCAGGGCTGAAGCCCTCAGGCTTTGGCCTCTGGCAGCGGAGCTCAGGATTCAGCTTCAGCCGTGGACCCCAATAAGTCTTAAGCCAGTCCTAGCTACCCCATTAATATGGGGTGGTGACCCACTTTTGGGGCCTGACCCACAGTTTGAGAACCCCTGATCTGCCTTTTTGTTCTTCCCAAAGTGTCATTGTGTGGTATGTGTATAGTGTTATTGTTTTTTTTGCTATATATCACTGCAAGCTTATATCTGATTTGATATTTACTACCACCCCTCTATCACTATTGGTGTGACTTCTTTTCAGTTGTCTCCTTCACTACTGAATAGTTGTGATTTTTTTCTCCAACTTTTCTTTTCATTTTCTTTTCTTTTATTTATTTTTTAAAGAGAGAACTGAAACTATTTCCTGCATGTATTTATGTCTTTGGGTCCCTTTGTATTATTTTTATTTTTTTTATCTTCATAAGCAATTAGTTTGGTATATTATACATATGGAAATTGGCTTCCAGTTTGTCATATTGTTTTGCTCTTATAACTCAAGTGGTGTATGTTTGAAAATATAAGAACTTACGGTAGTTATAAATTCAGCATCTGACTACCTTAAACTCAAACAGTCTGCACAAAACCCCATACAAATAACTTACCACTCTCTTTTTAAAGTTATCAGTAGATGACAGAAATATTAACACAAGCTACTGAGAAGTTACTATGGTTACTGATTAGGGTACCTCCTGTTCCTGTGAAAATGTGTGCTTTCTTGTAGCAACTATATTAATCACTTCTCTTTAAAGAACCATAAGTATGCTTGGCAGCTAATTGGGATAAAGTTATATGCACCTGGATCTTGAGTAGCCTTTTGGAATCGGGTGTTGAACAAATTTTGGCTTGTTCTATATAGGCTTACTGGACATGCTTATTTCAGTTTAGCGAAAAGGGCTAACATGGATATACACATGTTCTTAGGCTATTGAATTCAGCAGGCTCAACCATACTGTAGGATGCTCCTGTCCCATCTGAGCGAGATGGCTGATGTCAAGGGAATGGTCTGGATCCTTCCACAGGGGCTGAAGCCAAAAGACATGATGTATGATGTCTACCACCAGAGCTTTCACTTGTATAGTTCTATAATAGTCACTACTCTTTCCTGGTCTTACTGAATATCATAATCCTTGGGAGTGATTGAGACTTCTTGAGTATTGGCTACATCTTTCTGACAATTGCAGCTTCAACTGTTTATCTTCACGAAATCTCTGTCACCTAGCATCTGGGTGTAAAACTGGCTGAAGCTACTCTGTCCTGTTTTGCTCCTAGGCAGAAGGAAGCACTGTGAGGTGCTTTCTGCCATGCTGACAATTTTGGAGTATTGGAGACTTTAAGGTATCTAATGTATAGGGTCCTTCAGGATATTTTTGTTGTGCTTTCCTGTAGCATCAGTCACAAAAACACATTTGACCTTCTATGGCTAACCAGGCATCTAAGGCCTTGCACTTTTATTATTTCCAGACTTGATTGTAGCAGTGCAATATGTCTTGGATTGAAAGCATCCAGAAAAGCACTAGAAAGACTCAGAGGGGTAGCCGTGTTAGTCTGGATCTGTAAAAAGCGACAGAGTTCTCATGCATCTGATGAAGTGGGTATTCGCCCATGAAAGCTTGTGCTCCAATACGTCTGCTAGTCTATAAGGTACCACAAGGCTTTGTCACTTTTTGCTAGAAAGATTGTGAGGTTACCAAGAGCACATCTGTATACCGCTCATTCTGCTGGCTTCCTGTTGAACAAATAGTCAGATTCCAGGTCTTGGTCCTAATCCTCTGGTTTTACCCTAGAATACGTGAAATACTGCTTAACCATCCAGGCGCTTGACTGCCATTGACAGTTTTGCTCCTTTTGAATAATGGAATTGTACATCACTAAGGAGAAGCTCATCTGCACAGGGAAGAGTTTGTTCTTGGTGGTGGAACTCACACCCACAGGATCAAAGGATGAACACTAACTTCAAAACTTTCAGCTGAAAATGCAAATCTCCATTCTTTGATCTTTCCACGCAGCTACTCATAACCTACTAGCATATCTGCAAACTGCAATCTCATGCAACTAACTCAGGGAGGAGCTGGTATACATAGAATACATCAGTGATGTAAATCAGTCTCTCTTTTGAGGATATGTCCAGATACTATGCCCTCACCATGGTATAAGAAAGTGAACAGAACAGTGTTTTTGGAATATACTTTTGAAACAATGATATGTATGTTCATGTAGTCATGGCACTAGTGTACATGTCAGTCATCTGTTGAGAGAGTGGCTATTTTTATAGAATAATTTAAAGTATTCAGAGCTCATCTGGTGATCAGTAGGTATACTATTTTCAAAATTATTAAGAATAGTAAAGTTTTTGTATATAGCAACTTCAAAAGCATAATTACTGTTTGTGTAAATATTCATAAATTTTAAAAATTTGCCCAGAGTGAGAGAGAATTTGCAAGATAAATAACTAGTACCATAACTTAAAATTAAAAGGCAGATAACGGTGGAAAGCAGGCTAAAAGTTAGAGCTGCATTTCTTAAAAAAACACACCGAAGAATGAAACCCATAATGGTACTGGCATATTGACAGTCCTGGAGGCTGAAGCCCTTTTTTCCACAGTGCAGGTACAGCACATGAAAGCTGTAGTTCCCTATGCTGTGTTGCCATTTATTAACCTGTAGAAACCTAGAGGTAAATGTTGTGTTTCCTAAGACTGCTTCACACATGGCACCAATTTTTGGCAGGTTTTTGTGATTCACACATGTCCATAGGGACCTGGACTGAGACTGACGTTTTTACATAGATCACTGAACAGTCTTCAGATGAAAGCTTTCGATCACTGCCATTCATTCTGTTCTGTTTGAACTGGAGACTTAAATGTAACAGGCTCAGTTCTTCTTTTCCTGAGCTATCTAGTCTCACTAACTTGCTGTATCTTTTATATATCTTAATATTGCAGCAGAAATAGACTTCTGGGTTTTCTACAATTAAAATAATCAAGTGAGACTAAGGCACCTTCTTTTCTTACTCTTGTCTCCAGTGCAAGTTACAGTAGCAGCTAAAATTTGAATTTGTCTTCAAGGTTGCTCATGCTCAGAGCTTCCCTAATTAAGTAGCAGATTGCAACTATGATGATCACATCAGTTTCACTCTGCTGTCTCTGCGGATGTTACAAGAGCAGCAAAGGCTTAATTTTCCTTCCTGAGTTTGAAATAAAGTGAATTTCTCCAGACTCTGATCCAGAAAAATATAAGAGGTGTGCAGAAATTAACCCTATGAAATTAGTGTCCTTCATGCTCATTTTCAACAGTCCTGATTATGGTTTTCTTTGAGGCTGGACAGGGATTTGAGCAACAAAATTTCAACCTGGATTTCTAACCCGTAAATTCAGCTGTATTCACACGTGAACTTTGATATGTAATAAATAAGAATCCAAGCCAGCTATATCCTTACCCCACTTCTCTGATTTGTGTGTGTGTGTGCGTGCGTGTGTGTGTGAGGGTGTCTGTTTACTTCACAAGAGCAGCAAACTATTCCCTGGCCCACTTAGTAAAAATAGGGTATCCTTGGACAAAATTGTCTCCCCTTTCACTACTATGTAGTGTGCTATTTGTTTGGATGTTGTAGATCATCTGATGGTGGCTGCGTTTCTGTGGTTATGGATAGGTATGGACTTTTAAAGCACTCTGGGATTCTTTAGGAAGAAAGGTACTATGTAAATACAATATGAGGTTGTATATGTAAGCAACAAAACTTGTTTTTATGGCAGAAGATGTTGCCTTTCCAGAGCAGGGTGGTTTTGATGATAAGATTTTGTGACGGTAGCTATTGTTCTCACAGACCTACAACTTCATGAACGCCAAATTGAAAGTTAGAAGTTTGTCCTAGGTATCATTGTGACCGTTCACAAGTCTTACTCATATTGCTTTATTTGCCTAAACTATGTTCTTGCCATCGATTGGTTAGACTGCGTGGCACTTTTATGATTTAATGCTGTCTTTTGCAATACAGCTGTGAAATTATATGAAGAGGATCTGAGTTAACTTTATTCTTAATGTTCTGTGCATTCAAAGTACAGAATCCTACCAAAGCATTTTGGGATTAGGCCTCTGAATTGACTTTTTCAGTTAGTATATTAGGCACTAGAATATATTGTGCAGCTGTAGAGCCTTCTTAAAGTTAACCCCCCCTTTTTTTAATTTAAAAAAAGCCTTTGTTAGAAAGTGGTGCATACTTTAAAATTCAGCCTAGTATTTTGCTGTAAATATCCCCCTCAAATGTGAGTAATAATTTAGTCACAGCAAAATACTATGTTATCTTGGACTTCTAAACTATTCTGCTATTGTAGATGAAAAGGGCCCATTGCTCTACAAATACAATCTTGGAGACCCTATATAAAACAGTTATCCCTCAACTCTGTTGAAACTAGCAAAGAATCCTGTGGCACCTTATAGACTAACGGACGTTTTGGAGCATGAGCTTTCGTGGGTGAATACCCACTTCGTCAGATGCATGTAGTGGAAATTTCCAGGGGCAGGTATATATATGCAGGCAAGCTACAGATAATGAGGTAGTTCAATCAGGGAGGATGAGGCCCTGTTCTAGCAGTTGAGGTGTGAAAACCAAGGGAGGAGAAACTGGTTTTGTAATTGGCAAGCCATTCACAGTCTTTGTTTAATCCTGAGCTGATGGTGTCAAATTTGCAGATGAACTGAAGCTCAGCAGTTTCCCTTTGAAGTCTGGTCCTGAAGTTTTTTTGCTGCAGGATGGCCACTTTAAGATCTGCTATAGTGTGGCCAGGGAGGTTGAAATGTTCTCCTACAGGTTTTTGTATATTGCCATTCCTAATATCTGATTTGTGTCCGTTTATCCTTTTCCTAGCGACTGTCCAGTTTGGCTGATGTACATAGCAGAGGGGCATTGCTGGCATATGATGGCGTATATTACATTGGTGGATGTGCAGGTGAATGAACTGGTGATGGTGTGGCAGATCTGATTAGGTCCTGTGATGGTGTCGCTGGTGTAGATATGTGGGCAGAGTTGGCATCAAGGTTTGTTGCATGGATTGGTTCCTGAGCTAGAGTTACTATGGTGTGGTGTGCAGTTACTGTTGAAACTGGCATCCATTTTGCAGTATAGCCTAGACCAGTGTTTCCCAAACTGGGGACGCCGCTTGTGTAGGGAAAGCCTCTGGCAGGCCGGGCCGGTTTGTTACTTGCCATGACCGCAGGTCCAGCCGATCACGGTTCGCCACTCCAGGCCAATAGGGGCCGCTGGAAGCAGCGACCAGTACGTCCCTCGGCCCACGCTGCTTCCAGAAGCCCCCATTGGCCTGGAGCTGTGATTGGCTAGACCTGCGGATGTGGCAGGTAAACAAACCGACGCGGCCCACCCGGGGCTTTCCCTACACAAGCGGCGTCACAGGTTTGGGAAACACAGGCCTAGACCTTAATTATTTCAGAAGGAAAGCTGCTGCAATGGAGTCTTGAGGAAAGAGGCGTGAGAACCAGAGGTCTGGGAATTGGTTGTTCTCCCTGGAGATCCTTGTTTCCTCCTCCTGTCTCTTCCTCTAACTTTTCCCTTGTATTAAAAAAAAATACCAACCCGCTCCCTACCCCGCACCCCCAACAAAACCTGACAAAAGTACAAATGTGCAGATAATTCACAGCTTGTACCATCGTGGGTAGAGTTTGAAATGGATGAAATATTAAACCCAGGAAAATCTTTCATGTAATACAACACTAACTGACTGAACTTTGGTGGCACTAAAAGGGGACAGGTGTCCTGTTCATCTGTCAGTCTGCAGATTACAGCATTTTCTGGGCTGAGTCAGGGAGAGGTCTTCCTGAAGTGATCTGTGCATTTGTGAGACCTGATGCAAGATGCTTCTTTATTCTGTGCAACTTTTTCCCCTTGAATGTCAGGTTTGTCAGTTAGGTAGACTCTTCTGTCAGGTGGGGAGGGAGCTGTTCATTGGGGGAAAAAAAAAATATCTGATACCTAAGATCTTGTTAATGCAAACTGACAGCATTTTGTATTATTCAGTTATGAAGTGTAAAGATCAGCCAAATGGAATATTTAATCATAAGCTAATTATCAGATCTAATTCTTAAAATCCATTTTTTTTAAAATAGCTTTAAAATAGTGTTAGATAAACAAAGATTGAATCAGCAAAAAATAAAAACCACTCATTGTCTCTGACACAGAAACATACCTCAACCCTGGTAAGATCCAGATGTTGGCTTTCACACTATGGAAAACACTTTTGCTGAGTTATGTCTTCAATTAGCAGAAGAAAGCAGGTTGCAACAAGTGACTGACTTCATATTTTCAAGTTTAGACTACTAAATCATACCTTGAAAGTTACATATAGTGTACTTAATTTTTCAGTTAGTTTATTATGTGATTTTTAAATAGTGAATTTATTCCTGGAGCTTGGATTAAATTTTATCCTGTATTAAAAAGCAAGCAGCAGTTAAGCTTTATATAGAATTCTTTCCATTTCACTTCATGAAGTTTTACAGTACATCTAGTTCTTTAGTAATAGACTGATCAGATTTGACAAAAGTATGTATTCTTTAACATCACCTTTATGTTTCTAGATAAAACCCTATGAATCCATATGGTTTTGAGTGTTATGTTCAAGATCCAGAGTAGCAAAATCTAGGTTTGTATTGTTCAGTTTTATGTAATGTTAATTGGTATCCAGCTAGTCAAAATAATGTAATAAAGTACCTTAAGTTGGCAGAACTAAAGGCTTGTATGCTGTTTCTTTAAGAAACCAGCTTGTCCAGGGTGTGTTAACCAGATTAACCGAACATGCTAGCAAGGAAAAGTTCTTTAAATAATGGATATTAAGTTTTACCAATCACAGATACAAGTTTTAGTGACAGGGTGGAGTTTTTTCCATTTCAGCCAGTAGAACTGAAGAAGGTGGGGCTTTCTGTTCAGGTTAGGTTGCTCAGGAGTACAGCTTCCAGTGAAGTTAATCTGGGGTGAAGCAAACAGAAAATTGTGCAGATTTTCTTGGTAGGATTTTTTTGTTTGTTCTAATCTTGTTGTATTTCTTCATTTTACCCTCTCAGGCACTTATGCTTACGTGTGTGCCAAATTTTGTGATTGTTTTTTTTTCCAGTGCTGGCAGAATATTAAAATGTATGCGGGGAAGCAGAACAAAAGGGCTCTTTGGGCAGGAAATAAGCTGTTGAGAGATGCAAACTTGACTGAGTTTCTTTTATCATTTATAGCTAGTTTAAAGTTTGGTATTTTTATTTGAAAAAGTCAAGTTGTACAACAGTAGCTTACCTGGTTGTATTAATTGTAAAAAATTGAGGATCATGCTACTGTTTTCTAAAATGTTGTGTAACTGCAAAAGAGCTTTATTTTTAACTCTGACTTCTCTGGTTCTGATGAGACTTGAATTAACTGAATGTGACAGTTGCTTCTAGATTATACAATGATAACATTTGTTTAAAGTAATCTGCTTTAGTTTTAAGTCATGTCCATGTTTGTCATTTAAGATCGATACTATTTATTTTTTGTGTTATAGATAAAAAGGCGAAGAACACTTTGTATAGATTTTGGTGTATTTGGAACAGTGTATGCAAAGAAGCTTAAAAGCTAGATTTAATGTTTTCTAAGTCCCCTCCACCCCCCTTTTCTCTTGATATTCTGGGTAGTTGTGTTAAGGACCATCAGAGCTCCAATTTAAAAAACAAAAACAAAAACAAAAGGGGGCCAGGGGAGGAAATTCATTCCTCTTGCGCTTTGTTGCAGCCATGGTCCTTCCAGCTGAAGATGGGGCTTCCTTCAAAACTAATCAATACAGTACCACTCCAAATCTTATGTATTACTTGAGCATAGTGTGGTGGTTACTTGTTATTTGGGAGCAGAGAGAGGGTTATCTTCATTTTCCACACCATTCCCCCTCCTCCCCTTTTGCTTTCATATTTAGGATGACTTTTTGTAATACCTTTTCTCAGTGTCCCAAGGGTCTTCAGGCTTGGACTATGCTATAAATTTTGTATTATGAAGAGGAGTTTCTATTGAGTATTGCAAAGTGTTTTTACTGTGATCCCTTTGTATTCCTAGACAGAGAGATCAGATAGTGCCCAAGTCTGGATATTTGGTTCAAATGCAAGGCATACTTTTTTCTTTTTTTCTTTTTTCTTTTTTTTTAAAAGCCTTCCCTAATTACTCCCTCCTTCCTTCACAAAACAGTGTCTGTATGTGCATGCATGCACAGATGTATTCGTACACACCTGCTCCTGAGGATCAAAGAAATACTATGTTATGTTCTCTGACATTGATTAACATTAATCCTTAAATACCAAGTTGATGGATACATTACAAATAGCTAAGATGCGGCAGTACCTGGAAGTTTGGGGAACAGAAGAACAGACATGAAAAGCAAACCAGGATCTTCCAGGTGACAGTGCAAAGCATTTCACAAGATAATTAAACATGGTCAACATGGTACACTTCACACATTTTCAATTTTCCATTAGTTAATTTTCTTTTTTAAAAAATTGGATCATAAATTGGTTTCATTTTTTGTCTAAGAACATCCTATTACAGTGGCATCTCAGACTTGGTTCAGTATTTTATAGGCTTACATACACTTATTACATATTCTGATTTTATTATGGAATAATTTCATTCACTTTCTGAAATTTTTTGGGAATGTGTTTTACTACTAGAAAGTATTGTTACAAAATGTGTGACCATCAAACTATGGAAATATTTTTAATACTCATCAGTAGCTGTACTGGCCATTCTAACTGCCCTTGGGCCAGATGCCTCTTTTTTAAATTGCTACTCTTTAATTACAGGAGAAAGGGAGTACTCCAACAAAAGTTGACTTTAAGTGCAAAGTATCCCAAACATCTTTCAGCTGAAGTTAGGCCTTAATTGAGTGACCAGAGTTCATGTTTCAAATGAAAGCAAAAAGAAAAAAAAAAAACTACAGGCTTATACTTGTGCAAACTAAGCATGTATTATATGTATGTATATTTAATGTACACAAGCAAAATCATACATATTTGTGTAATATTAAATACTAATTATGCAGAATGCTTCTTTTACTTAGCTGACATTTTCAGCAGACTTTTCTGGTTTGACTTATTTTAAACTAGTCAGTGGTTGAGGTGACCATTCTTTAATTTTTCTCGCACATGATCTACTTGGCTAGTAAAGATGGGACCAGTAATTTTCCTGATGCATTAAACTTTTGAACAGGTCACTTCTGAGTCTTCACCTCATGTATATAATTCTGATTGGCCCTAAAGGATAAATGTACCACTTTGCTGGCATGGCTGGAGAACTTCTGTATCAAGATACAACAGGCATTCTTGCCTATATTCAGAATTGTAGCTAAGCAATCTGCATAGATTTGCTAGTTATTCCAACAATTTTTACTGGTAAAACATCATCTTACACAGACACGTCTTCTACACACAGAGGGGTGTATATTTTGTGTTTGGAGATTCATGTACGTACTATTTATGTCAAGATGGAAATTTGCACATCTGATGTAAGGTGAAGTTTACATTCTCTTTAAGTTTAAACTCCTAATTGACAATTAGAGCTAGATCATGCTTTCTTCATCCATTCATGGAAAAGAGAGGGCAAAGGACCCATTCTTCCTTCCACCTACCTTCTGAAGTCACTCCATGGAGTAGTGATTATGTGGTCTTGCATGGGTGTAGCTGAAGCACACTGCCCGCCCCCACCCCTTCAGCTCTGTGTAAACTACAGTACTTGGGAAAGATAGTACAACTTGGGGCTGTATTGCGTTTCTCATGGAACTCCCTTCATGGTGAAGCTACTGCTTTAAGGTTGTCCAAAGTAGGAAAAGTGGTGTAGTATTAATATGTTTGTAAAAACTGCCTTGTCCATACTAGAATTTTTACCACATTTGCCATGTTAGGTGTTAGCTACCACATGTAGCTGTTTTTCTAGTGAAGACAGGACCTAAGTGGGGATCCAAGGAGCAGCTTTGGCTGTTGGTGCTGTGCTGCCAGCAAGTAGATTACAGATAGGGTACTAGAGGTACCGAGCTCATACATAAGATCAGGGACTTCAAGTGGATGTCTTTGGCTTGCTATGGTGTGGAATTTTGCTGTGGAAGAGGTTAATTATACTGTAACAAAGTTGTGTGAAAATAGTCAATCAATAAAATGACCTGTAAAGCAATAAAAAAATAGCTTTGGCCTTTAAGATGTATGTACAGAGGCTTGAAAAGTTTCTTCAACATAACGTATTTTTGTTTTTTCTGCTTTGTTTTTTTTTACTGTAGAAATATCAGAAATGTTAAGTCCTTCTTTCCTGATTTTGTTGGATGTGTGAGGGTGTGGCTACACTTTGAGATGAAGAGGTAAACTCCAGCTCAAGAAGCCATACCCCGGGTAGTCTGATTGAGCTAGTGTGCTAAAAATAGTGTATAGCAGCATGAGCAGTGGGAGGGACTAGCCACCCTGACTATATACCCATCCAAGACCCAGGTACGTACTTGGGCAGCTAATCCCTTGTGCTGCTGCGGCTATATTCTGTCCTTATTGAGCTAGCATGAGTATGTCTCTTTGAGCTGGAATTTATACCTCCAACTCAGAGTGTAGACATACCCTCAGATATGTGTGGTAATTTCTCAACCTTTAACTGAAGGGTGGGGGACAGGTGATACATTTTTACAGATCTTATTTCAACTGTTTATAGGGCTTTTGAGTTAAACAGGGATTAGCAAAAACAACGTTTTAAACAGTCTAAATGAAAAGCATTGCCCTCTCTCAATCAGGCTTCACTTGCTTGTTATGCTCCTAGTTCTCTAGTTGTTCATAATATTGCAGGTAAAATGGGGTAAACAACCATGAACTTTTAATGTTACATACAGAGAGCTTTTTTAAAAGGTTTTATTAATCATGAAGAAACAAAATGAGTTAAAACCTTATTTCTTTCCCCTACCCCTTTAAGTCCACTTCAGGCAACATCTTGAGGCTCTTTGTCAAATAACTGACGCCTTGAACTTAAGGGCGAGTCTTCACTAGCAACATTAAAGCGCTGCGCTCTTCCAGTGCTCTTAAAAAAAACCCACTTCCACAAGGGGACTAGCTACAGGTGCTGGGAGCGCAGCTATCGGCGCTGGCACTTTACAGTGCTGAAACTTGCAGTGCTTGGGGGTGTTTTTTCACACCCCTGAGCGAGGAAGTTGCAGTGCTGTAAAGTGCCAGTGTAGCCAAGCCCTTGCATATTAAACAAGCTATAGGGATTGAAAGCTTCATATTTGCCAGAAAGTGGTGATGAGGGGTGTAAGAGGGTGAATATTTACTTCCCATACAGTAGTTTTTAAATGGGAAATCCGTAGAAGTTACCTCTTCTGCTGTTAACCTGTCAAGATTTGCAGAACCTGAACTTGTCTCTGCATTCAGAATTTAGGCTTCCTGTGCACAGGGTGATTCCTGGTTAGCCATTTTATGTTGTGCTGTGACACATTTGTATCATGACACTGACAAATACCACATCCTGAAGGATAGCCTAATATGTAGTAATACCATGTTTGCTGGACCAAACTTTGAACAGCATGGCTGACTTGGCAGGCTCTGACAACCACTCAAACAGTTTAAGAAGCCCGTGTTTACGACGGTAATGCTATGGTGTGCCTCCTGTGATTTATAGTGCTAATTTGTGTAGCCACATGAGGTGTTGGGGAGATATATAAATACAAATTCAAAGCCACCTTACAGTAGGAGCTTAAAATTAATATTTTTTTAGGCCAAAAATTAGCTATTGCCAGCATACTTGAATGCCCTGTATTGGACTTCGGAAATTCTTTTACTCATAACGATTTTCTACCATGAATGTGTGTCTGCGCTACACTTAACTTGGGCAAAGAAAATAGATTAGATGCTTTCACTTTCTGGCTGTTGAGTACTAACACAACTTTGGACTGTTGGACTATTTAAGTTTCTCCCATAAATCCTATTTTTACAGGCATTTGGGACTAAATCAAGCTGACGGTAGTAGTTTTCAAACTAAGGAGTAATTTATATATCTTAGAACTAAATGTGTTTAGAAATATGTAGACTGATTTAACCAGTTGTTCATATTGTGTATCTGATGGCAAAAGAAAAAATGCTAAGCATCAGATTACAAACTTGGTTACTTTTTTGCATTAAACTCTTGTAGGAAGTGGAGTGAATCAAGTTGCTTTCAGAAGTACGGCCTCGTGGAATTATGTCCTTAATATTGTAGTACTTTTATTGTCCAGTAGAACATAGTTTAAAGCAGCTTAGTAGGACAGGTGTGGCAATACAGTGAACCTTTCTTAACAAGAGACCTGCAGCTTTTGGATAAATTGGTGTGTCTGTTAAAGGGTGAGAATGCAAAATAAGAAGTTGAAGGTGGTTTTTCCTGTCTCACTTCTCTGAAGTCAGGTAAGCAGCTTACTAAGGTAGCTTTTGTTGTCAGTGCAGGGGAGTTTATATAATTCAAATTTTCTAAGAACTGCATTAGGCTTTTTATGTTGGGATAGTTCTAATTATTATTATTATTTTATTATTATAATTGCATGATACTGCTGGATATTGGAATAAAGTTGCTTTGCAGTTGTAAAGTTTGGCTGAGTAAAATTCAAAGATAAGTTGGTCATGTAATCACTGCACAGTATAAAAATCCCAGTTTATTAAAAGGTAGGGTTTCCAGGTGTCCAGTTTTCGACCGGAACACCTGGTGAAAAAGGGACCCTGGCAGCTCCGGTCAGCACCACTAACAGTTGGTGCAGGGCTGGTAGGCTCCCTACCTGTCTCCATGCGGCTCTCGGTAAGTAGCAACATATCCTTCTGGCTCCTGTGTATGGGGGTGGCCATGGGGGCTCCATGCACTTCCCCTGCCCCGAGCGCTGGCTCCGCAGCTCTTATTGGCCAGCAA
The DNA here is from genome assembly GCF_007399415.2 of Gopherus evgoodei. Taxonomy (NCBI): domain Eukaryota; kingdom Metazoa; phylum Chordata; order Testudines; family Testudinidae; genus Gopherus; species Gopherus evgoodei. The sequence continues at coordinate 16,449,363 of NC_044331.1, forward strand.
CTGCAGCCATTGAGAGCTGCGGGGGCTTTGCCTGCAGCTGGGGGCTGCGCGCAAAGCCTCCTGGCCATGCCTCTACCTAGGAACCGGAGACACCCTCACCTGCTCCTGCACCCCAACCCCCAGCCCTAATCCCCCATCTGTACCCCAAACTCCTCATCTCTGGCTTCACCCCAGAGCCTGCAGCTGGAGCCCCTATCTCCTCCTTCACCCCAACCCCCTGCCACAGTCCAGAGCCCCGTCCCGCACTCTGAAACCCTCAACCCTGGCCCGGAGCCCCTTCTTGCATCCCAAATCCCTCAGTCCTGGTCCCACTGCAGAGCCAGCACCCCCAGCCAGACCCCTTACCCACTTCTGCACCCCAACCCCCTGTCGCAGTCCAGAACCCCCTCCCACACCCTGAACCTCTCATTTCTGGCCCTGCCCCACCACAGAGCCCTCCCCCCAAGCTGGAGACCTCATCCCCTCCCACTCCCCAAGCCCCTGCCCCAGCCCAGTGAAAATGAGCAAGTGAGGGTGAGGGAGAACGAGCGATGGAGGGAGAAGCCTCAGAGAAGAGAAGGGGCAGGGGTGAGGCAAGGGTGTTCAGTTTTCTGTGGTTGGAAAGTTGGCAACCCTATTAAGAAGTGGTGAAACACAAAATGAAACATGACTGTCCACCTCGGTAGAGCAGCAGGGATTCTAAAGAGGGGGATTATGAATTATTTAACAGAACACATAAGCAACTGATTTTAAACAACAGTAGACTTCTATTAAAAAGACACTTTGCTGTTAATGTTACAAAGATTCTCTTTTCTTTTTAAAAATGAGCTATCAACTAATTTACAACAAATCAGTTTCCCAGTAAGATTTAGAGGTAAGGATAGAAAGAATGAAAGCTTTCATCTCACTGTATTTAAGTAATTCTTGTGGTCTGGCCCAACTTTCAAATATTGATGCCTTTTCATAGGTGTAGTACAAATTGCAAGTTTGATTTAAAACTAGGAGTTATGTACCATATTGACAGTCAACTAAATTTATGTCTCTTGCATTTTAAAAGATAACTTGCTTCTGTTCTGTCCTTTTTATCATTCTTAATGCCACACTGTTCTCTTAATTAATCATAATGTATCTTCCTTCAGTTTCTTCTGTTCTTTCTCTCTCTCTCTCTCCATTGTTATATCTCCACCCTCTGTTTATCTTTTTCCTATATATATATTTAAGTAAAATTACTCAGTCTACTTTTCTAACTTGCCAGAAAAAGCAACTTGTACATGTCTACAAAACTACATTTTAGAGATTTCAGACTGACATGGCTAATGTTTAGTTTGATTTTACTACAGCAATTAACTTGCCATTCTGCAAAGTCACAGTGTGACCTATGGCCTAAGTTTTGTATGCACAGTACATACACTAGTCCTTGCTGGTTTGTTGCCCATTTCTCCCCATCTCTTTCTAATTTTTACATCAATTCTTCGTTCCACAATCACAGATACTGGAAGTGATATCAGCCTGTCCCCTGTATTGGAGAATCCTCATGTCCCTGCCTCAGCCCTGATGACAGTGTAATTTCTCACTGTCAAGGCCCTAGAATGCTGTTTATCCTGTCATAAGAATTGGTTGAAACTCTTTGGTAAGCCTTAATTGACCAGAAGGCTCCTTCAACTTGGAAATATGCCTCACAAAATAGATTTGAATGTTTAAAATTTGACTTTTACACCTAAATTAGCTTTTTAAAAAAATATTTTTCAGCAATGGTAGGGTAGGTCTTTTAAATAACGAAACTTCACTTGACTTAATCATGTGATTTATCTATATGTTTCTTCAACAAGCTTGTGTCTACCTTTTTCAATCTTTTGTTACTGTATGTGTTTCTAAGGAGATCCCAGTGGTTGAGGCCGAAGTACTTTTTACCGGTGAAGGCTGCAGTTGGTCAAATTGTGAATTGTTGATCTTGGATATCCTGCCCGATGAAATGTTACTGTCACTGTAAACACAGTATCCCATATGTTCTTTGTCCTCATCACTTACCAACAGTGAGGAAAGAGAGTACTTAGTACTGTTAATAAATACCCGAAAGGGTGCCTGCCACTTCAGATACATAGACTGACAGGCCCTGTTTCAGAGGTTACAGTTTAAAAGCACAAAAGAGAAAGAAAGGAATTATATAACCTGCAAGCAAAATGACTGAATTGAAATTTGGTATGCATATTGTTAGTTCTACAGATTTTCTTTTTCTTCCATCCCCTTTATCTGCTCCCTCTTGCCATGTGACCATATATTTTTTCTATGTAGTGTTATGGAAAGAACTCTGTACATGGGTGCCATCATATTAAGTGGGGAAACAGTGGCATCCAGTGATACTGGTTTTAGACCATTGTGATCTTAACTTGCTGATCTAAATATTCTGGATGGTAAATGAGTAGGGGGATGATGGGAGGAGGAAGGGGAATTGACCTGGACTTGAATATCTAAGGCAGAAATGGGCAAATTATGCCCTGCAGGCCACATCCAGCCCAGAGGCACATTCTGCCCAGCCCCTGAGTTCCTGGCCCGAGGATAGCCCCCGGCCCCTCCCCTGCTGTCCTCCCTCCCTACAGCCTCAGTTCACTGCGCCGTGGGCACAATGCTCTGGGCAGCGGGGCTGCGAGCTCCTGGGGCAGTGCAGCTGCAGAGCCCGGCCTGACCTGGTGCTCTGTGCTGTGCTGTGGCGTGGCTAGCTCCAGCCGGGCAGTGCGGTTGTAGCACCGCCAGCCACCGGTGCTCCAGGCAGCACGGTAAGGGGCAGGGAGTAAGGTTGAATAAAGATCAGGGGAATTCAAGGGGGTGGTCAGGGGCTGGGGGTGTGAATAGGGGTGGGCGCAGTCAGAGGGTGGGGAACAGGGAGGGTTGAATGGGAGCAGAGGTTCCAGTAGGTGGGTCAGGGAGAAGGGGTGGCTGGGTGGGATAGGGGTCCTGTGGTGAGGCAGTCAGGAAGGAGAGGAGGGGTTGGATGGGGTGGCGGGGGGCAGTCTGGGGCAGAGGGTTCCAGGGGTGGTCAAGAAGCAGGGGGAGTGGATGGGGCAGAGGTCCTGGGGGAGGGGAGGGGGGGAAGAGGGGCACTAAATCGACAGCTGCTGCATCAATTGCAGCAGCGTATATCTCGTGGGTAGTGAAGACCAGCCCGTAGCCTTAGCATCCTTGGTGAAATGTGCTTTCCTATACCACTGTTGCATGATTTCAGTTAGCTGCCCCAGGGTGGTGTGTTTTGCGAACCTTCAAAAGGCAAGTCACTACATAAATGCAAACTATTGTAGATTCAGTATAGTGAAATAAACACCCCTCCCTCTGAGACAAGGTGCTGATTTGACATAACATAAATCCTGGATGGACAAGGCTGAGATCTGAGTCTGATAATGAAATCTGACCTGCCTCCCTATTTTTTGTAAATGATCCCCAAGCTACACTTCAAGGAGACTATATACATATTCAGCTGTGTGCTCCCTGCCTAATGTATGGCAGTTGGCATTTTGGACATCTACAAGGAAACTGAGGAAGGAGGCCAACTTTCATTTCTGTGTGACTTGTGATGTGCCAATCAGCCAGTGCCCCCATGCTTAGTGCAAGTTGACAGCTTGTGTACGGGGCAATGAATAATTAAACTTCACTTGTGCAGATGGGATTTTGGTGAACTAGACTGCATGAGACAAGGTGGGTGAGGTAATGTATTTTATTGGATCAACTTCTGTTGGTTGAAAGACAGCCTTTCAAGCTATGATCAGCACAAGTCTTTCTTAGCCAGAATGCAGAATCAGCACTTTTATCCTATGGTTACACTCGCTTTTTACAATCCTTGGAGAACAGGCTTTTAAAATGTACCTTGTAAGTTACTGGATGCCCAAATACAAAAATAGAGGAGCACCCTCTGAGTCAATGGATAAATTTAAGTGCATTGTAGAAAATTGGGAAAGTAATTCTTGCCACAGGGAATTGAATGCTTATATTTCTCACTATGCTGAAAATGTGTCCCTGCATATCCTCTCTACAGTTGGCAAGGCAGTAACTTTCAGCCGAGTGCCCCGTGTAGCATGTGATCACAGTGAGAATGTTGTATATTCTGTACACTTAAATTAGACATGGTGCACAACTCCAGATAGAAGCAACATAGCATACTATAGTGAGTGGTAATAGCAATAACCCTGAAAGTTAACCATATCCCCAGGTCTTGAATTGTTAACTTAAATGATACAATTTGTATTGGAGTAGCACCAAGGAGCCCCAGTCATGGACCAGGGCTCCATTGTGCTAGTTGTTGTACAACTGCAATGCTATAAACTGACTTTCAAATTCTACACTGTACTGTTTATGCAGCAACTGCTCTTAGTTTCTGTTCTTGCTGTCAAAATTCTTTGCAACGGGTATCTTTTGAGAACTTGTGTTAAAACAGCTTTTTATCACTGCCTCTTTCCTCTAGGTTTAAATATCTGTTTAAAGTAAGTGAGGCCCTTGCTGCTTTGAGAGAGAAGGGTATGTGTACACTGCAATTAAACAGCCATATCTGGCCCATGTCAGCTGCCTCAGGCCCTTGGGGTTTGGGCAGTGGATTGTAAAATTGCAGTGTAGATGTTGAGGCTGGGACTGGAGCTCAGGCTGTGACACGCTCCTCATAGGATCTCAGAGTTTGGGCTCCAGCCTGAACTCGAATGTCTGCAGTGCAGTTTTATAATTTTGCAGCCCAAGACCCATAAGACTGACTCAGTTGACAAGTGCCAGCTGCAGGTGTCTAACTGCAGCGTAGGCATACCTTTATGGGCAGTCTACACTGTGATTTTAAAAAAGACCTGCAGCATTGAGTCTGAAAGCTCAGATTAGCTGACATTGGCTGCTGGGCTAAAAATAGCAGTGTAGACATTTGGACTGCAGCCCAGACTCTGAGACTCTTCCCCCCTTGCAAGGGCCAAAAACCAGGGTTCTGAGCCCAAATATCTACACTTCAATTTTATAGCCCCACAGCTTCAGCCCAAGTAAGCTAACACAGGCCAGCTGCAGGTGTTTTACTTCAGTGTAGATATAAATACTCCTACCCCCAAGGGCTTCTGGGACCCTGGGTCCAAGCCCTGGGTTAGCGTGATTTGTGTGTAGACAGAATAGGGGTTAAGTTTGACCCAGAGTTCAAACCCTGGCTTACATTGCAGTATAGACATACCCTTAGAATATTCGATTCACTGAAGCTCAAAATAAACTACTAATTTTGTAAATGTTTGAATTTCCTTTGCAGAATATCATCTTGCAAAACTAGAACTGTTTTCAAACACAGGATCTAAGACAGCTTTTGGAGTTGTGCTACTCTTCTTTACATTTTATAAATGATATTCAAAACATACCTGATCTTATCTTTCAGAATCCTAAACTAATCTAGAAAGGTACCCCTTGGGTTAGCTAAACTGAACAGCAAAATTTTACACTGTGAGAACACAACCTCTCTGTTTCAGCTTCCCCCAACACTTCCATAAGACAGCGTGTCCCAGACAGTCTCCGATATCGGGTATCTTCTTCCTTCCTACCATCCCCTTTGCATCCCTTGTGTCCCTCAGTTATACCTCTCAAGTTTCCTTTATCATTCCATTGTTCCTCATGACCTCCCCCAGAAAGATGTTCACACAAGTCCCTTCAGAGATGGATAAGACAATCTTATATGCAATGTCCATATTTATGGGTCTGAAATTTATTCAGAATTAGTCTTTGTACAAACAACTTTGGTTCCTGTTTTTCCAGTATTACTATTAAGTTCATAGTATTCCAGCTACCTCTGCCTTCAAATTTTATTGCAAAATTAGCATGCCTACTCTAAGGATTGTTTGCTATTTGTCTAACCTATAGGCATGATTTTGCATTTTTATTTCCTGTTTTGGGGAGGTCAGCCTGAATCCAGCTCTAGCAACAAAGCTCTTATTTTCCTATGATTTGTAGCTCTATAAGTATGGCTCAGCAGTTTAACATTTCTCTGTCATAGAAGGGATAAAAGTAATTTAAAATGTTACAGCAGTGCCCTTTAGTCTTAAATTCTGAATGCGTCCTGATGACATTCTGGTTAGCGCACTTACCTTTGGGCCACAATGTTATGGCTTCGTCAGGACTTGTGTATAGTACTGATGCTGTACTTCAGTATTGGAAAATAGAGGTGTGCTGCTATTGGTACTGTGACTTCAGTCAAATGATAAACAGCAATTTTTCTTGCCATTTCTGGAAACTAAACATTTCCTGGTTTTGCTTTAAGATAACTTCTCCAACACTGCTAACAAGTTCACTGTAGGCACTTTGGCCTTGTCTTTATTAGCTTTTTCTCATAAAATCTCCCACCAGTGGGACAAGGCAAGCTGACTTGGAAAAATGTGATTTGAGATTTTTAGGGCCCAAACTTTGCAAAGTTATTTCTGAAGAACTTGGAAACCAGAAATATGCACAGTTTAAATACATAAATGATGTAATGATAGACATCTGAAACACATCTTGTGATTTTTATTTGTATTTCACTACTCTGAACTGAATATGTACAAACTGGGAAAGAACTCTGAGATTGTATCTTTGGACTGGGGCATTTGGTCTCCTATGCAGTGCAACAGGTATGTCAGATGCTTCAGTATAAGAAGTGTACTCTAAAAACTATGTAAAAAACCAATAGCTTTGGTAACAGCCTGTAGTTTCTGGAATTCTAACATTTTCGTGAAACTCTTTTTTTGTTCATGCTCTGCTTCTGTTAAATCTCTGGTGTAAACCAAATGTGATTTCTTAGTATTCAAGAAAACTGAGTGTACTGTTATAATGCTGATATTCCTAATACTTACACATCTTTCAATAGATTTTCTCTGTCATGCTAGAGCAGCTTGATGAGAGCAGGGAAACTTTATGGAACCACCACTTCATTTTGTACAATGCAGCTTGATGTGAATACATTTTGTACAAAAAGTGATTTTTGCTTACCACTTGTCCTCTGAGTGGTCATTGTATGTAATTTGCTCTACTGGTAAGAGATGAACCAGAGTTCCTGAAGTGCCTTATTTTCAGCAGCTAGGATCTTTGATCCTTAAAACTATTTTTTGCTGATCTGTTCTATGTGAACGTTGAGTGTGGCTGTAAGTAGTAATTACTGTTTCAAAGTAACAGCTATTCATGGTGCATTGTATGCAAAGACATTTGCTGAAAGCTAAATCTTCATAATCAGTGATTCTCTTGGTATTGATATAGAGAATTTGTGTTTCTTGTAACTTTCTTTAGATTATTATTTTGTGTAGGAGTAGTAATGAAATATACGTTCAGTAAGTCCTGATGCAATCAAATTTTGAAGAGCACGTCAGATTATGGTAGTAAATAATGTAGGGGCAGGGAGTGTGATCTTGTTAGCTGTTGGTACAGTGCCTAGCTCAGTGGTCTGCTATGACTAGGTATCCTAGGTGTTATATGGTAATACTACTAATTATAGTAACTTGTGTCCTAGCCCAGGTCAGACATAATCATTGCTGATCTTTCTTCTCTTTCCTGCTCCTGTTGTCCTGTACCCACTCATTGTTAGGATTGTGAGATCAAAGATAAACCACCACTTGCATCTTTTCCCCTCCTCCTACCTACTGTCCCTACTCCGTTCTTTACCTGCTGACCTTCCACTTTCATCCTTATCTCCCCGCTTGTTGCTGTTCTTCCCTCCTTTTTGCAGTGTGAGTGTGAACCAGGTAAGTAAGCCATTCATCTCTTCCCCTCCCCATGAACAGGTCAGTGTGGTGAGATTTACTATGTTGCTGGATTTTTGGGAGGCTCCAAATGTGGACTGTATCAAAAAATAGTACTTTTATTGCATTGGCTGGTTGCTAACTTTCAGATTCCAGTAAAATTACAGGAATTGAAGATTAGGGGGGGAAACCAATTAGGATTGTCTTTTCCATCCTCTGCAGAGTTCCAACTAGAATCGGTCTGATATAAATTTTGATCTTAGCTGAAAGGCCACAGGTATGAAACACTGAAGAAACACATCTTTCACCAGAAAGTGGCTTTGCGATAGGAAATCATAAGTGAATATCAGGTAGCTGACTTATTAAAAAGTGATTTTAATAGAATACGTTTTTATATAGTTTGTGGGCGTTAATTTGGAACATGAAATGGTATTATGATTATTCAACCTAAGGCAATATGATTCTGCTTCAGTGGTTCAACATAACCTTAAAAATTTATAAATCAATTACATTAAATGTTACAGGAAGAAAACTGAAGAGTACTGGAATAAACAAGATTTTAAAATGTACTTTAAGTAGATGTGTTTGGAGATAGGGAAGTCAGGAAGCGTGTTAAGCTGTTTATTCCTCCCCAACTTTGTGAGTAAATATTTTAAAATGTTGTCCTACTAACCTGCATATTGAAAACTGACTTCTCTGAAACTAGGTTTAAAACATACTAAACCAGCATGGTTAAATGTTAAATTCTACAAAATTTATTTTGATTTTGTCTGAACTTTCTTACGTAAAGCAGGCTCTCTCCACCCATATAGTTAGCTGATTTGTAAGAACTAAATAGCACATATCCATATATGCCATATTTCATGTATTGAAATTAACAAGATAGATATTTAGATCCTAGACCTTGATCTAGTATTTCACTTAAATAACATGGCTTTGCCCAAGTTTCTTTCAGTGTACGTGAAATTTTGATTTTACCAGGGTTTAGAATTGGTCTAAGGAAAAAAACCTGACTGCTCTCTTTTGTGAGATAACCCCCAAATTAAGTGTTCTTGGGGTTTTTTTTGTATTTACAAGTTCTCTCCTGCTGTTAATCAGGGGCCTATATAGTACTTCTGAGGTAACCTGTTCGTAGAGACTGATATAAATTCATATAGCTGTTTTGTCTAAACTTGCAGCATTTGTGACTTCTGTATATGTTGTCACTGTTTCCAGCTTTGGGCTCTCTTTCCTGTTTCAAGCAAAGGATTTTGCATCTCTTGAATGTCAAAGCAGTAACATTTTAGACTGGTTCCCTTCATAGACCCTTGTTACCTTAATTTTTTTCTTTCAGTAGATGATGTGGTTAAGTCAATTATTAGGTTCTTGGCCTTCGGTAGACTTGGCAGTTGCCTCTTAGACCACTTAGTTTCTCCTTCTCTAGAAGACTGGGTTTTATGTAGCAACTTTACATACAGGTAACTCCTTCCCATGATGTCTTGCAACAAAAAATGGAAAGAGCTACTACGCTTATAACTCCCATGTTTCTTAGATGAGAAAATCCAATAGAATGTTTAGGTCAAGAGAGATTACTTTGTTCTACAGTCATCAAGAAGTCCTGCGTACAGTTGCTCAGATGTCTTGAAGGCAGTGATATTGCTCAGGATAATGTGTACTTGTAGTGAAAATAGTGTAATATGCATATTACATGTACTGTAATGTAATATACACTTATCATATAGTGTGTGTGTATATTATACATATATAAGACAGAAATCCTGTTTGTATATGAGAGAGATCCTTTTTGCTTCCTTCTCTCCTCACTTTTTTTTTTTTTTAAACACCCCTTCCCTTTTTGAAAATTCTGCACAAGTATATGTGACAGGTTCTCTCCCCCACCCCCTTTTCAGGATGCTGCCTGTGACTCTGGTACCACTGAGCCCACCTGACCCACCCAGCCTGGGCTCACTTTGCACTGTATTGCTGAGGCAAGCCAGCCAAGCCCTCCCTCTAGCTTCAGGCTGCACTTAACCAGCACACATACTGGTAGGGACACACCCAGCTGCAGCTGTACACACACATGCTGAGATCAGCTCTGCATGGGAAGGCTCAGCTAAGGAACTGCTCAGTACTCAAGTGCGCACCCCCCTCTGGAGTGGAAACCCAAAATTATACCATCTTGCGCTGTACAGAGAAATATACAGCATAAGCTCATGACATTCACTCCCTCCCTCAGTGTGGAGAGGGATATACACAGCTTTCTGCCCCCAGGTAGGATTTCTACACAAATTGGTTATAGACCAAACAAAATCAAATTTATTAACTGCAAAAGATAAATTTTAAGTGATTATAAGGGATAGCAAATAGATCAAAGCAGATTTCCTAGCAAATAAAACAAACACATTACAATCTAAGTTTTTAATATACTAAAGAAACTGTTTTTAAGTAATAAATTCTCACCCTAACTGTTGTTTTTAGGCAGATTGCAGAGATTCTTGAAGACGAGCTGCACTTGCTTGCAGCTTAAAACTCCAGATATTTCTTGCACAGACCAGACCCCCTCTAGCCTGGGCTCAGCCCTCCCCCACAAGCTCAGTCTCTGTTTCTCAGGTGTTTCCAGCAGCCTTCTTTCTTGGCGGGGGAGTTAATGAAGAATGAAGCACGATGATGTCACTCCCCTGCCTTAAATAGTTTTTGCATATGGTGGGTATCCTTTGTCTCCTAGTGTGGTTTCCCCACTCCAACCTCTCCCCCCTCATTAATGGAAAAATACTAGTGTTTAATGATTTTCAGACCCTCAGGACTTAGCAGATAGTAATACCTGTTGGTGCTATAAAGTAAAAACGATTTAACCATGCAGATTGTCAAACCTTGCTTCTGATGAGAAATTACAGTATGAGTGAGCAGCACAAGTACTACCCTCAGCCACTGGGGTCGCTGAATGGGGAAGGATGTGTCTGCAGTTTCTTTTCCTGTTTCATTAGCAATGGTAGAAGGTTACTATTAGCAGTTCCACAGTGGACCAGTCTAAGTGTGTTTATGGTGGTGGGGGAATAGTTTAGCTACTTAATTTATGTAAAGTCTGCATTTAATGGTACTGTAGTCAGATTTCATCCCCAAGTGAAATTTGAAATGGAAGGCTCTAACAAAAGTACTGGCAATAGTCTTTATTAACACAATAGGTACGTAGTTTAATGTAAGCTTTCTCTCCTTCATTCTCCAATCCAGTAGTGATACTGTAGTATACTGATCAACATGGTACAAATTGTATTTAGTTCTGTTATTGTAGTTGAGGCACCAAGATATCATTCTTGTGGTCTGCTCCACTCTAGTGGTTGTGGGCACCAGAATCTCCATAAAATATACAGGGAGTATCTGTACAACTCAAATGTTGCTTTAGCACCTGAAGCACACTTTGGAACTGGAAAACTATTCATGATTTGTATGTGCTTAAGCAGAGTTACATGATCTGTACCTGCAGCCTCACTACACTAAATCTTGTGGTAATACAGTAATAGCTGCACATGTGGTATACACTTACAAGTGTACAAATAAGGAATACGGGTGAGAAGACATACCTCTTTTCTGAGGAGGAATGCTGGGACAGTAAAAAGTGGAGTTTTTTGTTTGCTTTAAACCTCAGGTTTTTAATCTCCTTTTAGACTAATGCTACTAAATGCCTCTGTCACTGATCCCACTGGTTGACGGTTGAAGCCTGTGAACACTGACAGGTATGGAGTGTTTGACACTGGTAGTAACTAAAAGCCCAAATGCACATACTTCATACTTGTAAAGTTATCTGGTATCATGATCCCCAATCTTTAGTTACATGAAGCTTGAAATTTTAGTCTAGGGGTGGCCAAAGTGTGGTTCATGAGCTGCATGTGGCTCTTTTACAGACATTGTGGCTCAAGAGCCTGCACTCTATTGAGGGAGTGACTGCTCACCCTCTGGGTCTGTGGGCGGCCAATCCACACCACTAGGTCTCTGGGGATTGGCTGACTTGGGGAATCAGCGGGGCGATGGGAGATGTGAGCTCAGGCCTGTGATCAGGGCTGAACAACAAACAGTTACGGAGCCCCAGCCCCTTGTCGGGGCAGGGCAACAGAGTCTGAGGGGTCAGGCCTGCACTCAGGCTGAGCAGCAAACAGTGGGGCTTCCTAGCTCTGGTGGAGGGCCGACAAGTGCAGGCCTCTTGCCTAGGAGAGGGGGAGACTGCTACCCACTCCACCATGTCCCGGCCCAGGGCCCTAGCAGTGGCAGAGCAGTCCGCCACTGAGTCAGCGGGGATCCTGATAGCAACATGCTGACTCACTAGCTGTCAGTGCAGCCAGATGCGTCGGCTACCCCTGGGCCACTTCCCAACTCCCCCCCAGGGGGTACTTGGCTCTGTAGAGGTCGTCCTGGTCGTTGGGGAAGAGGGCCTCTGTCAGCACTTGTAGCTCCTCTGTAAATGGCTCTGATGGTCCTGGCCAGTCCTCAGCTCCCTCAGGGTCTGACGCAGCCTCCCATCTTGGGGGCTCACAGGAGTCGTTTGGCTCCTTCAGCAGCTGCCTCTCAACTAAGTTCTCCTGCAGGCCTTTTGTACTTCTGGTCCTGCTCACTGACTTCCAGCAGGAGGGTTGAACATGATATGGCTCCTCCCCCTCCAGGTCTATGGGCGGCCAATCCACCCCACTGCAGAGCTGCATGTGGCTCTTTTTTACAGACATTGTGGCTCACGGAGTCCCCCACTCTCCTCCCCCCATTCTCCACCTACCAGAGTTGGGGTGGGGAGAGCTTGAGACCTCTGCCTTGCAGCAGGGTGGTGGGGTGAGGCCTCTGCCCAGGCGTCTCAGGGATTCAGCCCCATAGGGTGCACCTGCCAGGGCTTGGAGCTTCAGCAGGAGTGGGGCTGAAGCCCCAAGACCTGGCAGGTACCTCCCGCAGTCCCAACTCCCAGCAGGTGCACCCTGCTGTCAAACTTCTGAAGATTGTCATATCCGGCTCAGAGGGTCAGTAAGTTTGGCCACCTCTGCTTTAGACTGTTGAGCTGGTTCTGATTAAGACAATTAGTACCATTTTTAGATGTTTAGTTCTTTGCAGTGAAGAAACATTTTATTTAAAATTGATACAATAGAACCTCAGAGTTAGGAACATCTTGGGAATGGCGATTGTTTGTAACTGAACAAAATGTTGTGGTTCTTCAAAAGTTTACAAGTGAATGTTGACTTAATACAACTTTGAAACTTTACTATGCAGAAGAAAATTCGACTTTCCTTTTATTTTATTTTGTAGTAGTTTGTTTTACATGGTGCTGTACAGTATTTGCTTTTTTTGGTCTCTACTGCTGCCTGATTGTATATTTCCAGTTCCAAACGAGGTGTGTGGTTGACTGGTCAGTTCGTAACTCTGGTGTTCATAACTCTGAGGTTGTGCTGTATACAAAAAGGCAGCCTTCTCATGATAAAAATGTCGGAGATATCTGAACTTGTAAGTTTCCCTCTGCTTCTTTAGTATCTACACAGTTTCCATGCATTCTAGAGCACTGGTAATACTCCTATAGTAAATAGCCACTTTTATATAGGCAAACTGGAGAAAAAAGCATTGACTTTATTCTCTAGTTTCAAAGCACCTGCTATTAATGGTAAGATCATTAGTATATACTGACACTCCCTTGCTTGGAAAATGACTAAGATTGCGAAACTGGCCTTCGGTCTCATGTTTGCTATATTGCCTTGCTCACTTCAAATCCACTCTGACATATCCACTGTTCATTTTATTTATAGTTTGGCTGTGCCCCTGATGAGGAAAACTTAGGAACGTGGATTTAGCTTCCATACAACCAATATTTGCTGTACACTAAATGTTCATAGGTCTAAACCTACTGTATCATTCTTACTTGAATTCAACTGTCAAGTCTTGACAAGCTTCCCGTGGGCAACAATATCACTTCTTGGGGTGGGGTATATAGTGTAAATTTTGAATGGACCATTGCAGTGACTAGGCAAATGGTGATCTGAGACTTCTGCTTATGCTGAATTTGTTGTTTTTTGTTACCACATCCTTCCGTCCCCACCTATGTCTGTTTTGTTTCATATTTGTGCCCTGTCACAAAGCCAGATTTTTATTCTCCTGAGGGCACAGAGTAACTCTGTTGCTTGCTTGTATAGTGCCTTGCACAAGGGGCATCTTGCTGAGTCGGGTCTATAGGTGCTATATTAGAAGAAACAATAATGGTCTGTAAATTTCTTAAATATTAATTCAAAAGATCTCTTTAGATTCGGCTGGTCGGATTCATATTACTTATACTCATAATGAAAGGGCAGTCTCCCTGCACTGATATACTTGTGAAAACTAAGCTGTAGAAGAAAGATGTTGTTCAGAAATTTCTACCATTAAAATTTGTGAGGCAGGATTTTAAGACCTTTGACCATGAGGGGAAAACATTTGAGCATTTGTCAGATGTTTAAGAAGCTGAAGTTAAAAGATAAATTTGACTGACTCTGCTATAAGAGTATTTTTCCTTTCTTCTCTAGCTGAATAAATTGTACAGTGAGAACATTTTATGGACCAAGCTTAGGCAGATGTCAGATTTGCTTAACAATTCTGTGGTATTTTGTACTTTACAGTCAGCTTGGCATTCTTTAAGGTAATCATAGAGATCACAGAATCATAGGGTTGGAAGGGACCTTAGGAGATCCTCTAGTCCAACCCCCTGCTCAAAGCAGGAACAATCCCCAGACAGATTTTTACCCCAGTTCCCTAAATGGCCTCCTCAAGGATTGAACGCACAACCCTGGGTTTAGCAGGCCAGTGCTCAAACCACTGAGCTATCCTTCCCCCCTCCCCCCCATGGCACATTGATATGATCTATTTGAAACTGACACTGTAGTATATGCTAATGTTGAACTATATACTATGGTCAGCTTTGGAGGTTTGATTGAGTGTGAAGAAGACAAAGTGATTGTATTGAATTCATGTATTATGGTATAGATTCCAATAGCCTGATCTAAGAGTTGTCACTTGAGAACTGCTAAGGAAATTCGTCACAGAAGTTCATGATAGAGAAGGCCATCTGAGCTTTTTAGCTTGCAAGACAAATGTTCCTTGTTAATAAGGAGAGAAATACAAATAAAAGACAGGGTAACTTGCAAAGCAACACTTATCAAATTGACTACCACATGTGATCTAAATTGTATGAAAGAATATTCCAAAAATGCAAAAATCTTGTTGGACTTGAGGTATAGAGGAATGTATCTGTTCAAATGCTAGTCCTGACCAAAATGGTAACTTCTGAATATGAATTTATAATGTAACAGATTCCTAAATTCAGAGAAATAGACTGACAATTTTTGTAGTTGCTGTTCATGATTCAGTGTTGTGAAGTAAGCAGGAATATTTCCCTTCTTTAGTCTTCAGTTTATACTTTAAGAGTTTGAGTAGTGTCATGAGTACAAGCTTCAAAAAGTGTGCTTTCAGGGTGTAGTCTAGGAATTAATATAGTCTCTCTGAAAGTGATGAGTTACTGAATGCTCCACACGAAAGTAAAAAAAAACAACGGTATGTTTATGAAAATTTATACCCTACTGCACATTCATTTAAAATGGCTCAGTCCTGTACAGTCTTTACCACCAAAGTCAATGGAAGATGCTCATTCTTCTGCAGTTTTATTTTTTAACCAGGGTCTTGAAATTTGGTGGTGGGTCTGTTTTTTTAAAGACACTGATTTCCATGAAACAATTGTAGAGAATTTAACCCAAAGATCCTTTTTTCTAAAGTAGACTTTTGTACCTGGAATAGATGATGCCAAAGCAGTAGGAACCTTAGTATTTTAAAATGCAACAGGTGACAGTCATCTGAGTTCACTAGATCATTGGCTGTGTATGTGAATTTCAGGTTTACAGAAGAGGAAAATGGCTCAAGAAACTAACCATAGCCAAGTGCCTATGCTTTGTTCCACTGGATGCGGATTTTATGGAAACCCTCGTACAAATGGAATGTGTTCAATTTGCTATAAAGAACACCTTCAAAGGCAGAATAGTAGTAATGGTAGAATTAGCCCTCCTGGTAAGTAATGCTGATAAGTATTAGATTAATATCTAACATGTTGATTCCCATTTGAGCAAAGCTTGTGTGCTACATTAGAGTGAGATTCTATTCCTGACCCTGCCTTATCCTTTTGGAAGTGGGGGTTTGATTTTTTTTTTTCAGCAGCCAATGATAACACAAAGAATGAGAGAGGGGGCAATCCACTGTACTGCTGCCAAAAAGTCCCTACTGTTTTACAGAATTTTTTTAATCCACTTTAAAATGAAATAAACATACTGTGGATAATCTTTTTATAAGTGTAATTGTAGTTTATATTTTTGTGCCTTGCATTTATTTCTGGTAAGATATAATAAGCACCAGGTGTCCAATATCATCATAAAAATGCTAGAAATTCTCTTCAGAGAAGATTTATCAGGAATTACTGACTCTACAGAGAACAACCTGTCTGGGGCAGATGAAAAATATTTAGAACAAAATCTAAATATTAAATTCTGGAAATCATTGGTGCAATATTAAGATTGACACTTCAAACACAACTCAGGAAGCATTGTTTTTAGAAAAGTTGCCACAGCAGTCTGTCTTCTCGCCTGGATTAGGACAACGCAAAGCTTGAGGCACACTTCACTTGGGCTTCCTGCACTTTGGCCCTACTCCAGGTCAGCAGCAGAGGTCCTCCATCCCCTGACCACTTGGAATGGGCAGCAGTTACAACCAGGGGCCTCTCCTTCCTCACCTTCAGCTGCCTAGAGCAGCTAGGAGACTCCTTCCCCTCTGAACCATTGGTAGTGTCCCTCTCATTCCAAGTAGTGGTGAAAGCAGCAGCAGGGTCCCACTAGCCCCATGATATGGTGGTCTTTCATGTGTAGCTAAACCCTGGCGTGTTCTTGTGGTGAATGTGGGGCCAGACTTTTTTCGTGACTAATGGCAGCTTCTGCTGCTGAAAACTGCGTGCAGACTCTGGTAAACCTCACAGTATGGATTACATTTAGGTCACATTTTTAAGCTTTTTCACAACCACCAGGGCCAGAGATTCATTTAAATGAAAAGCTCTGGTTCTGATAGCCCATGACTCTAGGATCTGGGCCCCTAGGTGTGGACCTGTTCTAAGAGTATTTCAACGGAATCTTTGTATGTTACTGCGATTTTATGTTACTGTTTGTTCCCTCTTGTAGGTGTGTGTGGCTTTTTGTGGTTTTTTTTGTTTGTTTTACAAAACCCAGGAGATCCTATAGTACTTGGCCTTGGAGAAGGTGGTTCTTCAATTTCAAAATTATTTCTATTGGCCAGACTGTGAAAATACATCCGACCTTTTGTGGCAAGAATTGTACCTCTTTCATTGGAGGTGTCATGATTCACTACACCAAGTGATCCTGGAGGCAGTGTTTCTGGTAGTATGACTCAATGAGCTACTTGCCAGTTGGCTCAATAATAAGTTGGGTCAACACAGAGATTCCGTCCATAGTGTTCCCATGGCCTAAGTCTCTCTTTACAATTGAATAAACAAATGAAGAAATTTGCATTCTAGTACAGGCAGTCTAGTACAGGCAGTCTGTTACAGACTTCTCTGGATATAGACACAGTATAATATCTTCACAGAGGTACTTGTATAGTTCCTTGGCTTTAAGCTATGTCATTTTATGTATTTGTTGACTGGAGTAGACCATGTAGAAAGCATAACTTGCGCTACTGAATGTGTCATTTCATGTAGGCCCTAATATTCCATTCAGTTCAATGGCATGTTATTGGCTGAGGCATTGCCAAAAGTGCAGTGGTGGACCCATAGTGAAATGGGTTAAGTAAAATGATAGCTGGATGAAACGTGTCTGGGCATACAGGGGCAATTGGATACTGGTCCCAAATATTCTAAAATATCTTCTGTGGTATTAGTCTCTTACAGAAATGAGAAGTTGAAATACCAGTTATTCGTAGAAGCTTTTGAGTAATTTAAAACAGTCATGCTTTCCTTTGTTTAATGCTGCTTTTTTGAAATATGTGCAGTGTGGGCTTTCGGTGGACAAGGGTGGGAAGTGGGCAAATGTGACCAGACATAATTAATGTAAGTAATTACAGTACAATATAAATACATTAAAATGTAGGCTCTGATTCAGCAAGGAATTTCACCATATGTTAAAATAGCATGTTGAATTGCGACCGGATGCGGAAGAATCTTTGTTATGGATAAATTCTATAACTCCAGAAGGCAGTGTAACCCATTTTACATTAGTGTCTTTCTTCCAGCAACTTCTGTCAGTAGTATAACTGAGTCTTTACCAGTACAGCACACAGAAGGCAGTGTCCCGGAAACTCAGTCAACATTAGACTCTACATCTACCCAGTCTACGCAACCAAGGTAAATTATCTTGTCTATGCTTATTAGTCAATATTTTACATACAAACTGATATAAACATGATTGTTTCAACTACGTCCTGAGGTTGAATAATTAAATATTAAAAATTGGGAATGAGAAATGAGCAATTTGATCTTGCATGCTTAAAAATGAGATTTCTGTACCAATTACTATTATACAAGCAAGATCATCTTATAAATATATTTGAAAACAATTTTTTTTAAATTCAAAGTCTCAAATGCCAAAATCTCTGCAGTGACACCTTTCTGATCATAGAGAAATCCTGTCTGCACTAGAAGAGCCTATGAAGTCTCATCACTCCACATGTTGATTTGGCTGTGATTTTTCTTAGAAATAGTAACTATTAATTATAAATACTTTAACTGGACAAGAAAGCTCTTCTAATTGCGTGTCAGTAAAGAGAACTGCAGTGTTGCATATTGAACTGTTTGCTTCATTTCAGCTCATCAGCTCATCTAGAGCAGTGTTTCCCAAACTTGGAACGCCGCTTGTGTAGGGAAAGCCCCTGGCGGACTGTGCCGGTTTGTTTACCTGCCGCATCCGCAGGTTCGGCCAATCGCAGCTCCCACTGACTGTGGTTCGCTGCTCCAGTCCAATGGGAGCTGCTGGAAGTGGAAGCCAGTACGTCCCTTGGCCCGCGCCCAAGTTTGGGAAACACTGATATAGAGCATAGGTTTTCAGAATAGGATATAGGAGATTTGAGTTCTGTTCCTAGCTCTGCTACTCAACTGCTGTCTCCTTCACCTCTGTCTAAATTAGTAAAAGATATGTCTTTTGTAAATCATTCCAAGATCTACAAATGAAAAGCAGTATGTAAGAGCTGAGTATTTACTTATTTATTTTGGTCATTGCATTTCAGTGTTGAATGACATGAACCCAACAGCAGTTTAATTTTTTCAAGTGCATTGGGATCTTTTGGCATGGAAGATGCTAGACAAGCAGATTATATTAAAATTTAAAGTAAATTGACTTGCAATTTCTAACTTCATCAACCAAGCTTCTCCTTTTTAAAAATGCCATAACATAGACTACAGTTAGGTAAGATTAGACTTCTTTGTTTATAGTTGTCTGAACACAACTAGACCTAGTTTACAGCTTCTCAGTCAATATTTATGAAAGCTGTTAACTTGATACCCAAGTTTACAAGTATGAGTTATGAGCTGAATACCACCTGCAGTGCTAGCTGATCTTATGATCCTGTTGCCCTTCTATTTCCAGCTTGGGTGGAAGGTTTGTACTTCACAGTAATACTGCTTTTCTACCCAGTCAAACGGCACAAAGTTCATGCCAGGTCTGGAAAAGTGTCAAAGTATTATAGGCCCAGGGGCAGAGGAAAACCCTCTGAAATGATGCAAGGCACCTTTACCCTTCCTCCCCCAGATCCTGGCTAGTATCCAGAGCCAGCCTCTCTTTCCTTCCATCAGTTCTCTGATAATATCTGGCTTGGCAGATTTAGGTACTGGTCCAACAGGGCCCATGCCCAGGGTCCCCAACCAAATGAGGGGTCCTGGAAAAATGGGCACCCTGGTGCCCCAGGGTTGGAGTGCGGTGGCTTGTCCCCCTCTGCCTGCTCACCTGGTGCTCCTGCCAGGGAGTGGGTTTGTGGTGTGGGGACTTTCTCTGCTTCACCTGCTCACCTGGCGCTCCTGCTGGGGAGCAGGGGAAGCTCCCGCGCCCAACCCTGCTCCCAGGCGGGAGGAGCAAGCCCCTGTTCCCTGACCCCATTCTCTGGCAGGAGTGCCATGGGGGGGAGGCACTGCAGGTGAAAAGGGTGGGGAGGGGCCCCCCGCTTGCTCTGGCCCAGGGCCCCACAAAATTGTAATCCACCTCTGGGTTAGTGAATTCCTAAAAGGGAAGTGCACTGTCACCCTCAATCACTTATGCAAGTTTCAACTTCTGTTTTATTTAGAAAAGTATTAAATTTAAAATCTACCTCCTGCCCTGCACCCTAACAGCACCTGGGAGTTTTGATCTATTCCAAGTAGTGCATCGTCAGTGTAGCTGAAGGCTCAAGTCACAAAGTTGTACGGGCTTCCTTATGTAACAGGGGATGATAGAATGGGAGAGAAGAATGCAAGATGTTCTGTGGAAGTCCTAAGTATTTGAGTAGATTCCCCTATTTTCCTGGATTCAGGTTACAGCCTAATGACCACTTACAGTGACAAGCTGCAATTGTCTTACTCATGTTAAACACACCAGTATGTGAATCTGAGGTTTAGTAATCACTACTGTTACTTCATCTAGTTGTCATTACTCTTAACTAGGCAGTTAAGTATTAGATTATCTGTAAATTTTGATAAACATTGGTTTCACTCTACACACGCAATCTGACAAAATATTTCTATCAGTAGTTATCAAAATTTACAGATAGACAAAGTAAGACAAACCTGCCTGAGAATTTATTAAGGTTTGGTTTAAGTATATTTACTTTGTTTGTTTTGACTTGATGTTGACAATTTATGCTTTAAAGGTTATAACTCTTTAACTGTTTGAATCTCAATTCCTAGTGTCATTAAATAATAATTTGTCTAATCTCCCCCATAATTTCTTGCAACTATGAAAATTCAAATGGGTAAAAATAAACTTAAAAATAAACCTCAGTATTATCAGTTAAAATGAGAAAATAAAAATTCAATTTGCCAAACCTACTCCTAACTGAAGTGTGTGTTACGATGGAAACTGAAAATATTTGGCTTCTCATCAGTTTTGTTTTTTGTTTTGTTTCGTTTTGTTTTGTTTAAACACTAACTAGTGCTGTGATTTGCCATTGAATTCCTTAAGTTCTACATTAAAAGATTTGGCACACTGCGTTGTTGTCCTATTATAATATCTGATCAATCTTTGTGAAAATAAAGCCTGTACCTGGCTCTTACGAATTCTCAACTGTTTTCTTCCTAGTCCTGTGTCAAACCAGTCACTTTTAACAGAATCTGTAGCATCGTCCCAAGCAGAAATTACAGCTGTGGACAAAACAGTACCTGAAACAGAAGATTTGCAAGGTTAGTGTCTGAATTTGCATAATTAAAGCACGTATTAAACATTTATGCTGTTTTTACATCTTGAGTAGTTTTATAATAAATTCTAATAATCTGCATTCTGGGCAATGTAATGACAATGTTGCATAAAGCTGAAAGACGACAAAACATGGTATGCATGTGCTTTTAATGGGGAAATACTACCTGGGTGGAAACTTCAAATAAGGTTGACAAAAATGTTCACATTTCAGTTGATTTTGAATTCTAACTATATAAATTGCAGTTAAAATCAGTGTGCGCCTTAGTGCTAGGGTTTTAACTGGGGTTGGGGAAATACGCATTTAGCTAACATTATGAATGGATTATTTTTTACTTAAACATTATTAAAATCAGATTTTCACTATTGAGTGATGAAAACTTGGTGCTGTTAAAAATATAGATAACGAACAATGGTCTGTTTTTATCTGCCCAAATTAGATTGTGAACTTTTTGACATAGTTCGGATATTAGCTGTAAATACGCTAGCAGCAGCATACATTGTTGTAGCACTGATGCAGTGTGAGGAATTCTAGTGGTCTTCAATCCGTTTTGAAACTGGTAATACACTGTAATATGTAATATTATCTGGTAGGTAAAAGGCTGACTGATGGACATCTAATGTACTATTAATGTGCATCTTATCAAAGATTAAATTATGTACACCAAACCTGCTGTAATTTTGCAGCAAGGGTTAAAATTCAGGTGCTAGAAAGAAAATGGAAAATACATGAGAAAATAACTGTTTTTTTCTGGGTAGGTGACTTTACTAATACTGCCCTAAAATCTTTATGGTTGGCACAAAGTGCATTTTTTCCACACGGTTTTCTGTTACTTACAGCAAGCTTGCACATTTAACATGATCATAAGTAAAGATATATAATAGTGTTAAGTTTTATGAGATGGGTAGAGGGAGCGGGGAGAGAATGGAATTACCAATTCTGTGTCCCTAATTTTTCTCAGAACCTTGCAATACCTAGGCATTATCATCATTATGTGGTCCTCAACTTTCTTTTCACTGCTTCCTGGTCAGCTTCCTGGTCACTTCAGATATGGTGCAGATATCCATCTTCAGGGTTTTTACTGCTTGAGGAGGAGGATGGCTTTAGCTGTTTCAGGCAGTGTTCAAATGTTCTGGACTAATTTGATATTTGCCACCACCGTGGAATGGCCCTTTCACACTATGCTGTTGGTTATCTTCACCGCAGTGGCAGAGAAACTCTTGACTGTTTCAGCTACAAGGACAGTGGAGCAGACTGTTGCAGGGCCACCTTCAGGGTCTTTATGTGATATGAATGTATCAACCCCAAGGCATCGTGGAGAGGCCTTAACGGTGGGATTTTTCAAACGAGCTTAGTGTTGTCTAGTCTTGCTCCGTTGATTTAAATTGCACCTGAGTGAGAGCAAGATTAGGGCAGTGCTGAGCACCTTTGGAAAAAAATCTCACCCTAAATTTAGAAGTATGAGGCTGGCTTTTCCACAGATACAAGACCTGCTATACCTCTAACTCAGAGTTTCCCAAACTTGGGATGCCACTTGTGTAGGGAAAGCCCCTGACAGGCCGGACCAGTTTGTTTACCTGCTGCGTCCGCAGGTCTGGCTGATCGCGGCTCCTAGTGGCCACGGTTCGCTGCTCCAGGCCAATGGGAGCTGCTGGAAGCGGCGCGGGCTGAGGGATGTATGGGCTGCCGCTTCCAGAAGCTCCCATTGCCCTGGAGCGGTGAACCGTAGGCACTGGGAGCCACGATCGGCCAGACCTGCGGACGTGGCAGGTAAACAAACTGGTTCGGCCTGTCAGGGGCTTTCCCTACACAAGCGGCGTCCCAAGTTTGGGAAGCACTGCTCTAACTTAATTATTTACTAAACATTACTGAAGCTATATTCTTATATCACACCCACCCCGATGTCTGAACCCCACTCTTCAGATATACTCTAAAGTTTAAACTTTATCATTTTGAATACTGTTCTCCCTCTTTGAGATAGGATGTGTCACTCGGTCTTTCTGACTGACTGCTACCTGTGCTAAATAGAAGAACATGGAAAATGTTCTTTTATGTGGTTTCATGCTTTTTTAGTTTATGTAGTCACAGTTTAAAATAGAGATATTTCTAAGGTAAATTCTCACATCAAAATTCATCAGTACATAAATGAACATGTGTAAATGCATATCTCTATATTTCCATTTTGCAGACAAACTGCCATGGCTTATAGTTGGTAAAATATCTTACTCTTATTCATATGGAATTATCCCCCAAGTGAAGACTCCTCAGTTTCACCTATGAAGATAAAATTTTAATATGAGATCTAATGCTGTGGACTGTATATTAGGAAAAAGTATATTTCCATGGTCTGGTCTCCCTGCCACACAGCTGGGTTTTCCCTTCTCCTTACTGGTTCTCAGGCTGGCAAATAACTTTCCAAGATTCTCCAGTCCTATGGCTCTTCTCCTTGCATCCAGGGCATGCTCTGCTCTCTACTCACTTTGCTTCGTTTCAGCTTGTAGCACAGTTAAGTCATTCCATCTCTGCAGCATCTACCATCTTGTTTTTACCTTCCACAGGTGAATGAAAAAGTAAGGGGTTCTTCCTCACCCATTCTCTTCAGTGAGCTGTCCCTGCTCCATGAGGGTTTGCTGTAAGAGACCCCAACCACGGGGTAACTTGCCAAAACTAGCAGAACCTCCACTCCTAGCTTATAACTGACTGATTCTGAGATGAGTACAGAGACCACTTACCTTTTGGTAAGGGAGCTCAGGTGGTTCCAGATTGGCTTTCCACTGTTTTCTTTGCAGTAGTCCTGGAGTGAATTGAGCGATCTCATCTGACAGTGTAGGGTTGGATTTACCCATTTATTTCTCCTGAGAAGATTTGAGACCTACAATTGATTTCTTCCCTGGCGATGAATCTGTAATTGTCTTTCATCCTTTGGCCCTATTAAAAATGAAGGAACAAGTCCTCAAATCTCTCTCATGACACTCTCCTACTAGCTCGTCTGAAGAGAGAGAAATGTGTCCAGACTAGGAAGGAACCTACCTGCTGAGCTTTCCTCCAGAGCCTCATCAATAGAACTGGGACTAATTGTCAAATGTCTTTGACTATGAATTGAAGATTCTGAGGAAAAATTGGTGAGGGGAATGGGATAGGAAAAGCTGGAGGCCATGCTAGTTAATTCATATATGCAAAAGAACATGGGTGGCTTGTGCCAATCCACATGCCAAATCTGCCCTCACAAAGCAATTTGAGCTCTAAAAACTTTACAACAGACTCTTCAAGTGGGTTGTCATGGTATAATTCCTCACTCTGAACCTTAGCATCCAAAAGATGGGTACCAGCATGAATTCCTCTGAGCTCAATTACCAGCTTAGTACTTGTAGCACTGCCACCAACCAGGAATTCCAGTGCCTGGTACACTCTGGTCCCCCCAAAACCTTGCCTGGGGACCCCCGAGACCCAGACCCTCTGGATCTTAATACAAGGAAAGTAAACCCTTTCCCTCACCGTTGCCTCTCCCAGGCTTCCCCTTCCTGGGTTACCCTGGAAGATCACTGTGATTCAAACTCCTTGAATCTAAAACAGAGAGGAAAATTCACCTTCCCCGCCTCCTTCTCTCTCCCCCTCCCAGACTCTCCCTGAGAGAGAAAGTAATCCTAACACAGAGAGAAAATAACCTCTCTTTCCCCCTTCCGACCTTTCTCCCCACCAGTTCCCTGTTGAATCCAGACCCAGTCCCCTGGGGTCTCACCAGAATAAAAAAACAATCAGTTCTTAAACAAGAAAAGCTTTTAATTAAAGAGGGAAAAACAGTAAAAATTATCTTTGTAAATTTAAGATGGAATATGTTACAGGGTAGACACTGGAAATACCCTCCCAGCCTAAGTATACAAGTACAAATTAAAATCCTTTCAGCAAAATACAAATTTGAACTCCTTCCAGCCAAATACACATTTGCAAATAAAGAAAACAAACATAAGCCTAACTCGCCTTATCTACCTAGTACTCACTATTCTGGACATATAAGAGACTGTATCAGAGAGATTGGAGAGAAACCTGGTTGCACGTCTGGTCACTCTAAGCCCCCAGAGTGAACAACAACCAAACACTAACAGTACACACAAACTTTGCTCCCTCAAGATTTGAAAGTATCCTGTCCCCTGATTGGTCCTCTGGTCAGGTGACAGCCAGGCTCACTGAACTTGTTAACCCTTTACAGTCAAAAGAGACATGAAGTACTCCTGTTCTATTAACCCTTAACTATCTGTTTATGACATGAGTGTCCCCTGAATGGACTGGGCAGCTGGGCAGATGCACTGTTTTCTAAGACAGGCTAGCTATTAAACTCTAGTATCCTTCTCAGTATTGCAGATGGGAAAACACAAGGGTAGTCCAGAAAGACTCCTGACCTTGAGACTGCTTATTTTACTTCTGCAGCAGATTCATATCTCCCATTCTGACACTGTCTGGTCTTGTGAGCTACGGTTCCCGCTTCCCTACATTTCCCCAGCAGTAAAATATTAATGATATGGATCAGGTTGCTCTCCCTTTTCAGAGGGCTCTTTGCTGCGAATATCCCAGATTTCACTTTGGCCTCATGTCATCTCAGGATTTTCAGGGTTTGTGGTAGCCTTCAAATAACAAGGATTCTGTATCATTCCATTGACCCAGTGCCCTAAAGGAAGTGCTTGGAGGCCAGTTTGGTGTTCTGTTCGTTCTGGAATATGGAGCTGGTAATCAGCTGACAAGAGGTTTCTCCTCCTGTCTCCAAGGCTTGCCCATCTGGATGCACTGCCAGATGACCCTGCCTTCTCCCCCAAAAGAGTGAAAAGTATATTGTTGGTTGGTTTTTTCACCAGAGGGCAGGCTCACATAAATTAGAACACTGATAAAGTAACTCCTCACTTAATGTTACAGTTATGTTCTTGAAAAATGCCAGTTTAAGTGAAACAATGTTAAGCGAATTCAATTTCCCCATAAGAATTAATGTAAATAGGGGAGTTAGGTTCCAGGGACATTTTTTTTGCCAGACAAAAGACATTATCTACATATACAGTATAATTTTGAAACAATTTTAAACAAACAATTTAATACTGTACTCAGCAATGACGACTGAAGCTTGGTTGAAGTCTGGAGTCAGAGGGTGAAAGAAGGAGGATCGTCCTGCTGCTCCTCTTGCTGTTCTTTCCAAAGTGCTGCGGGGGGTGCTCAACCCCCAGTTCTGCCCTAGGCTTGCCCCCACTCCACCCCGTTTCCCCAAGGCCCCACCCCTGCCACGCCGCTTCCTGCCCCTGCTCCACCTCCTTCCCCGCCCCCGAGTGTGCCATGTCCTCACTCCTCCCACCTCCCCTCAGCCTCCTGAATGCCATGAAACAGCTGATTGCTGTGGGTGGGAGGCATGGGGAGGGAGGGGGAGGTTGCGTGCTGCGGCCTCGCTCCTCCCCCCGAGCCTCCTGAGTGCTGCAAAATAGCTGATTGCTGCAGGCGAGCAGCATGGGGAGGGGAGGTGGGGTTGCTAGCAGCCAGGAGGCGCCTGGGTAGTGGGGTGGACGGGAGCTGATTGGGGGGGGTGCTGCCAGCCCACCCTGGTTCCAAGCCCCCATGGTCAAACAACATTATAAGCAAACATTGCACAACTTTTAAATGAATATGTTCTCTAGTAGATCAGTGACGTTACAATGGGATGACGTTAAGTGAGGAGTTACTATAATGGGAATTTTCCTTTCCCTGGTGCT
The DNA here is from genome assembly GCF_007399415.2 of Gopherus evgoodei. Taxonomy (NCBI): domain Eukaryota; kingdom Metazoa; phylum Chordata; order Testudines; family Testudinidae; genus Gopherus; species Gopherus evgoodei. The sequence continues at coordinate 16,476,157 of NC_044331.1, forward strand.
TGAGGAACTCTGGACGTTGTGGTCTCATGCCTCATTTTACTGCCTGTTTCACTGTAAGGATCACCAGCATCTAGTAACTACAGATCTAAACCATGATAACCCAGACATGGAATTCCCTGTCACAAGCAAATTCATAACTGCTCTCCAGTGGTGGCAGTCAGCCCTCTCTCTCTTTTGAAGGGAGTTTCTATGCAGACCACTAACACTGTACTTTGCAAACACAAAGTTCAGTCTGTTCACTTCCAGGTTTCGCAGGTAGCACTTAATTTTTTCGTTTAGACGCTTAGCAAACAAAATTTTTGCTTGGAGCTAGCTTGACTCTACACAAACACGTTTTCAAGCTACAATTTTGTGTGAGATAAGATAATGTTAAAAAAATGGAATGAAATTCGCATTCATGCTAGTAGTGTGAGGATCTATTAGTATCTCTTGGGGAATCCAAGATACTATAGATCGAACAGTTTTTTAAATTTAATATTATCACAGTGCAATTTACCCATTTTACTTACCCTAGCTTTCTAAAATTCCTGCTTCTAAGAAGCAATTCTTGCTTTGTGCATGAGAAAGTTGTACCTAGTCACTTTAAATTAAGAAAGTTTCATGTTTTGGTAGCTGCTTCAGTAGCTCCCATAAAGGTAATAAGGTAATAATTGGAGATATACCAATCTCCTAGAACTGGAAGGGACCTCGAAAGGTCATCAAGTGCAGCCCCCTGCCTTCACTAGCAGGACCAATTTTTGCCCCAGATCCCTAAGTGGCCCCTTCCAGGACTGAACTCACAACCCTGGGTTTAACAGGGCAATGCTCAAACCACTGAGCTATCCCTCCCCCCAATAGCTTGTAATTTCTGGTTAAAGCAGAGTGGGGCATTAAGTGCCAAATTGAAGCATTAATTCTTTATTGCCTATAACACTGCATCAGCTGAGAATTCAAAATGAAAATATTCTGCACAGTATAATCAACATAAACCAAACATACCTCATTCAAATAAATCATTTGATGTTTACGAGTATGTTCCATACTGGTCAGTTAATAAAGGATAAAGTATGCACTAATGCTTTTTGTGGGAATCTAAATTGGTTACTATTAGATTTGTGTAACAGAACACACAAGGCTGCAATAATGGGTAGGTCTGCACTTAAGGCAGTGTGCGGACATTGCATACCCAGCTAGCACAGGTATAAACAGCAGTGTAGACACTGAGGCACTGCTTAGGCCAGTGGTCTCCAAACTTTTTTGATCGCACATCCCATCAGTAAAAAATTTTTGAGCATACACCCCCTGCTCCCGCTTGGACTCCTGGCCGAACTGCCGGGGGGGAGGGAAAGGGAAGGGTGGAAAGCTGCTCGGACTCCTGGCTGAACAGCCGGGGGTGGGGGAGTGGCGCTGCTCCAGCGATGCTCCTCCTGCCGCGCACCCCGAAGGATTCTCTTGCGCACCACCTGGGTGCACGCACCCCACTTTGGAGACCACTGGCTAGGCAAGTAAAGAGATGCCAGAATCCTAGAATATATACCCTGGATGTCTCTCTACATGTCCAAGCTGTGTCTCCTATATCTACACTTTGTTTTTCGCAGTGTACTATCCAACTGCCAGAGCCTTTCACTGCCACATGTAGCTACACACAGCATTGTGGCTGCAGTCTGCCTTTCCCTGTAGCATGTGGCTACACATATGCTAGATGCAGCTGCAAGTGTAAATGAGAGCTTGGACAAATCACACTTACTTAGACTCTCCTAGAAGTTAAAAAAACAAACTAGCAAACAGACATATGAAGTATTATTTGCATTTGTGCAGATATCATGTAACATGTTCAGGCAACCTAGGTAAAATTGCCAGGTTACAAATTCCCTCAGATGGCTCTGACTTGATCTAGTCTGTGTGGATTTGCCTTTATACACCCAAGTTTGTGTTATGCCTTGCAAAACAGATCAAGGAAGAGGTAGGAAACTTCAGCAAACCTGGCTTTCAAATAGTCAGTATGTTCTACAGTTTGTTTACTCAAACTGTTTGCAGGTATTAAATACTGTAGCAAAGCTAAAGACATTGGATAACTCTAAAAGCTATTAATTGTGAACATTCTCATATCTTGTGAGCATTATCCCTAATATGACAAGATAAAATGCATTAAGATAAAATCTAACTTTTTTTTCCCCTCATGAGGTTTTTGCCCTAGAAATGTTCAGGTAAACCACTTTGCAAGTTGTAGTGCTACAGACCTGCATTATCTTCATGTATGCTCCCTGCTAAATGCAGGGTAACACAGTAGTACTTTTGTTCATGTGCAGCTAAACTCTCCAATATTCTTTGACTTCTTCTGACTATAATGTAAAGGTCACTTAAGGGGATACGCAGCATAGTAGGGCTAAAGGCTGGTCTGCCTTTTTTCTTGCTTAATGGCAATATCTGCGTAACCTTTAGAATGGGAGTGAGTTTCAACAAGTGGTAGGGTTGAGAGCTTTTTAATGAAACGTGCACTCAGTGTGATGGTAGATACATTGGCCCAGAACAGCAAAAGATTGAGACCAAAAAACTAGGCTCTCAGGCCTCCTCTGTAGATGGCCAGGAAGTAGAAATAGCTTGATTTAAGTCACTGGGCATTGTGTGCCGTCATGAAACTTGACTGAGCTCAGTGAAAATGAACTTCGCTAAATGTATGAAAGGACTATCTGTCTTGTCTGACTACTGGATGGTGCTCACTGGTGACTCGTCTTTGTCTGTCCAGTCCATAAGTCAATAATCTTTTGAGCTGGACTATTATTTAAAATAAAAATGGACTAACTACAGGGAACACATTGCATGCAGTATTGAATATCTTAGGTAAATGCAGTGGTGCTCACTATATCTGCTGGTGTGACTGAAAGCGTATGGAAGTCAATGGGAACATTTCCATAGCCTTCAAAAGGCTTTGGGTCAGAGCTGTGACAGAACTGCTCAGATTTAGTTTGCATATATTGCCTGTAGTGCTTAAAAGAGCACATTTATTGCAAAAGGCAACGTGGAGCAATATTAAGCAAGCGCCCTAGTGGCTCCACAGTTGTGAATATTTTCTGTTTTTTCCATTTGGAGTTGTGCTAAAATCCCTTAAACAGAAAACCTGACACTATTCATTCTAAAAATAGCTCATTTCAATAAGGAGCACAAACTTGAAATTTCTAGGCCGCTATCAGACTCCTAGGAGACTTGCTTCACCCAATTAAGATGACAACTATCCTTTCAGGCTTTCTTGAACTCCTGTAGTTTTAACAATGATAACAGTTACGGACTTCAAATTTTACACATTTTATGTTGCAGACACAGCATTACATCACCTGGGAAGACTTAAAGTATCCACAGATAATACTACTCCATCCTGTGCTTTTTGTTTTCCTTTCTGCAGTAGAAACTGATGGAACAATCTTTGCAGTCTACTTCCATTTTACTTTCAGTTTGGCTCCATGTCTTCTGCACCCTTCCCCAGACAGTCTCTCCAGCAAAGCTCAGATTCCCAGCAGAGCTGCCCTGCGTATCTCCATAACTATACCCTCCAGCGAGCTTCTCCCTGTAGCTTCCTAAACATACATCATAGTGCATTGTGCCCTCCACCCCAAGTCTCCTTTGGACCTGCTACGGTTAGCCAGCGAGGCTCTCAATCTGTTGAGCTAGCCAGTGGGTTCATTGGATTAGGGCTTCTCCTTAGCAAATTGTAGGAGAATCAGATGGTGAAGTTGCTTTCGTACTAGTGTGCAACCTCTGTGTCTTAAGCGTAGCCTCACATAGATCTGCACATTGTGGGGACCCTTTACCTTGCAGATTTAGGATGCACAACTGGTCCTATCGAAATTAGAAGTAGAAAAGACCTTTTGGGTCATTGGAAGTGTTCTCTTCAATATATTGTACTTCTAGCCTCATGTGTTTTTTGAATGTTATCTATCAAAACTGTTTGTTTCTGGAAGGGAGCGTTGAGGCTCTTGATTTCTCTGTGTATTAATCAGATAAAGACATTATCTGGTTACTGCATGACCCTTCTGGGCTTTGCAGTCTAAATACTTAGTACTGCACCAGCCATTTTCACTCCTTGCTCAGGTTGGTCCCCGGCCTTGTTGCATTAATATGGGATTCTCTTGTTGGACAGGCCCAATTAGGCATACAAAAACTCTCCTTTGCAACTAGCTCTAATACAGGCAGCAAGCACTGCTATGCCTCCAAAGCTCTTGTTTATGTAATTAAGATTAATAGTCATTACTCCTATGCAAGTCAAAGGTCCTTTACTTTATAGTGGGGTTGTTTTACACAAACTCAGCGCCACAGTTCAGCATATTCTTGCAAGAGTTGGGTTCAGGAGGGTAGCCTAGAAGTGTTACTGTGCTACTGCAACTATAGTGCAAGGAGGAGTTACAGGCCAGTGGGGCTAAAGTTCAAACCGCAAGAGGTTTAAAGGTGTCTGAAACACACATTATAAGGGGGCTGCTGACTTCCATGTATCATCTACCTACATGAAGCTTAGAAACCCAAGAATAGGGAGGCTGTAACAGGGAAGACGTGCTAGCAGACAGTTGCTATGCTGCTTTTCCATTAGTAATTTTTTTTTAAATAAGGGTTGTCTTTGCTTCCATTGTTTTCCCAAGCTTTTTGCTACTTAGGAATTCACCCTCCCTCTAAGAAGACTGGATTACACTAGGGAGGGAAGTATAAGTGGCTTTAACACTATCTTTCCAATACCCCCCCCCCCGATACTAGGAGCCACTAGGGCAGGGGTGAGCAAACTTTTTGGCCTGAGGGCCACATCAGGTTTTGGAAATCGTATGGAGGGCCGATTATGGGAGGGGGTTGTGGCTCGGCCCCCACCTCCTATCTGCTGCTCCCACCCGGGACTCCTGCCCCATCCAACCCCCCCCTCCCCATTCTCTGATGGCTCCCTTGGCCCCCCTGCCCCATCCACACACCCCTGCTCCCTGTCCCCGATCACCTTCAGAACCCCTGCCCCTGACTGTTCCCAGCCAGCCCATCCAACCCCCCACTGCTTCCTGACTGCCTGCCTTGGACCCCTGCCCCCATTCAATCCCCCTGTTTCTCCCTTCCCCCTGACTGCCCCAACCCCTATCCACATCCTTGCCCCTGACCACTACCCCAAACTCCTCTGCCCTCTATCCACCCCCATCACTCCCTGCCCCCTTACCATGTTGCCTGGAGCACCTGTGGCTGGCAGCGCTAGAGCCAGGCCACCCAGCTGGAGCCAGGCCACGCCAGAGCTGGGCCACGCCGCAACCACACAGCACAGAGCACCAGGTCAGGCCAGGCTCTGCAGCTGCGCTGCCCCAGGAATTCAGAGCCTCACCACCCAGAGCATTGCTCCTGGGTGGGGTGAGCTGAAGCTGCGGGGGAGGGGAAACAGTAGGAGAGGGGCTGGGGGGCTAGCCTCCCAGGCCAGGAGCTCAGAGGCCAGGCAGGAGCGTCCCGCGGGCCGTAGTTTGCCCTCCTCTGTCCTAAGGCCTCAGTCGCCTTAATGCTGCTGTAACACAAGTAGAAAGAAGCTAGATCAGCTTTAGTGCTTAAGAAGTACAAAGTGGAATGAGGAGGGGCAGAGGATGAGGCTCAATATCTTGCATGAAAGAAAACTTTGGCAATGCCACTTTAAATAACTGGTAACTGGCAAACAACATTGCCTCTTGCTTATTTCTCACCTTCCCCTGCTTCACGCGCATCTGATCTTTCCTGTATTACTATTGCTGCAGCCAAAGGATATTTTAAGATGTCCCTTTAGCCCATCCACTGTTAAACAAGCAATATAAAATGTAGTGTTTGCCGCGATCGACTACCTGTCATAACTCCTGAAATGCAAGTAATTAAAACTAAACAGAAAGTGCAAATGAGTAACTTAAAATGAGCACAGATTATTGAGACATTTAAATGAAATGGATCTAAAATGTGCCAACCCAACCAGCATCTGTGGACCTCACCTAGAGAATTTCAGTAGACCATATGGGAGAGGACTTGCTGATGGATATTTTAGATTGACTTCATACTACAGGGGGCTCAGAAACAAAGTACACTTACTTTATGATGCAAACAGAGAAAATAATGTAGATGATCCTGACTTCCTAGATGAAGGTTCCAGAGAGAGTGGAGAGATGTATGATACAGATTTTAAACTATGTACTATAGGTTAGTGAAAGTTTTACTTATATGTCACCAAATGTATAGTATTTATTAAGTCATATAAAATTTTTGGTACAAATGTGTCATGATGGTAATATTGCTTTACAATGGAATGGATGTCTTCATGGATGTTTCATTTATATATTTATCCTCACTAAGTTAACCTTTCAACCAAATTGATGTATTTATTTGCATTAGATCTTTGCTGTAACAAACCTTTATTTTGCTATTTAGTATTTTGTGGCTCACTAATTTTCCTTAAACAGTAACTTTTAAGATATTAACTCACTAAAATGAGGTTTTTCCTCTCTTGCACACACCTTGCCACCATTGTACATGCTGTTGCACGTCATGCTTTGTCCCAAGTCTCTTTGAGTAAATGAGTGGAGTTGGTTACCTTAGAATTTCATCCTGCTAGTCCTAAAAGACTTAGATTCTCCTGTTCTGCATCCAAACTTACTTTCCTTTCTCTGTAACCTTTTATTTTTAGTTTTCAAAGTGTCAGATTGCCAGTCTACAAAGTGGACTTCTAGTTAACAAATGCTTGAAGACAGTTATAGTTGGACCATTGATAATTTCAAAGTTGTATGTACATACTAAGCACACCCCAAACATTCAGATAATATTGACAGTAAAAAAAAGCATGAACTGTCAAGTAAAGATGAGTCTTTAGGAGGAGTAGTGAAGTTGGTAGAGAGCTGTTAAGTGTTACTTCACCGTATCTCTGACAGATTCTGCTTGGTAAGCATGGAGCTGTGTGTATATTGTCAGAAAAAGTAGCCAAGGTTCAGACAAACTTTTAGGACTACTGCTGTATCCCTTCCTTGGAATGTATATGATTAACCTGGTTTCCGCTGGCATTCACCCAGTTGCAGCCTCCTTTCATTCTTTCTCTGTCCCTTTCCTTGCACATCCTATATCTTCTGCTCACTTTCCTACACCCTAGGCAGTGCAAGCTTGTCCTGTTGTGACTTAGCAGATAGCTGGTAGTAGTGTTTGGCTTACAGACCATTTAAAACAAGGTTAATTTCCCTTGCTGTCAGTTTGTTTAAGTTTTGGATACACCAAGGTGTAGAGAAGAGGGCAGCAACTGAACAAAATACCAGTCATGTTTTTCTTGGGTCAGGCAACTTGTTCAGTTGTATGTTCTCTACTCGGATTCTCCCATATGCAGCCCATGTCTCACTTTAAGATGTGAGAGAAGATTAGAATTGCCTGGAAACATTACAGCTCCACCTTCCCAAAAGGATGTAGTTTTCATTTCGGGTAATTCCTTCTCCCTCAGATTTCATAATTAAATTCGTTTCTCCATTGGCAGTGGATGTCTTCACTTTAGCCTCCAGTAGCTGGAAAGAGAAGCTGCATCTCAGTAGCATAAATATGACATCCTGAAAGTTGTTTGATCCAGTATTGTTATCCTCAGCAAGATAGCATTGTGAGGCAGCATTGCAGAAGAGAGGAGTGTTTTGCTAAACTCTGGTAAATTATCTGTGCTTCTCACTTGAATCAGCTTTGAATACTGCTAATTGTAACAATTTTATGGAACTGTTAAACCTTACACTTGCATCTCGCCAAACTTGATAACTTCAGGTCCATTTTCAAATCTTGGTTTTTGAGATTTAAAAGGAACAGTGTGTGTATACTTAAACCTTGGTCTTTCTTTATCTTACTAGTTCTTACGTTTGTATGTTATAAAATGTATATAAAACATTCAGTACTGTCAACTGACTTCTCTCTTGGATGAGTCAGATTGGATAATTTAAATTTTGAAAGAGGGAGCTCAAGTGCACTTGTTGTGTGATGCAGAAATATTGCTAAAGCAGAGTTCCACACATGATTAGATTGTAGATTATGGAAGGAAAAATTGATTACAACAAGGTTACAAGTCCCAGAGCCTGAAGTTACAAAATTCTCTTGTGGCTCAAACAAATCTCTTGCAATTTTCTTCCACTCTTTTTTCAGTGTTTTATCTCTTTTATATTAGCTTTAGTGTCAGAGAGTGCAGAGTCTACATCTGAAGAACAAGACAAGTCACTTGACAAACCAAAACAGAAAAAGAATCGCTGTTTCATGTGCCGGAAGAAGGTGGGACTTACTGGTAAGAAATATTTTATTTTCTTTCTTAATCCAAGACTAAGTTATGCAGTTAATATCAGAGGACCAAATTCTGCCTTCAGATTCATGTGTGGGTTAATCTGTTGACTTTGATGTATTTGAAGTAAAACTTGGCCCTAAGGGGTTTTCAACCAGTAGCTCTGATTAAAGAGGACTTTTCATATGTCTTTGTGTTTAACTATATCATTTATTAAGCAAAATGATCTTCATTACAAATGCTTCTGTTTGGGAGCTCCTATATAATGGCCTGGGGAGTTGAGGTAAATGTAACAGTCTGCTCATTAATCAGCCTTCATAATGAAGTGGTATGATTCAGTTTAAGTATTTGAAAATCACTCGAGTCGTTCCACTGTGTGATGACTGAAAAAAATGTCTGCAGAAAGTCTTGAGGGAGTATATTTTTGTAGTGCTGTATAGTGATGCATGTTTGAAGTGAGGGCTCTTTATTATAATCACTACAACAAAGATTTATTACTTTGGTGCTTTATATGACAGCAATTTTGGCAGCAGAAACTGGCTTTGACTGACTGCTGGTGACTGAGATTAGTTGGTACCAAATGTGAATGTAGTATTTAGGATATTAAAAAAGCTAAACCTGTAGAATTAAATTGTCTTTAGTGTCTGTCTTAATAGGTCAATATTTCTGTTTACAGGGTTTGAATGCCGGTGTGGAAACGTTTACTGTGGTGTGCACCGTTATTCAGATGTACACAGTTGCTCTTACAATTACAAAGCTGATGCTGCTGAGAAAATCAGGAAAGAAAATCCTGTAGTTGTTGGGGAAAAGATTCAGAAGATCTGAACTGCTACTTCTGCTGGAATATAAAATCCCTAGACCATCTGCAGATTAAATTGACTTGAGCTTTTTCCTTAGTCATCAGGAATGTAGAGCAGTGTATCTTGCCTAGACCTTTTAATCATGCATGTCATCAGAAGAATAGATTTTTTTTGTTTTTGTTTTGAAAATGACTCTGAACATTTATTTTCATTGCCGTTTTCTGTGGCTGAAGACTTAAGTAAAAACTTTATAAGTATTATCCTTTAAGATCATTTTAATTTTAGTTGAGTGCAGAGGGCTTTTATAACAAACATGGAGAAAACATGGGAGGGCTGTGCTTTTCCAGTACAAAACATGCATGCATTAACTTTGCAGTTTATTTTCTTGTTGTATATAGCTTTTCTCTGCAGCACGATTTCTTTTTTGGTAATGCCTCATGGCACAACTAGTTATCAGTAACTGAATGTATTTTAATCATTATGGCTGCTTCTGGTTTTCATTAACAAGAAAGGTTATACATGTTAGCATATTAGCTTGTTTGCACCCACTACCTATTTATGTATGAATCATTTGTAATGAGAGAGTGTGTACTGAGATTATAAGTTTGTGTGGTTTTTAAAAAAAAAAATTAGATTTTGTTTTCGTGTGTGTGGGGGGGGGCGGGGTAGGCTAGTATGCACTTCATTGCTGACTGAAGGTTTCACTGGGATTACATTCATCAGTCTGTATGTACACAAATATGAAGAATGATCTGAAGTAACTGTGCTGTATTTATGTTTATCCACGTCTTAACTTTGATTAAATAAAATTTTAAAAAACGGGGGTATTTTGTGTTCATCACTGGTATCTGTCTCACTGATTCCTTTCAGCCCTCTATTTCGATTTGGACCTCTTGTCTCTGGTTTCTCCAGGTACAATGCTTTCGGATACCCTTGTAGGTCTGAATAGCAATTAAGTCAACTTTTATCTGAATTTATTTTACCTACAGTGACAAGTAACACCTACCTATTGAAAGACTGGAGGGAATAAAGTCATTGTCATTCTTAACTTGTGCATTTGAAAACACTTTTTGTATATAGTCAATAATTTTTTTTTCTCCCTACTTGTCTTTTGTACAGCAACAAGACATAAAAATGAACTTTAAAATAGGCAAATGTGATCATAAAAGTGACAGGGAACTCTGGGGCAAATGAGGCACATGAAATTGTTTTTCGTCTAACCTCTCGAAATTGAAAAAAAAAGTGTTTTTTCACACCCAGGTGAGAAAGTTGCAGCACTGTAAATTGGCAATGTAGACAAGGCCCTCTTGCAGTTGTTCTGTGACTCATAGCTGCCTTTCTTGTCAAGTCCTGGATAGTCACTCTGCCAACAGATGTTCACAGACATCTAATCACCAATGTCCATTTAAAGGCTATGTGCTATAACTATAAGAAAGTGTGTGAGTTTTTTGTAACTGCACATGTAAGCTCACCCTGCATTGGATTCTTTACAAAACTTACAAATATGCAGAAATAGGACTCAAATTCCGCTCTGGATCTGATCTGCAGTTTACATTTCTCTTGGTGATTCTTTCTTCTGATTAAACAGCTTTCAAATATTGTGGAACAAGTGAGATTTTGTGTGCAGTTGCTCAGCCATTCAGGCTTTTGACTTGATTTTTAAAAGATTAATTTTCTTTAATCAATGCCTTTAAAATTCTGAACTCTGCAGGAAAAGTGGTTGCTGACAATTACCAGATAAGACCGATACATTGCACTGCAAAAAGGGTCTGACTACATCAGGTAACATGTGAGGTAATCTACAACTTCAGATGATGGAGAGAACCATTTTGTAGCTGCAGGAACATATCATGGAGGTTTTAACTTTGAAAATCAGATGTGGACTTTGAACCATGCACTCCTAAGGACTCCTTTGCTGTGGAACTTAGGGGGAGGGCATGAATCAAGGTCTTGCAAATCAAGATATTTCAGTGGTCCCCCAGTCTTTTTGGGTTAAAGATCCTCATTTATGATGTTGTGAACAGTGTTTCCAAGTGTCATGCAATGGCATAGCATGGTAGTCACATCGCCCTTGAGTCTTGTATTTTATGTGTTTTCCAGAGGTTTTGCTTACCATTTTTACCTTCCCCTACTACCCTTTCACCCAGTTCCCTTCCTCTTTTCTGGATCTTCCTTCTCAAGTTTTCAACCTCTCCCCCTTTTCTTCTTCCTCCCCACACTGTCAGTCCCTCCCTTCATTCCTCTTTTTTTATTTCTTTCCCCACAGCTTCCTTTCTCTCCCTTCATCTCTACTATATATTTAACACAGCAGCCCATTGGTGTGTCTGTGCTGCTGCAGGACTGACCAGAGAACAGGTGCACCATGCATAAAGAGAAGCTGGTTGGCTTAAAAGGTGCTGCTGCCTCTCTGCTCCATGGAGGAGGGAGGAGCAGGAGTAAGGCTGACATCTGTGAGTGAGGAGGAGGGAAACAAGTGCAGGGAAAGCAGCTGCCTTTGCAGCTCCCATGCTACCTGGTTCTGCACTTATGACATGCAGCAGGAACAATTGTGCCCTCTACCTTGCATATTGGGAACAACCACCCTCAAGCCAGAGGAAACTAGAACTTAAAATGCTGCTTTTCCAAAATCAGATGGAGGTATTGACAAAGATTTAGTCAACCTTATCCAATTCCTCCTCTGTGCAAATATATTTTGAACCAATGAAATAAGTATGCAGCCTGGTTGTTGAGGGCATGCTGTCATTGTCTTCCAAGCTTAAAAAAATTCCTCTAGGAGTTAAGTGCATTGTATATAATAGACTTTGGACAACATCCTTCACAATTTATTAATGCACTAAAATAGAAATAGCACATGACACTGGAGCTTGATTTGACTCTTGCTATGCTTGATGACAGCACTATGACACTGATGCTTCACATCCTGGTAGATGGCCTGCCTGATGCTAGCGGATGAGCATTTAATTCCCTTTATACCAGTGCATCTGTTGCATCATTAAATGTGATGCTATAAGAAATCCTAATTCTGGAGGCATTTAAGTGCATTTCAATGAAACACATTCTCAAAACTTAATGCTTTAACTATAACTTGTGTTTTGGCATAGATAAAATCAAATCAGCTGTGGAAATGTTTAGCAATATATGCTGGCTACCATAATAATGTAGGTATTCAAATGTCACAGTATACTATGATACTACTGCAGTTAAACATAGTATATAACTGCTTGAAAGCTAATTTTTCCATGCAAATAACATTCCTAAAATTACATGGGCCAAGGCCTCAGCTGATGTAAACTAGCACAGCACCATTGAAGTCAGTGAAGCTATGCCACTTTAAATTAGTAAAGTAGGTTTTACAATTGCTACATTAGAGAGCAGAGCAAATCAAAATAAATCCAAGCAAATCTTTGTTCTTTTAACTAGTCTCATCCCCCACCAAAATCAATTCAGGATAATCAGCTTTGTGGTTTGATAGCCAGGAGTCTATATATAATCTTGATTGAAAAGGAATCTTCTCCCTCATCCTAACCCAGCCGTTCTTTTTTCTTCTTTTTAAAAGTCCTGCTTTTACATTCAGCCTTGTGTCCACAAGTAGAACAGTGGTACTATTGGATTTTTAACTTTTGGTCTAGGTTTTTCCCAAAAGGACCTAGGAGGGTTGGGAACCAATGGGACAGAGTGAGGTTGTGTTTTCTGTCCTTTGCCACCGTTAGCAGATATTCATACCTCAGCAGCTGGAGATTTATAGAAGGAATTGGCCAAATGAGTTCCTTTTGGAACTTCTAAACTGCACAAAGTCTAAATGAAAACTGTCTGCCCTCCCCATGGTATCTAAGCTGGCCCTTTTGTGTCTAGGTTCTTGTAGGGTCACTTGATACTTTTATAGCCAAGTGCCCCCAACAGAGGGGAAATCAATGTATGTCTCCTGGCCCAGCAGACACATATTTGTAGATTCTCCCAGTAATCAAGGGTTCAGGAAGGGGGAACAGCCTTCCCCTCAGTAACCATGCAATATACTTCTCTACAGAGGCTCTAGCCAGAAACTGTTAAATGGTGCAGAGGCCCCTGCTGCTGAGTCATGCAGAACTCTGGTATTAATTAACCATCTAGCTTACAAGCAGGAGCAGGGCTGAAGGGAGTGGGCTGGAGAGCGGCTTCTGGTTGGTTTGAGGCTGAAGAAGAGGGAAGGCCGACAGATCCACGTTGTCTAATGCAACATGTGGAGGCTCTCTTGGTGTGATTGTAGCTGGGCTGGGAGAGTGTTTGCACCGTAGCTTGCCCTGAGCTCAAAATGTCTTTCATCCAGATAGAAAAGAACTCAAATTTCCCTCTTCAGAACCTTCCCTATGGGGTTTTCTCTACCGAGGAGAAGGTGAGTTATCTGCTGCTTTGTCTTTGTGTTGCAAAGATTGCTGCTGTTGTGGGTGAATCTTTTGCTCTGAAGTTCAGAAGCTATGAATGAGGAGAAAATAATTTTTTTCAAATGCTGTGTGATGATCCCCAGAGCCCTGGGGCAGGAAAGGCTTGCCAGGCTGGGAATCCTAGGGGTTAGCTGATTGTACTAAGAAGTTTCAGCATATATACTGTCTTTTTTCTTAATTTGGTGATGACCTGAAGGCTGTTTCTTTAAAGAACAGTAATATTTTCTATAAGTACTTTATATGTATGTAGTATGGACTTAATATATTTTTTCTGCTTTTGAGTATAAAAGTCTGTATTCATGCCTCTCTGTATGCTATTAAGTTTTCACTTTTTTTTCTTTACCAGCACCATTTTTATCATCCTTTTTTTATGGCTGAGTTTAACCCTTCCTTCCTCTTCTCTCTCAAAAGTCCATTTTAACTTTTATCCTATATACTGCTGATCTTAGCTGTATTGTGAAATGTTTGTTGTAAGCAATATGAATTGATGTATCTGAAAGCTAAATTTGATAAAAGAAATCACTGTGTAAAATAATTAGGCTTTCACAGTAGATATTGAGATACAGTTTGGAAGCTTATTTTAATAATAGATTATTAGGGTTGGAAGGGACCTCAGGAGATCATCTAGTCCAACCTCCTGCTCGAAGTTTTATAACCATTAAAACACAAATTATCAATATACACAGTCAAAATCCTTAAATATTATTTTAATAAGCTCTCAAGTGGCATTTTTCTTAGTTTGCCTGTCAGTAAACTTCAACTATTATTGATGAAATATTGTTGTCACTTCCTGTATATACAGTGGAATTGATGTTTACTGACATTTACTGATTAAAAATCTAATCCTTCCAAGCTAAATATATTTTCAAGTAAGGTCTGTTTTAAACATGATAGTGGACTACAGGGCCACAATTATAATCCTATAAATTAAGAGCCTATCCTTCATTTTTTCCCTAACTAAGATTGGGAGTCAGGAGGTTTGGGTTCTGTTCCTAACCCTGCAATTGACTAGCTGAGTGACTTGGGCAAGTCAAGTCTCTTCTTTATCTTCTGTATGAGTGGTTTTCAACCTGTGGTCCGTGAACTCCTAGGAGTTCACAGACTATGTCTAAAATTTCCAAAGGGGTCCACATATCCACTTGAAATTTTGTATTAGTCTGCAAGTGACTCCAGGCTGAAAACCATTGTTCTATATATTTAATGTTCCATTCAGTGTGTATGTGCAGGGACCACACTGTGGGACTTATGTTTTCTGAGACACGGTGGATGAGGTCCTATCTTTTATTGAACCAACTTCTGCTGATGAAAGAGAGAAATTTTCATGCTTACACTGAGCTTTTCTTCAGGTCTGAAGAAGTTGACCTGAAGAAGCTATGACCTCACCCACCTTCTCTCTCTCATATCCTGGATCCAACATAGCTACAGCAACACTTGTATTTTCTGGCCATACAAGAAAAACATGATTAGGGTTTTGAAAGAAGCCTAATTGGTTAATCCAGGCCTGCACAACTCATAAAGCGGCGATGGCCACATTATTCCAAAGAAAACAGCCGCCCCACCAAAACAGCTGTTGGCCAAAAAGGAAGGTTGGGGGTGGGGAGGTGATACTTTAGCTGGGAGCCCCCGGTTGATTTAAAATAGAGGTGGCTGGGAGCCCTCAGGGTCAAATAAAGGGCCTGGGGCTCCGGGAACCCAGCAGGGCTGGCTCTAGGTTTTTTGCTGCCCCAAGCAAAAAAAAAAATTTGACTGCCCCCTGTCTCAGCCCTGGGCTCCCCCCTGTACTCCCCTGCTGCCCCAGTCCTGGGCTCTCCCCCCACTGACCCACACCCCCTGCTGCCCCAGCGCTGGGCTTCCCCCTTTCCTCCCCACCAGTGCCCTCCCCCCACCCCGCTGCTGCCCCATCCTTGGGCTCTCCCACCACCAGTGTTTTCCCCCCCACACACACACACCTCCTGCCGCCCCAGCCCTGGGTCACTGGTAATGCTCCCAGGGTGGATCATTCAGCAGGAATTTTGGATGTGCACAAAACACAGACAGGATTGGTTCCCATATGGTTACAGAACTGCAGTAAAGTGGAACAGTTTTCAGCTTGTGTGATTGGAGGATATCAGGATGCATATTATAAGACCGTCCTCCATAAATGAGGAAAAGTTGAGGTGCCTTTATTATTCTTTTGTTCCACTCTTTCTTTCTTTGGGGAATTTGCCAATGCAATATCACTGTCTTCCTTTTAAACAAACAAAAAGGCAATGGCTGTTGAAAATAGCAATTCCAGTCCTAACAAGCATTTCTTGCTCAATTTTATCCTACTTTTTCTACAGCAAGTTACAGTGGTTCAGTATATTTGATTGGGAGAAATGACGTAACAGCTGCCCAAACTGAGCCTGAGCACTCCTGAATTTTTGAGGAGTTCAAATCTGGAAGGCAGGTGCTGCGGGGGTGGGGCAGTGGGCTCTGCAGGGGAGCATGGCAGCAACGTGTCTGGAGCTGCATGGAGCCAGACACGCTGGTCTGAGTGGCACGGTAAGGGGGCTGGGGGTTGGAGAAGGGGTAGGGGGTTTTGGGGGGCAGTCAAGGGACAGCGAGCGGGGGGGTGGATGGGGTGGAGGTTCAGGGGGCAGTCAGGGGACAGGCAGCAGTTGGATAGGCATGGGAGTCCCAGAGGTTTATCAGGGGACAGGTAGGGGGTGGGGTCCTGGGGGAAATTTGGGGGAATCTCAGGAGGGGGCAGTTGGGGACAAGGAGAAGGGAGGCTTAGATAGGGGCTGAGATCCCAAGGGGCAGTTAGGGGCAGGGGTCTCGGGAGGGGGCAATCGAGGGACAAGGAGCAGCAGCATTTAGATAGGTGGTGGGATCCTGGGGGGCTGTTAGGGGCAGGGGTCCCAGGAGAGGGATATCAGGACAAGGACCAGCGGTGTTAGATAGAGGGTGAGGGTCCTGGGGGGCAGTTGGGGCAGGGGTCCGGGGAAGGGGCAGTTAGCAGCTGCGGGCCAGGATTCAAAGGGCTCTGGGCTGCCCGCAGCCACAGGGAGCCCTGAGCCCTTTAAATCCCAGCCATGGCTGGGCATCTGCGGGCAACCCAGCGCCCTCTGACTCCCTGCCGTGGCCGGGATTCAAAGGGCTCTGGGCTGCCCGCAGAGCACCGTGTGCGGGGGATTTAGAATGGCCCTGCGGGCTGCACAGTGAGGCTCCACGGGCCGCATGTTGTGCAGGCCTGGGTTAATCGATGGGAACTGGGTCCCTAACTCCCTTAGACTCCTTTTGAAAATCATACCACATACCTTCAATTTACTGTTCAACGCTGCTGTTTGCAACAGATTACATTCACGTGCACATTTAGAAATGAAATACAGGAGCCTCTGAAACACACCCCACCACCACACACACCCATAAAAGAGAGAGCTGGCAAGCAGATACCTCTGAAAACAGAGAAGCTGGAGGATTGTCAATGGTTAATGGACATTGCAGAGTCATCG
The DNA here is from genome assembly GCF_007399415.2 of Gopherus evgoodei. NCBI lineage: Eukaryota > Metazoa > Chordata > Testudines > Testudinidae > Gopherus > Gopherus evgoodei. The sequence continues at coordinate 16,493,081 of NC_044331.1, forward strand.
TAATGGTTCTCAGTCAGTCTCTAGCATTGTTTTTACCTATCAGTAGTAATTTAAAAATCAATTTGAGCATAGTAGAGCCTCAGCTCTAATTATCTGGTGTTTTGCAAAGATAAAAGCTGGATGATGAAACCAAGGGTATGTCTACACTGCAATAAAACACTTGTAGCTGGCCCTTATTAGCTGATTTGGAAGTTTGGACTCTGGGACCTCATGAGTGGGGAAGGGTCCCAGAGCCCAGGCTCCAGCCTGACCCAGCGAACATGAGCCAGCTTAACCCTACGTTGCAAATTTATAGCCCCACAGCCCGAGCCAGCTAACATGGGCCAGCCATGGGTGTTTTACTGCAGTGCTGACGTGCCCTTAATCTGTTCCCAGATGTGTGTTTGTGTGTTACTGTCTCATGCACTTTTTCCTTCCCTGGTAACTCATCTTTATTGCACAAATGTCTCAATTTTTTTTTAAAAAGATGATTAATATGATTTTTATACCTTTTGGTAATTAATGTCCTATCACAATATTATAATAATCATTCAGTAAAAATAACTGATTTTATTAAGGGCTACAAGTTACAAATTAGCTTGTCCAGCCCTGACATTTTTCTGGCAGGAGTGCTAGCTGAACAAACATCTAGGATTATTTTTGTGCAAATCAGATTTGGGGTCTTGTTCAAAGAAAAAAGGCTAAAAGCAGTTGTTTTTAAATCTGTACTGGTTTTATTCTATTTTCATTGAGACAAAATTGAATATCTGTACTTTTGTTTGGGATGAAACTGGTTACTATGTCTGTATTTCATTTAAATTCACTATTTAAATTCACTAATTTGTAATGCCAAAGCGTCCTTATGATTTCAGCACAGCTGTGCTAGGGAGGATGTGGTCTGTGCCACTGCAAAGGTAGCAGTGCAAGTTCTGAACAGAGTTTGTGTAGGTCCTATAAAAACTGTCACAGATGAGCAGGTTTTTGGTTTTTATTTTCATTTCTTTACGCATGGAGGGAACCTTCCACACCAGCCTTTCCTCCTTCCTATGTGGAAGGATGGATCAGTGATAAGAGCACTAGCCTGGGACTTGGTTAACTCAGATTCAGTCCCCTGCCCTGCCACAAGCTTCCTTTTGTGACTTGGGCAATCACTCTCTGCCTCATCTGTAAACTGGGGATAATAGCACTTCTCTACCTCCCATGGGGGTGAGGGGATAAACCCACAAAGATTGTGAGGCCCTCTGATACTATGGTGATTGGGGGGCATATGAGTACCATGGATAGATAGTCGGGGGAAGGGCAATATCCTCCCCTTACTGCACCCCTGGAAGGTTGGGGTGGAAGGATGTCCTTCCATCCTCAAAACCTGTGAGGAATTTGCCAAAAAAAAAAAAAAAAAAGCAGCTTCTCCTGCCTTCTTCCTCCTAGATTTTAAAATCAGCAGCCTTTGTCCATTAATTATAACTATGATAAAGGGGGCACCAATGTAGCTGCTCAGCTCCTGCCCCACTTAAACGCCTTGTACTACATTGTTTTTTCCCCAGAACCTTCATAAGAGCATTATCAGCCACAGGTATCAACATTTTTTTCCCATTGTAGCCTAGGCACAGAATTGGGGTGGCAGTTGGAGACCAGGTATTGGATCTGAGTGCTATTAAACATCTGTTCAGTGGACCAGCCCTTTCCAAGCATCAGGATGTCTTTGACCAGGTATTTATCATACAGTTTGACAGTGTCCATCTCTACCATGTTTTAAATGGAATGTCATATGAAATTTTAGTGACCCAGGCTCAGATCAAGAGCATTGTGGTAGCTTACAAGTGAGTGCCTGAGTTGCTGGTTTGCCCCTCCTTTAAAAAAAAAAAGAAAGAAAGAAAAAAGAAAAAGAAAAAGGGGGAGGGATTGGGACTGATTCACCATTGTGGTGGTCTTGTTTTATGTCAGTGTAACTCTGCTAAATGGAATTACTGGCTTAAAACTGGAGTGTAACAGTGCTGGATTGGCACTGTGTGCACACTGCTGCCCAGATGATTCTGCAGCAATCAGAAGCAGAGTGTTAGATGGTCTAACTATGGCCTCAGTTCAGCAAAGCACAGGCAGGCGTAGGGGGAGCGCGCACTTTACTGAATTGGAACCTACATCACTTAGGAATGGAGCCACTCACAAAGAGCACCTGCAATTAAAATTAGTAAAATAAATGAGCTCTCCTAAAGGTTTCTTTCATCTGATTAAGAAGTGCATTCTGGAGTGAAATCCACCTAGTTCAGAGGGCCAGTACCAAGGTTTGTACACAACTCCACTTCCACTTAAACACCTACATTTCTGGCATCTTCATGAGGAGGAATCTCCAGAAGGAAACAACTTGGATTAAGTGGGATTTAAGTGGTACATAGACCATGCGGGCTCTCTGCATGGGCATGAATATAATTTATATCTCAGATCACAACTAGTCTTGTCATTGCAAGCTTCCATGGTATTTGAAGATGTAGGTGGATGATGATTTTAATTATTAGACTTATTTGGTTTGCAAGAGCACCTAGATGCCTCTCTCACAGACCAGGACCCTATAATGATAAGTGCTGTAGAAAATCGTAGTCCCTTCCCCAAAGAGATTGTAATCTAAGTATGAGACAAGAAACAACAGATGTATACTGGCTGACAAGTGGGGGAGCACAAAGAAACAGTGAGACCATATTCATGATCATGATAGGCAGGGTCTCTGCACACGGAGCTGTCTGTTACCTCAGGATTAGTAATTTAATCTCAGTACTGGTAACACAGCAGGTACCCCACATGTACAGCAAATGGAGCTGAGAAAACAAATGTTCACTCTCACACATCTCTATCTTTACACTGTATTTTAGCCAGCCCTTAATGACTTCATGGGTTTGGGCCATGAAGCTTGGAAGGAAGCTAGAATGTTTCTCCAAAAGCTACTGTCAGCCAATGAGCCAACACTGAGAGAAAACTCTGAGCTACGGAAAAGGTGAGGCATTCGGGAGCTGGAAGTGACTCAAGAATAACATTTGTGGTTCCTCATCACATGTATAAAGCACTTTTATTTAGCTCTTCAGCCTTCTCAGGGTCTGTCTGTATTTGGAGCTGGGGTATTATTCCCAGCTGGAGGAGATTTTTTCCGAAGAGTTGGAGGAGAGGAGCAGAGTGGTTGCTATTATTGTGCAGGGTTGGGAGCTATTGCACACTACTGTTAGAAGCTGCTGGAGTGTAAACAGAAGCAATCAGTGCATCACCTAAAGAGGTGTTCTAGCCTCGCTGGCAGAGAGTCCAGTTCCCTGGAGAAGAGTAGTTGAATGTCACTGCAGTTCCAGTCCTCTCCCTTCCTTGATGCTTCATTTAACAGTGGCCTTGTGTAAATATTTAACATAGCTCTGGAGAGATGGATCTGTTGTTGTGTAGCTCTCAAGGCCTTTTGTAAACTTAGAAGGCACAATACAGTATCAACCTGAGGTAAACTTTCACGTGGGTTCCTTGCTGTAATGAAATTGTAGCTGGTTGCATAGGTAGATATCCGTATAGTCCCATGCTGGGCCAGCATTAGGGAAAATGGTGCCCTGGGCAAACGCAGGGGCAGCTCCCTGTACAGTGTCGCCTCCCCCCACAGATGGGGAGTCACGGGGGCAGGAAGCGGGGGAAGAAGGCATGCAGAGCTTCATGCAGCTGGGGGAGGGTCCCAGAGGTGGGTCTGACTCAGCCCTGGGTATGGCCGGTGCAGGGGAGGAGGAAGTCCTGTCCCTCTCTGCCCCGCCAGGGCTAGCAAGTGGAGCCTGGTGCACCATAGGAGCTCCCGGCCAGGGTGCCCTTAACCCTTCCTCTCCCTGGCTCTGGGCCCAGCGCTTGGGGGTTAAAGGGCCTTGAGCTGGCTGGGGAGGGGGGAAGGTGCGAAGAGGGTGGTCGCCCATGCGTGAGGCCAGCCCTGGTCCCATAAATCCCATGCATGCAGCATGAAAGTCAGGATATGTCTACACTGCAATAAAACACCTGCCACTGGCCTATGTCAGCTGACTCAAGATTCAGGGGGGAGGCAGCACTATAAAATTGCAGTCAAGATCCTCCAGGTCCCAGAGCTTGGGCACCAGCCCACGCCCAAACATCTGCACTGTAATTTGATAGCCCCACAGCCCCAGCCCCGTGAGCCTGTCAGCTGTGGGTGTTTTATTGCGGTGTAGACGTACCCCCAGAGTCCTGAAAGGTTTAGCACTGGTGAGGTCAGAAAACAAGGGTGTCTTAACACCCGTACTAAGGAGAGAGCTTTTGAGCTTTACAGCTGTCAATAAAGGCTGTTTCTAGGCCTCCTGCAGAAGAACAACTGAATCTAAAACAAGTGCGATCACACCTTCCATCCAGAAGAGGGCAGTGAGGACACACATACTCACCTGCAGGCGCATCCCAATGGATGCATTTCCTCCCATAGGAAAAGAGTGAGATCTCCCAGGCGTGGAACCCTTCCAGTGCTCTATTGTACATTTCCTCACAGGAGCGCGTAGAGTCAGTTAACCGCTTCAGTGCAATAGCAGCCTGTGCCCTCACTTCATAGACTATGAGCTAGCGCAGAATTGCAGCAAGGCAAGATTTTTTCAGAGCAGATGCCAGAACGTAGTTAGTGCAAAAAGAGACTGAACTTCCTCTAAGCCAGCCCAGGGTAACACCAGTCTTTTTGAGAGTTGTAATCTTTGTTTTGTATTTTTAGAGCATTTGTACCTCAGGCCTCTACTATAATGCATCTTCCAGCTAAAATCGGTAAGTCTCCTGAACTGATATCTACACGATTTGCTTGTATCCACTGAGACTCCCACATGCCCCAGGTATTCCGGATGGTCAGATTGTGGCTGTGACAAGGAATGGGTGTAAAGTAGATATTACAGATGATTAACTGCAGGCGCCATCTCTGATGTCACAAATAAAACGTGTGTGCCATATTTTAACATAGATGTAAGGTCTCCGGAAGCAACTTTTACTAACTTAATCAAATCAAGGTTCCCTAGTGCCACATAATCCCTGAAGTCAGAACTATGTCTGCAAAGGCCTATATGACCCCACTGGCTTAAAGCCCTTTTCTTTAGGCAGATGATTATCTCGACTACAGAACACTGTGTCATGTAACTACAAATAACTTTAAAGTTTAGTTATGCCATTTAGATCCTCCCTACCAGAGCAATGTCACGCTTGCCCTAAGAGTGAACACTGGGCTGAATTTTGCACTGAGGTTGCAAGGTGACTCCTGGAGGTCCTGGGCTTATGGAGGCTGGGTGCCTGGGGGACTAGTAGCTCTCATTAGGTTAAGTCTGACAATTCTGGAAAGCACCAGAGCAACCATTTCCATCTATTTCTATAAGGTTGTCTGTCACTATGGAGCACACACATTATGACCTTCAGGTGAAGGAAGAGGCAAGACTTGTATGAGTGTGTGTGTGTTTTTGAGGGATTGATTTTAACAGAGCTGATAAATACAAACCAAGGAAGGGAGTTGGAGTGAAATCAGCCTTGTTTCTAACCAATGACCAGTTGAATTTCAAAAATTCTCTCTGCCACTGTGGCCTGCAAGTTCTTCTGCAATACTACCAAGCCCAAACATTCAAACAGGTCAGGCACCAGCAATCATGAGAGTTAAAAAAATAAAATAAAATATATTGTGGAGTTCTGTTTATTCGCCTTCTGGGTTTTGAGCCTTTGTGGTGCATGCGAGTCAAATTTTAAGCCTTTCTCTGCAACTATAAGGGGAAACCTTTTTTCTTTAAATGAAAACTGAGAGTCTCACATAATCACCTGACTCCAGGAGCTGGGGCTATAACAAAATCGTATGAGACGTGTGATAAAATCACATGAATTGGCACAAGTGTTTCTGTCAGTAACTTTGGAACTGGTGCTAGACTGGGGACCTGAAGCCATATGTGGGCTCAACAGGTAAGGGTGGAGCCAGGAAGGGGAGGAAAGTCTCTTATCTTTGGTATTCTTCATTCCCACTTGATACATTTTGAGTTCCATCAGGGCGACCAAGGTAATTGAAGTGTGAGTCAAACCATTTCCCAAAAAGGACACCAGGGGGCAGTAGATGCCCTGTTTACAAAATCCTTTCCTTTGTTAGCAGTACTGCATTCTCAATAGCATCAGCAAAATGAAAATGACAATAGAAAATATTTAAACTGTACAAAGCATGTGGCTTGGTCATATATTTGTAGCTAATGGGTTGAAATGGTATTTTTTCTTGCTGCTCTTCACTGCAAATTTAAAAAGATAAACAACAGTTTTGTAGTGTGTAACTTTTACCCTCCATGTGCCATTGGCAACCGTCCCCTCTTATAGACTATCTGCATGATTACTACAGTCTTGTGACTGCATGTTTCCAAACTCCTCTACTTCTCTCTCTCTCTCTCTCTCTCCATCCTATTCAGGGCAACAGAATGTGGAAAGTTTATGCTCCTTTGTCCTACCAGATAAGGATCTTTCATACAGTTGATCTATATTTTCTGCTTTTCTTTTTCCCAGGAGACTACACTGACTTCTATTCTTCAAGGGAACATGCTACGAATGTTGGGATCATGTTCAGAGGGAAAGAGAATGCTTTGATGCCTAACTGGTTCGTAGTTCAGTTATTTGTTTTCACATGTCATGTTTTACGCGTTTTGCAAAGGCCTGTATAACCTTATAGGGAAAAAAAGATTTCTAGTTAGTGTACATATAGCTCTGCTATGGAGCTATGATGATGTATACCAGCTGAGGACCTGTCCCCCAGTGTCTGAAACTCACGTCTCCATTCCCCACTATGTCTGAGCTGTGTTGAGTTGTTGTAGAAAGGAGCAACTGTGAGGAGTCAGTTGAAACAGTGTCTGATTCAGAGACTGTTTCATCTGAGAGCTGGTTCTTCGCATATAGCAAGAAACCAATGATTGCGTGTCAGTAAATAAATCTGGATGCACCATTCAGAGGAAAAATATATTCAAAAAAGTGGTTAGATGACAGGGGAAACTTAGTAACTTACTGTAGAGTGCTTGGAGCTTCCACAGTGCATGGTTCTGGTGACTGTAATACAGCATTTAACACACAATCAATGCTTTGCTTTAACAAGGTTGCACTTACCTGTTGGTTACCATGGCCGTGCATCTTCGGTTGTGGTGTCGGGGACACCAATTCAAAGACCAGTGGGGCAGATGCGACCTGACGATGGTGAGTTCCTGGTCATGCTATTGAAATGCGCTGTTCCTCTTAGCGAGCAGCATGGCATTGGAGTATGTTTGGCCACCTCTTGTCTTTTCTAGCTTCATTGCTTGTTTGTTTTAGCTTCATAATGCACCTTTCTGTCTGTTTAATTCACAGCTAAACCTCCAGTGTTCGGTGCTTGCAAACTTTTGGACATTGAGTTAGAAATGGTAGGATGTATTTATTGTATTACAACTTTCCCTTTAATAAAAGAGAGTAAAAGGTTGAGCTTGTCCTGTTATGTTTTCATAACATCCGTTATATACAGTCTTCTAGCACCTCCCTCTGGGTGGTATATTGCCTACTGTAGAACTTGCTTCAAAGGGGAGAATTCAATGCCTAAGCATTGCATGGAAAAATGCAATTCTAGGCTGACTTTTCTCTCCGGTATCGTTCCAGTTCAAGGGGTATGAAAGACAGTGGCTGCATAATGGGGACTGGTAAGTAGGGTGTATTTTAGTGAGACTGTTGTAGGAAATACCGAATATATTCATTTTCTATTAGCCCATGGCGTGCCCCCTAGCGAGTCTCTAAGCTGACAACCTAATCGGCTGTAGCTGCAAAGGTCTAAGCAGAGGTGGCAGAGGGATGGAGAGAAGGGAAGATTCCTTGGTTAGGCAAATGGGAAGCATAAAGTTCACTGCATAAGATTCTGTTACAGGAACTTAGAACCTCTGCACGGGGAGACTTGATCATATTTCTTAATGCGCTAGCTGTAGCTCTGTGCATGTGGCAGCTGCAGTTTAAATGAGAGTCCCTTTTGGCAAATTCAGGCCCTGAGTTTAATGACTGACTCTTATCAGCTCACTGCTATTCAGGTGGTTCAACCCTGCTCTCTCGCATGGGGAAAGGAAAAAGCTGTAACTCTTGTTTCATCTGCACAAGGAGATTCCAGTTAAAGTTAAGGCGGAAAGCAAGTAAAATCACATTCTACTCTGTCTGTCTTGTCTTAGCACTACCTGCAGGGGATTTGTCTTGGTGTAAACAAAGGTTTTATTTTCAAACCTTTGACTTGGTTAAAGCATTTTCTTTTCCATTTCAGGCGTTCTTTGTAGGCCCCGGAAACAAGTTTGGGGAACCTATCCCAATAAACGAAGCTCATGAGCACATTTTTGGAATGGTCCTTATGAATGACTGGAGTGGTAATAAGTGTTACTCTGACTTCCTGGGGGAATGCTTTTTGCTGTACATAATATTGATAGATATTGTATTTGTTTTAAATGATAGAAATATAAACTACTCAGGACACTGAGGGGCCGATGATAGTGGGAGCGGAATACAGTCTGCAACTTTCAGGCATTGGTTCAAATCCAGCTCAGGTCAGTAGTGACTAAGAGCTACTGCTAATGGAGATCATCTAGCTGTCTTTGGGAAATTAGCTGATTTAGGTCTAATTCCTGCTTATCAGGGACATAACCTAAAACATTACCACAGCTGATGCTCTCAGCAGAGAGTAGCTGTAGATTAGAGGGGAAAGAGTTAGCAATTATAACATATTCCCTAGTGTAGACACAGGTGAACACTTTTTAGCTCGATTTAACTAATCAAGGTGGACCTTAAGATTTACTTCCATTTAACTAGTTGAAATCAAAGATGTTAACCCGTGTCTAGGCTAGGGAAAAATGTTGGCTGGGTTGGTGTTAGCTAACGTGTGTGTTCAGGTTTAGTTAACATTGGCCTCTCTTTCTAAGCTAGACCTACCCAGAGGACTTTGAACTGTGCTTTTGAGCCCTCCAGATAACTGCTTGAGGTCATGGTTGAGGTATCCTGGGCAAGCGGGTGGTATTTCATTGCTTGTTCTGTGGATGGTGGTGGCTGTTGGTGTGCAGAGCTCTTCATCTGGCTCTCTATCACTGGCCTGGGGTCCATGTAACTCTGAAAATTTCATTATTTTTCATTGATTTTCCTTTTTTACAGCTCGAGACATTCAGAAGTGGGAATATGTTCCACTGGGTCCGTTTCTGGGCAAGAGCTTTGGCACAACCATCTCTCCATGGGTTGTTACTATGGAAGCTCTCATGCCATTTGTGTTGCCAAACCCCGTCCAGGTTAGCAAGAGAACAGCTGGGTCACTAGAAATTATTTGAGTGCAAATAGAATGGGGGTCTCTAGGTTCTGAGAACAGAAAGGCTTGGTTGTACCAGCACCTTTCTACTGGCTTCAAGGTTTGATCCTGGCTCCAAGATGTGGGATGACATCCTGGCCCCACTGAAACCAATGGGAAAATGCCTATTGTCTTCAGTCAGGCTAGGTTTTCAGTCATGGTGCGTACGGCTGCATAGCTTTGAAAACCCAAGTGCTTACAATAAATGGTAGGGATGATGGACTCTAGCCAAAATGTTCTGATCAAGAGGCAAACCTGCCCATAGTTTGAGGGTATTTGATTCAATGGTATGTAGCCATTTAATTAGACTTAATACAGTGAAGAGAGTTTACAAGTCACTCTTCTCTGTGTGAACTAAACAGCTCAAGTCTGAAACTGCAAGCCTTCTGCAAGCTTTGAGTACACACAGTGTGCCAATCAGGACAAAGGTGCACTAAAATTCTATTTGGTTGGGTTTAACAACCATGTGAAAAATCAAGAGTGCTTTTGGAGGCCAAGAGAAAAAGTGCATTTGATTAAATGAATATCTTGGTAGTGGTATAAACATTTGTGACAGAATTGTGTATATGAAACAGTAGCTTAGGCAATTAGTCATGAAGGCAAGGGGACTGGAAAAATGCGTGCCCTGAGAAAGGAACACATGGTACTCAGCAGAGCCTTGTGAAGAGAGCTGTTACAAAATGTCCCAAGATATGTGCTAGTCTTTTCTCTTTGACCTTCAGGCTGTAATGCCTGTTATATGCTTTCAGGTTCCCAAGCCACTGCCATACCTCTGTGATGAAGAGCCCTATACTTTTGACATAAATCTCTTTGTCGCTATCAAAGGTACAGTAAATGATTTGTGGAGTTAGGGATGTACAATCCGCCATAAGTTTCAGACATTTGTTCCATCAATTCTAAGATCCTGATTTCTGCATAGGGCAATACTTGCTGAGTCAGAGGAAGGTAAAAAAGCTCATAATCTGCCTACTTGCTAGTGCAGGGCTGTGCTATGGGAAACAGTTCCCTTGCGGTGGTTGCATATGACCATTTTACAACCTTAAAAAAAAAATCGATGATAATTCTTTATGTTCCGATAGCTCTTAGACACCCAAGCGAGCTCAGAGCTCCACTGTGCTGGTGTTCTCTGGAAACAGAAAGTAAAAGACACAGTCCCAACTCCAATAACTTTGCAGTCTCATTAAAACAAGATGCGGCAAGTGGGTGGTAACGAATAATCAGAAGGAACAGACAGAGGGAAGGCCAGGGAAAGAGTACTAAGAATGTGTGTTTTACTAGAGGTGAAAGATGACTGACTTCATTGGGACTTGTAGAGTAAGGTGTGTCCCAAAATGAGTATAGGGATCAGAACACAATCCTCTGATGCTGTGCTTAATGTGCGGGACTATCATGGTCTTACTGTTGAATGTGTGTCAGTAGAAGAGGAGCTCAGCACCCTAAAACCCAGTTAGGCCCGCAAGGGGGTGCAGGAGATTGTGTATCTTCCATCTCTTGACTTTCAATCCCCAACACATCCCTTTCACGGCTGCAGTTCGTGGCCTCTTGGGATGATGCAGCAAAAGTTTGATACAGTGAATCAAAGAGAGAACTGGGTTGGGCCCATGGTTGACACTACCTTGTACTATGGAGTCTCAGACTCAATTCCTTGCTCTGCCACATTTTTCCCATGCGACCTTGGACATGTCACTTAGTCTCTCTGTGCCATTGTAAAATGGGAATGATATTCTACTGATGGGGTCCATATGAGTACTTTACCTTAACATGATTCTAGCTTAAATATTGTGCAAATGAAAATAGCAAAGGAGATTTTCCTTTTAATAATACTATGCATTTCTGTAGATCCTACCATTAGTACAAAATAAGCCTTGCAACTCCCCTGTAAGATAGGGAAATAATATCTCCATTTTATGGTGAGGGAATCGGAGGTACAAGAGATTAAGTGACTTAGTCATAGGAGAAGTCTGTGGCAGAGCAGGGGATAGAAACCAAATTGTTTGACTTGTACTTCCTCCCCTTGCAGCCCTTCATACCAGGACAGAGCATGTCATGGCTTATTCTCTACTGAGCCTGGCAATGGTAATGTAAGCCTCTGTCCAGCCATAAAATGAAAACGCCATAGACGTCTTCACCGATTGCTTTTTTTCCCCCTCTCCCTTTAGGAGAAGGAATGAGCACCCCAGCCACAATATGCAAATCAAACTTCAAGGTAACTTTTGTTTTCCCCCTTATTATCTCCTGTGTCCCTATTGTAATTTTCCATGCCCCGCCCCCAACATCTAGCCGCCTTAAGGTATGTCTACACTGCAGTAAAAGACCCGTGGCTGGCCCGGGTCAGCTGAGTTGGACTGCGGTGCTATAAAATTGCAATGTAGACATTTGGGCTCAGGCTGGTGCCTGGGCTCAGGCTGGTGCCTGGGCTCGGAGACCCTGTGAGGGGGCGTGGTCACAGAGCCTGGGCTCCATCCCAAGTCTGAACATCTACGTATAATTGTATAGCCCAAGTCAGCTGACCGGACCAACCGCAGGTCTTTTATTGCACGTAGACTTAAGGTCAACACCTGGAATTCTGTGAAGGTCACTTTTTTATACTTACCTGTGGGCTTTTGTCATCGATCTTTGAACTTCATTTAAAACCCTCCTCACTAGGTTAGCGAGTCAGTGTCTAAAAAGGCTCTTCCCCTTGAAAGTCATATTAGTAACGTGACTGATGTCTGTGCTGTACTGCCAGGTACCTGCACTGCTGACGGCCAGCTACCCTTCAACAATTATTAGGACTGGTTGACTTGTTACATTGCACAGAAATTTCTGACTCTGGTAGCCACAAATTGCCAATAACCCCAACATTAATGCCACGCCTTCAGGTGCTAAAATCTTTCTACACAGGATTCCACTGACATGTGCTTATTCCTGGTGAAGGGTCAAATACTCATATAGAGTGGGCCTGACTGAAAGTCCGTTATGTCATTGGAAAGGTTCCCATTGATTCCACTGAGCTTTGGACCAGGCCATTTGGGGTACTAATGTGCTGTATGTTCTGAAAGCAGGGTTACAATAGTTGCGTCTCATCTCTTCAAACATAAACTATTTGTGTTCAGGCCATACATCTGAAGACCAATCAATGAGCCAGAGGATCAATTTAAAGTAATTACAAATGTTCCATTTAGGCTGCTGAAGGCTCCTGATTAGATAAGGATGTCGTTCTTGTGGGCTAATGTTTAACAGTATGATCCAGAAAGAATGAAATGCATTTTGTACAGACTAGTGACATCTGTGCGTTATGTTTGTCCTTCACTTCCCCCTTTTTCCAGTACATGTACTGGACCATGAAACAGCAGCTGGCTCATCACTCCATCAATGGATGCAACCTCAGACCTGGAGATCTCCTGGCATCTGGAACAATCAGTGGACCTGTAAGCATTTAACTAACAGCTGTCACTAGTAACAAAGTACTCAGCAATTAGAAACTGATCAGATGTAACCCTGGCCTTAAATCCACTTTGTTTTACTATGGACGTCTTTTCGTAGTTCTTCCTCAGTCTTTTTGGAGTACATATTTTTTTAAGCCTTCCTACTGTCAGTATCCATAAGTCTGTTGTGGTATTTTAGAGGCAACAATATTCATGCACAAAGATATCCACAAAAGTAGCCCAATCCTGCTGAGAGTTACAGTTACTATCTCATTGTTAAAAACAAACCCCACAGCAACAGTATGTTAAGATCGATGGAGGACAACCTCTAGAGCAGTGGTTTTCAAACTGGGGGAATGAAAGGCACCAGGCCATTAAAAGTCCCATCGGCAGTGCTGCCGGGCTAAGGCAGGCTGGTCCCTACCTGTTCCAACACCGCACTGTGCCCCGAAAGCGGCCAGCAGCAGGTCTGGCTCCTAGGCGGGGGGACCATGGGGCTCCACGCTGCCCCTGCCCCTGCCCCAAGCACTGGCCTAGGAGCCAGACCTGCTACTGGCTGCTTCCGGGGCGCAGTGCGGTCTGCGATGCCAGGACAGGTGGGAAGCCTGTCGCTGCACCGCTGACTGGGAACCACTGGAAGTGAGCCCCCTCCCGCACCCCAAACCCTTCATCCGTGACCCCAGAGCCTGCACCCAGAACCCTGACCCCCTCCCGCACCCTCAGCCCCTCCCACACCACGAAACCCCTCATCCACAGCTCCATTGGGTCACAGGCACTCAACAATTTTCTTAAACTGGGTCACCAGAAATAGAGTTTGAAAACCAGTGCTCTAGATAATATAAGTGTTACTGTTGTTCAAAGTGTTAACACTTCCAAATCTCTCAGTTCCGTATGACCCTTGTTTCATAGTCCATTCTTTTAATTTATACTGCACTGGTGTTGCACTGTACTTAGAAAATGCAAAATCCATTTTCTCCAATGTATCTTTTGGGGATTCACAGAGCTCTGTCTCCTGACCAGCACATTGCTGGACATTGTTCAGTGGTGGACCGAGGTGTGATGTGGTGGTTTCTTTCCTCTTGCTGAAATAGAAAATAAGGACAAGTTAAGATTTCATAACCTGGTGTCCAATAGCCTATAAAGTCATTGGGAGACTTTCCACTGGGAAACGTCAGTGGGGGTTGGGTCTTGCTCCTAGTCACCTAGTGCGTTGCCCTCTGTCCTTCTATAAGGCTCCAGTAGCAAGCCAGCATAATAAAGCACATACACCATCCTGCTAGGGTGTACGCGCACGTACAAGTGAAGTGCTAGAGAGAAGGAAAAAGCACATCATGCTGCAGATTTACATTAAAATCCTTTAAACATTTAACAACACGTAGCATTCCTCTGCGCAATGAAATGTGAATGGGACTCTGAAATGTAGCAACAGACAGATACTTGAGAGGCAGAAATACTGCCCTAGATTTGTCTCCATACTTCCTTGAACAGGATCCAATTTTTCCGTATAGTGCCCACTACTAAAGCTAATGATACCAAAGAGAAGATTGCTTTAGGCAGTTGTGGCCTCCAGCAAGTAAGGAGTTAAAAACCAAAGACAGGCGAGTAAGCTAGCACATCAATGAACCGGATCAATGACTGTTACTGGCAAGGTTCCATTGCACAGAATCCAACAATATATTTGTTTTCTCACTCCCAGCAGCAGGAGGGTCAGGGGTTAATGGTAGTACAGACATGTGGAATGGCTTTACAATTCTGTTACTAACTTATGCTTTGAAGGATCCGGAGAACTTTGGCTCCATGCTGGAGATGTCATGGAAGGGAACAAAAGTAATTGACCTCGGGAATGGACATTCTCGTAAATTTCTGCAGGACGGGGATGAAGTCATTATAACAGGTAACAGCCAAAGGATTAAAGGTGTGTTCTCTTGGTGCTGTGAGCTGGCTTAGAACCATGGTGTGTGGCCCATAGTTGTTTTATATACAGAAACTCCTCACTTAGTCATCCCGGTTAATGTTGTTTCAATGTTAAGTTCCTGATCAATTAAGGAACATGCTTGCTTAAAGTTGTGAAATGCTCCCTTTGGCAGCCACCTGTGTTGTCCACTGTTTGCAGGAAGAGCAGCCCGTTGCAGCTAGCTGGTGCGTGGTTGGAACCAAGGTGAACCAGCAGCCCCCACATCAGCTCCCTGCTCTCCTAAGTTCCCTGTGCAGTAGCTGTCCCTCCCTCCACTGCCATGTGCTGCTCCTGCCCTCTGCCTTGGAGCTGCCCCCAGAGACTCCTGCTTGCTGTATGGGGGAAGGGAGGAAAAAGGGGGGCTAATGTCAAGGTGTCTCCCCCTCCCCCCTGCTCCTGCACCATAGAGCCGGGGGGGGGGGGACACAATGGAGGAAAGGCGCTTCTAGGCAGTAGCTGCTGTCTCAGGTCTCACAAGCTGATTTAATTAACAAGGCAGTGTACTTAAGCCTAGGGTCAGCTGCTTAAAGGGAAAATGTGCATTTTTTTTCCTCTCACACACAGGGTGTGTGTCTGTCTGCCATCTCTCCTTTCCTGCTGCCTTGTAGAGTATTGTGAGAGTTAACCCTTGAGGGTTCAGTCAATTGCTAGTTCATTTAGCAGTAAGGCATTCCCTGGGAAATATCCCACCCTCTGACTCTTCCACCTCAACCAGGCTTCACAATCATCGTCGTTGTGTACCAGTATTAAATTGTTTGTTTAAAACTTTGTGTGTGTGTGTGTGTGTGTGTGTGTAGTCTTTTGTCTGGTGAAAAAATTTCCGTGGTGCCTAATCCCCTCATTTTACATTAATTCTTATGGGGAAATTGGATTTGCTCAGATTTAGGTTAAATTTGTTGCCCCAATTATCACAACAGGTGCCAACTGAATTTCAATAGAATTGGAGTGCCTGTCTCCCTTAGGCGCCTCTGAAACTCCCAGCCAAAGCCTGCATGCCCTTGAGCCTTTTGTCCTGGCTGCAGGATCCAAACCCAGAATCCTAGATCTAAACTCTTTTGAATATGGGAGGGGGGGGGGTTCCAATTCAGATTCCTGGATCCAAACCCAATTCCTGTGTCTTTTTAGTTCAAGGTCAGATTCAGAACCAGAAATTACTTTTTTCCTCCTGCTTCTGATATGGGAAAAGCCATTCTTGTGAGATTGTTTTGGCCCAAGTTTGCAGCGATCTCCTCAGTTCTTCTGCTGGCCGTTTTAGAGAACTGTTTGTGAAATTCTTCACATCAACAAATCTCACTAGCCAGAAACCACCAATGACCTGAACAGCTTCTTCGATTCCCCGCCCACAACCATTCTTACACATATACTAAGTGGAGTAGCCCACAGGATTTGCACAGACAATAAAGCTGCCAAAGTGATTGGAAGAATTCAATTAATATGACTTGAACAGGAGAAAACAATTGTGACTAAGTCATAGAAGCTGGTACATATGTCCGGTGAGAGGAACATTGTTTGGGAAATGTGCAAGGACTGTCATAGAGGGGAAATACCTACAACACAGAGGCAAAACTAGGGTGCCTTCCCCAGCTGGGTATCTCTGCAATTAGGGAATGAGCACAAGAAAATAATTCTAGCCAAGTGAAGGAGCATCAGTGCAAGGTCTGAGTATGGAGCTAAGCAAACACTGCAGGGGCACTTCAAAGAGAGCACTGAAATAAATGAGGTGGCAAGATCCAGCACACAGTGGTGCATGCACATCAGTACAGCCCATTACCCCCTTCGAAAGCGTCAATAAGATTAACCGCTCTGACATCACAAGAGCAGGCCCTGTAATAGATCCCCTGAACCGAGAACAGGAATTACTGAAACTGACAACAGCTGCAGTAAATGAGCTGAGATATCCAGAGGGGTAATGGTGACAGTATGATGGACAAGAAGGCAATGAAGATTTCCATGCAGAGATGGACGTGGAGCCTCGCCATGTACTCGCTTCTCTATGGGTCTGTTGGGAGAGCACATACATGACGGGATAGAGGCTGTGGAATTTACCGTTGCACTGGGGTGACCTCTGCACACAAGTGGTGTAAATTAGGTGAATGAAGTGCAGATTCTGTAGTAGTTACATTTCAGAACTGCCTCTTGCTTTTTAAATCACTGTTGCAGCTGCCCCCACTACCACTCCCCACCACCCCACTATCACTCCCTACTCCCCTTGTCTGGGGTTACCATATGTCCTGGTTTTTCAGAACATTGCCTCTTTTTAGAGCCTCCATCCTCTGTCCTGGCAGATTTTTTCAAACAACAAGAAATGTCCTGGATTTTTACTTCTAAGAAGAATGTGGAACAAAGAGGAGCATTTCCCCATATCTTCCATCTCAATATGCACTGTGCATTATGTGATGTGAAACAGCTACCACTTAATGAGATTACTCTTTATTGACACAGATTCTGCCACTTAAGACAAGTCAGCTGGATCAGAAAAGTTAAAATTTCAGTACTTGGACACTCAATCCACACGCAGGCACTGGAATTAGTAGCCTGATTTTCAGATACTGAGTGTCTCAGATTGGTGCTCCAGTTCCCTAAAGCAGTGGTTCCCAAACTTGGGGCGCCGCTTGTGTAGGGAAAGCCCCGGGCGGGTTTGTTTACCAGCCGCGTCCGCAGGTCCGGCTGATCACTGCTCCCACTGGCTGCAGTTCCCTGCTCTAGGCCAATTAAGTAAAAAAGATGAAATTCAATAAGAACAAATGCAAAGTACTCCATTTAGGAAGGAACAATCAGTTGCACATATACAAAATGGGAATACTGTGGAAAGGGATCTGGGGGTCATAGTGGACCACAAACTAAATGAGTCAACAGTGTAACACTGTTGCAAAAAAAGCAGACACCCTTCTGGGACATCTTAGCAGGAGTGTTGTAAGCAAGACACAAGTAATTCTTCTGCTCTACTCTGTGCTGATTAGGCCTCAATCTGAGTATTGTCCAGTTCTGGGCACCACATTTTAAGGAAAGATATGGACAAATTGGAGCGAGTCCAGAGAAGAGTGGGGAAAAAATGATTAAAGGTCTAGAAAACGTGACCTATGAGGGAAGATTGAAAAAATTGGGTTTGTTTAGTCTGGAAAAGAGAAGACTGAGGGGGGACATAAGTTTTCAAATACATAAAAGGTTGTTATAAGGAGGAGGGAGAAGAATTCTTTTTCTTAACTTCTGAGGATAGGACAAGAAACAATGGGCTTTAATTGCAGCAAGGGAGGATCAGGTAGGACATTAAGAAAAACTTCCTGTGAGGGTGGTTAAGCACTTGATTAAATTGCCTAGGGAGGTTGTAGAATCTCCATCATTGGGGATTTTTAAGAGCAGGTTGAACAAACACCTGTCAGGCATGGTTTAGATAATATTTAGTCCTGCCACAAGTGCAGGGGACTGGATTAGATGACCCCTCTCGGTCCCTTCCAGTCCTATGATTCTATGGAGATTGGAAGAGCACAAAGGTGGCTTTTCCCATTGTCCCTCTCAGCTGCAAGTGCTGTGAGCCTAGCTCAATGGAGAGTGGCCACATGACTAAACAACATTTGGACTACACAGGCTGGTTGATAGGTGTAGCACAACTAATCCGCTGCTAACATGAGTTGTAGCCTATAGCTACATTCCCACTGCATTGCTAGCTTAAGTGTCAGCAGCTCTCAAGCTTCAGTCCATTCCCCACCACCCCAATGGACCAGCTAGTTCTCATTTAAAGCATCACTTTACCTGAGCTAGAGATTTTTGTGTGTAGACAGGAGTCAGGTAAGGGGTAACATTGAGTTATACCTTGAGCTAACAATGCAGTAAAGACAAGCCCTCAGTAAGAAGATATAAATTATATGAATAACATTAACTGTTTCTCTGTTAATAGAAATTCAGGGACAGATGAATCACTGGAACTACTGTACCATTTAGTTACATGCAGGGAAGAAAGTGTCTTTCATCATTTTTGAAGAATCCATCTTTTAACAATGAAAATGCTCCTTAAAATAAACTGTTCACAGGCCATGTTGTATCACTGTTGTCGTTCCCTTCACCAAACGTTATCAGCTGAGGTCTACAGTAATTCTGTGTGTTGCTTCATCTCAGAATAACATTTTCAGATATGCTTGAAGCATACGGGCTGAAATGCCTTCAGCTGACTTTCCTTTCCTGCTCTCCGCAAGCTGAACTAATGGATTGCTCTTTCTGAATACATACAGCACGTGGAAGAATGAACCAGTACTAAAGGGGCACTTGCAGCACCCACATACCTCAGGATTGTGGAATTAAAAAAAATGTAGGATAGCAGGTCAGAATGTCAACTCTCACAGCTCTCATGAATATTGAGAGGTCAAATCGTTCCGTAATCAATGACCGGCAACATTGGCAGCAGTCGTAGACTTTCATTATCTGTTTATATAACTGAGCATAGCCGGACACCTTGGACCAGATCCTCAGCTGGTGTCAATGGAACTGGGCCAATACAGTTTAATGGATCTGACCATTAGTTTTTTGGGGTTTTTTAGTTGTAGCCACCCCATTGATGGTCTGGAAAGCTAAGGATTCTCCTAAGGCTGCTCTATGCTATGCCAGGGACCAGGCTAGCATAGAACCGGGACCCACAAATATTGCCTTACAGCCCCATCCCCACAGTGGTATCCAGTATGTATTGGCCTGATCAAAAGCCCCTCTATGTTAATGGGAAAGTTTGGATCAATGGGGTTTGGATCACCCCACTGATCACAGCTAAGAAGCTAGGCCTACATCAGTGTATTTACATTCATTTCATGCCCTTTCATGTTGGTACTGCAGTTTGTACTATTTTTATTTTATTTTATTTTGTACTTGTAAAAATCCACTAGGTGCCCCTCTGGTGACTCTTTTCCTCTCCCTATTACAGGTTACTGCCAGGGAAATGGGTACCGTGTGGGGTTTGGCCAATGTTCAGGAAAAGTGCTTCCAGCCATCTCTGCTCCGTGATTACCTGCACAAAGTGACTTTCCAGGAAGGAAAGAAGTCTAGCCACGTTCCTGATGTAACCGTTCTCTGACATAAAGAAATTAAAATCCATGTTCACGTGTGCACGCATTCAGTTTTCAAATCAGTATTTTTGATATAAATGATTGGAGTTTCCCGAGTATGTTAACTGTTATCAATAAATATCTTAATGATGCAGTTGCCTTCCGTGTCGTCATCTTCTTATGACTGTAATACTGTCCTGGTTAAGTCCCCATAGATGTAAGTAGAGTCCTCATACACAGTTCATTAGTAGTGGGCATTCTGAGCTGGGGCACCCTGATTTTCTCCAAGTACCTTGACAGATGTAAACACCAATGAGTCAGAGGAGGAGCTTTGCATGGTACAAGACAAGAGTAGATGGATTATATTAGCAAAGAAAAATGTAGACCGAACATTTTGAACCATGAATGGGGTGGGTTCTTGTAGAATAACCTTCTGTCGGAAGTGGGGAACACCTTACTGTTGAGACACTTAAAAGCACTACAGCAAGCAAGGAAAATAAGGGAATCTTTGCATCAGTCTTCACCACAGAGAATAATTGGGAGATACCTGCCCCAGAGTTACTCTTGCAGGCAATACAGGGGAGATAGTACTAGGGACTGAGGTGTTGCCTAGATTGATAGATTGAATGCCAAAGAGTCACCAGGATGGGATGGTAAATTCTTTCAGAGTTCCTGGATTAAAGAATTAAGTGGATGAACTGCTGGCAGAAATACAGGGAGAGATTCTCCCCACCTCTACACCTTATACACTGCTCTAGCACTGAGTAGGGGCTGCACAGCTGTCCCAGGAGAGAATCCCTCTGGTGTAGGAGGTGAGCTGGGATCAGTAGGGTACGTGTCCATAATGTATACTGCCATGGACACTGGGCTGCAGAGCAGTTCACAGGCAGCCTTCATGAGGCTGCCATAAATGAAAACTGCCCCCAGGACTGGTCTAATTTATGCTGGGGGCTGCTCCCAAAATCCAGACATAAAGGCGATCTCAGGCTGCACGTCCCAGAAGCTCAGCACAGAATCAGACCCACATGATTTACCGGTTAAATTAGCAGTTCTAGTAGAGACTTAGAGCTCAGCCAGTGTCATGCTGATTATTTTTTTAATTGCTAAGGTTGATCCTAGGAATTACAGACCAATACACTTTGCTTCAGTAGCAGGTAATTTAGCTGAAAAATAATTACAGCTAGGTTTAAAATCCTTAACTGAGTCTGAAGTAATATGGCAATGAACCAGCCCAGCTTCTGTACTGGAAAAATATGCCTCTCTAAGCTACTGGAATTCTTTATGGAAGTCGGCAGTAGAGAGAACTTAAACTTTTCAAACCCCCTTTGTGCAAGTCCCTGATGTGAGGCTCTTCAGGAATCTGAGGCATGATTGGGCTGAGAGAGAACGGTTTGTCCTGGGTCAGAAACTGGTTGAGGGGAAGAACAGATCTGTAATAAATGGTCTGGTTTCAGTAGAGGAGGTTTATACCTGGGTGCCCTGAAAGTACACTATAGATCAGCGGTCAGCAACCTTTCAGAAGTGATGTGTCGAGTCTTCATTTATTTACTCTGATGTAAGTTTTCGTGTGCCGGTCATACATTTTAACATTTTAGAAGGTCTCTTTCTATAAATCTATATTATATAACTAAACTATTGTTATAGCATTCCTTCTCAGATCTGAACCTTAGAGTTCAGAAAATGAGATACTAGCACCTGAATCCTCTAAGCTTAATTACCAGCTTAGATCTGATAGCACTGCCACCACCAAAAAATATAGTGTTTTGGGGCACTCTGACCTCCCCAACCTTCCCTGGGGACCCCAAGAACCCAGATCCCTTGGGTTCTTAAAACAAGGAGAAATAAACCATTCCCCCACCTTTCCCCCCCCCAGAATTTCCCTCCCTGGGCTATCCTGAGAGATACTGATCCAACCTCTTAAATCACCATACAGAGAAGCATCTCCCTTCCCTTCCACAAAGAGGCAAACAGATTCAAGGAAAACAGAGAGAGATTCTATTGCTCCCCCCACCCGTCCTGGTGAGTATCCCAATCCCCTGGAATAGAACAGGGGAAACAAGAAAAAAAAATCAGGTTCTCTAAAAAGAAATCTTTTAATAGAAAGGAAAAAGTAAATAATTATCTCTGTAACTTCAAGATGTAAATATTACAGGGTCCTATAGCTTACAGACACCGGAAAGAGACTTTCCCCCCAGTACCAATACTAATCAAAATATTCCCAGCAACTACACATATAAAAGTTAACTAGCCAGATCCACAATTGCAAATAGAGTAAAACAATCAAAAAGCCTAAACCGCCTGTTTTACTTACTATTTGAAAAGAAACTTAGAGAGCCTGTAGTAATGTCTAGTCTCTCTCAGACCCTCCGAAAGAAGAACACACAACGTACAAAGAACACACACAAAAGCTTCCCTCCACCCCAATTTCAAAGTATCTTGTCTTCTGATTGGTCTTCTGGTCAGGTGTCCCGTTCCCTGCTTGTAACCCTTTACAGGTACAAGAGACATTAACCCTTAACAATCTGTTTATGACAATTGTATTTAAAGTAAATAAGATTTTTAAAATGTTTAAGAAGCTTCATTTAAAAATAAATTAAAATGCAGAGCCTCCCGGACCGGTGGCCAGGACCTGGGCAGTGTGAGTGCTACTGAAAATCAGCTCACGTGCCGCCTTCGGTGCACGTGCCATAAATTGCCTACCCCTGCTATAGATATATTCTAGATCTGGGAAAGGTCAACAGTGAGGTGACAAAGTTTGCATGTGACACTTGTGTCCCTGTCCTCTCTGCGGGACGTGAGCTGATAGATCAGGTAAAGCCAGAGCTAACTAAGTGACTGTAGATTCAGTAGTAATGTACACTGTGTTGCTGTGCAGATTTGAGGAAGTGGAGTTTGTCAGAGACCTCCTGCTCCTATTTCCTCTCCCGCCTTTCAGAGGGCTTCCATAGGGTAAAGAAGAAGGAGAGAATGACATGCAAAGAGCAATCTCCAGCTACAGCAGGGTCCATCCACAGCAGGGATCCACAGGTGCAGATCACTCTCTGCTGGAAGTTGGAGGGTCTTAGACAATTGTCAGGACATCAAAAGTCAATGCCTCAATTCCTGCGGAAAAGTCCACAGGCTCATTAATGTCCATAAGTGGGGAAGGTCTCAGTTTTAGTCTCATGCTGTGTTACCCGAGAAAGGTTGCCTTTTACCATGAGTGTTTCCTTGCAGTTCAGCCTGTGCTCAGGGCTGTGCTCCAGTTTTCTCAAGTGTAGGGGTAATACCAACAGTGAATATAAGAACAGCCATACTGGGTCAGACCAATGATCCATCTAGCCCACATCCTATCTTCTGCCAGTGGCCAGTGCCAGATGCGTCAGAGGGAATGAACAGAACTGGGCAATTTCGAGTGATCCATCCCCTGTCATCCAGTCCCAGCTTCTGGCAGTCAGCGATTTAAGGACACCCAGAGCATGTGGTTGCATCCCTGGCCATCTTGGCTAATAGCTGTTGATGGACTTATTCTGTATGACTGTATCTAACTCTTTTTTAAAAAAAGTTATATTTGGGGGCCTTCACAACATCCCCTGGCAATAAGTTCCACAGGTTGACCATGTGTTGGGTGAAGTATTCTCTTTTGTTTGTTTTAAACCTGCTGCTTATTAATTTCATTGAGTTGACTCCTGGTTCTTGTGTTGCGTGAAGGGGTTGATAACACTTCCCTGTTCACTTTCTGAATTGTGCTTTGTGACAGCAAAGTACATCCAGAAAACACCCTCCATTTCATCTACGTTGTGCTTAGGAATGTTGTCCTTGTTATCCTGCTCTCCAGGGTTCTCCAAACAATGGCTCATCGTACCCCAGTAGCTGCAATGGTGAGAAGCTGATGAAGGGCTCCATCCTGTACGGTGCAGAGTGCTCCTGTGAGATGCCCAGGTTCAGACTGAAATCTGAGTTTGATGCTGGAAATACTGACAGGATGTACCTGCACCACAGGCGCGACCTCCTGTTTTCTTCTGTTTGGGCTGTGGTTGTCACCACACCCCACTGAGAGGCAAATCTTCTCCCCAGTGCCGAGCTTGAATAACTCGGTGGGACACCAAGGAACTTTGCAGCAGGGGGCTGAGGAGCTGCTCTGAAGAGGTGACAGCAAGCCCATCTCCACTCCCAACCTCCTATGCCCATGGTGCGGTCCTGGAAGCTCAGTTCATGAACAGAGGAAATTGCTCCCAGTGCTTCCTTAAGGACACCTAGCAACCTGCTCTCCTTGATAATCACCATCAACAAACACAGGGTCCAGTATTACCAATTCAGATAGTCTTGGTTAACCTCTCCCGGACAGCTGAGTGCCTTGCAGTCATTACAGAATTATCCTACCAACTCCTGGGCTGTTACATATACAGAACTGAGGAACAGAGAGCGCACGACTGGCTCAAGGTCACGCAGGGAGTTGATGCAGAGTGGGGAATAGCACACAGACCTCCTGAGCTCTGGTCCCGTGCCTCAACACACGTCTTCCTCTCTATTCTTGTGCTGGAATCCATCTCTTCTGCAGTCCCATGCAATTAGTTCTTTACCAAGTATGGCTGAAATCCTGACCCCACTAAGTCAATGGAACCAGCATTTCACCCTATAATGTTAAACATTGCTTAAAAGGTGGAGAATGTTTCATTGGCCTAAGAGCATTACTGTTGTATGGACACCATAAGGCTATGGTCTCACTGGAGACAAAAAGGAGGAGTTTCTTGTATGCTGAAGGAAAAGGTATTTTCTGAAAAGGCAGGGTAAAATCTGTATTGACAACAGCTGCTGATGGCCAGCCAGCCTGGCATGTTGTTGTTAATGGGCTCTGATCTTGATGTACATATACTAATTACAGTGTTCATTCGGGTAGTAGCATAGCTGCAATGGTCTCGGAAGACAGATGTGTTTATTGGAAACCTATAAATCTTTTGTGTTGTGTTCTTATTTCTTGCAGAACTAAAGGCCTCCACCATTCCCAGGAGCTGACCTTCTTTTTAAAAGAGAAATCTCATCAGTGCAGTTGTCCCCAGCATGACAAATGGAAAGTGCGCTTTCTGCTTAAGTAGCGAGAGAGAAAGGGAGCTGCAGGAAAGGTTAAGTGACAATCAGTGCATGGAGTCTGGTGTGTGAATGTTTTAAACTGCTCCATTCTGTTGGTATAAGCCCTCAAGACCTGAACACTCCCTGAAGTTTGAGAGGGTCTGTGAATGGAACATATGTAGGATCCAGGTCCTGCTCCTAGCATAGCCCTTATGGAAAACCAGCAGTACTGTCATGTATGACTTCTCCACTGGAGGGAGGAGGATGACTTCAGATGTACAAGGTGAAATCCTTGTCCCATTGATGTCAAAGACAAAACTCCTGGGGACGGAATTTCACCCACTGTATATACAGAACATTTTTAAAAAATGCAAGCCTGAATAGTGGATGCATCCAGTACCATCTGAGCAAGGCTCCATTGACCACATGGGGCCAGATTCTGATCTCTTCTACACAAGTATAAAAATGGAGTAACATCCATGTAAATAAGATCAGAATCTGGCCCACAGAGTGCAGATTTCAAACATAGGCAGGAGAAAGTACGTGGCATCTCTGTGGACAGCTCAGTGACATCATCTTCTCAATACACAGTGGAGGGCAAAGAACAAGATGCTGTTGAGCATTATTAAGAAAGAGAGGCTTTGTTTTTGTCAAGAGCTGTTTCACTGCATGCCCACAGGTTTGTATTATTGCTCGGAGAGCCTGGTCCAGTGGGAAAGAGACTCAGGAATCCTGGGCGGCCCAGTCACCTGCTCTGTCACCTTGGACAATTTACTTCACCACTCTGCTCCTCTTCCCACTCTTTGTCTGTCTTGTCTATATAGATGGTAAATCACTTACTATGCATGAGTGCAAGTGCCTAGCACAGTGGAGCCCTGATTTTGGTTGGGGTTTACAGGTGCTACTAGTACAACTAAATACAAATAGTTTAAAAATCACTAGAGAGCTTTTTAAATGAAAGGAATAGTGCATTACACAAAAGCATTGGAATGTCCTGGTATAAATCAATGGCACATGCTGGTCTTGACTGTGTCCAGTTTTGCTTTACTCATCTCATAAAGAAGTATCTCCCAAACCTGTGATGCCGCTTGTGTAGGTAAAGCCCCTGGCGGGCCAGGCCAGTTTGTTTACCTGCCGCGTCCGCAAGTCCAGCCGATCGCGGCTCCCACTGGCTGTGGTTTGCCAGTGCAGGCCCATGGGACCTGCTGGAAGCTGCGGCCAGTACATCCCTCGGCCTGCACCACTTCCAGCAGTTCCCATTGGCCTGGAGCCGCGAACCGTGGCCAGTGGGAGCCGCGATCGGCCGGACCTGCAGACTCAGCAGGTAAACAAACCAGCCCAGCCCGCCAGGGGCTTTCCCTACGCAAGCGACGTCCCAAGTTTGGGAAAAGCTGTCATAAAGCAGTGGTTCTGAACTGGGGGTATGCAGAGGTTGTGTAGATAGTTGCCTAGTTTTACAACAGGCTACATAAAAAGAACTAGTGAAGTCAGTACAAACTAAAATTGCATCCAGACAATGACTTGTTTATACGGCTCTGTATACTATTCACTGAAATATAAGTACAGTGTTTATATTCCAATTGAGTTATTTTATAATTATATAGTAAAAATGAGAAAGTCAGCAATTTTTCAGTAGTAGTGTGCTGTGACACTTTGGTATTTTTATGTCTGGTTTTGTAAGCAAGTAGATTTTAAGTAAGGTGAAACTTGGGGGTACACAAGACAAATCAGCCTCCTGAAAGGGGCACAGTAGTCTGGAAAGGTTGAGAGCCACTGTCATAAAGCATATAGCAACAATAGAAAAGGTGCCCAAAGCTACAGAGTTTGGGCTGTAAACACAGCAGGGGATTTTTTAAGCCCCAAGACAAAGTTACAAATAAGCGGTACCCAGGGCGTCTGTCAAATATAATGGAGATCCCCGGGGCAAAAGTGAGCTTCATCTCATGCACCAGTGTGTAAACTTATACAAACAATGATTAGAAGGTTTTATTTCCAAAGTTCTATCCCCCACTCCAGTGACTCAATGGTTTGCCCACCCCCCACCAAAGAATTTCCCTTTACCTGTAGAAGCTTTCCCTGGAATTAGGTTCCTTAAACGTTAAAAGGGGCTTGGCAAAGCACAGTCTTCTACTCTCATGGGTTCCTTAGCCTAACCCAACAGAAATCTATTTCTCCAGGCTTTGCTCAGATCCCCAGCTTACAGAAGAAGACAGACAAAATAATAAAAATAAAATCAAAATGGAGCTCCCACATCCTCTTCTTTCCAGCAGCTCCATTCTTGTGGGTTTGCAAACGAGCACAGAGAGGAATTATAACTCCAAGGGGAGCAAATGCTCCCTGAGAATCCTTTATCTTTTCCTGGATCCCTAGAAGCCCAGAAATGTGTCCTTATTCTCTGGCAAAACACCTGGGTGTTCTTATTTATTAGGTGTAAGAGGTGAGGGAAAAGAGAGAGAAAATGCATTGTGGACCAGTGAAGAAAAGATGTAAAGGAAATATGCATCAGGAAGGTAAATCATCAGTCTTAATTCCTACCCTGAGCTTCCTTCTGCTTCACAGTCAGGCTTTTAGAACTTGATGAGATCTACGCTTCCAGGCCACATATGCTTGTGGTTGTCAAGATCATGACAGAACTCTGGTGTGTGTATTGTCAGTTCATACAATTAAAGGTCTGAGAGGTTAAGTACGGATTTCTGCTGAATCCGTGAGCACAGAAACACGTAAATCATTGCTGAAACCTGGAGAAATAAGTTAAATTTGCTTTCTTTGTTTGCTTATATATGCCGATGTCTCTCTTTCCAGGGCTCACCCTGCAAACACCTCCATAAAACACATGCACATAGCTCATAATGCCTTAATTAGCTGAGCCCACAATGTCTGGTCATAAAATGGTTTTCAATAATTGTTCAGAGTAGAATCAGTGATCTCATTAAATGGAACTTCAGGAGAAATTGATAGATCAAATTTACATTGACCCTGGTTTTCAGTTCCAAGCCAGAAGTATATATGTTAGGTTAAACTAATTGTTCTGTTTAGGATGTTAGCTGCATTGCTGCTTGGTGGGAAGGGAGAATATACTTTGTAGTTTCACCAAGAAATACATAATGGTTTAAAATTAACCTATGTATTTAGACGTATCAAACATCACCTAAGAGTGCTCATGCTGGGCTCTGAGCTGGCCTATCATTACTTTACATTACAGATTGGATATAATCCATGCATACCACTCAGCCACTCCTCCTTTTGAGGGATGTCACTTATTTTAGTCTGAGTTCAACACGTTTGGTTTCCTGTCAACTTTTAATGCTGAAATGTATTTACTTCAGAAACAAACAACTATAAAGGTTCCACTCTAGGAAGAGTTACTTAGGCAAAAGGAATGAGCCTCTCCACATTTTAAGTTTCCTGCATGGATCATTTTTGGTCTATCTCATATCCAATAAATTTAACTTCCCCCTTTAACAAAAACTGGAGTTCTTCAAATCCCAATAACCCACGATACCTTAGTGCTACTCCCTGCTATCTGGTCCTTAGCCTTCCTTGAAGGCCCAAAAACCAGACTGACAGCTTGAGGAAATGGACTGCTCTGGTAATCTACAGAAGAGACGGTTCTTGTCCCCATTATTTTAGCTTAAATCTTACATAACAACTGATGCTAGTTTAGGAATACGTGTGTGAACATGCTTTTTCAAATGCCTTTGTACATATCCAAGTAGCACCATGCAATTAATTGATGAATAAGCTCTCTGGATATACCCAGCCACAAGCTGATGCTTATTGATTAAAATAGAGCTGCATTTTGCCATTCTGATGTTGCCTAAGATCACATGGCTTCCTTAGAAAGGAGATGATGAAGTATGCTGTCATGACTTGTTCCATTCCAGCTATCCCCAGTCAACCAGATGCTCGATTTTCAATTGCCAGCACATTTTGGGAGTGGGAACGCAGTCCTCTTCCTTCTATTTCTGCCTCCGTTATGCACTTCATATTAATTGATTTGCAGTACAAGTAAAATGCCTTGCCAAGAGCAAACAATATGAGCTAGTCCTCTAGTATATTATGTGAGCTCAGATCCTGATTTCAGTGGGAGCTGGGCTCCTAAATCCCTTTGAGGACCTGGCCATGCTGTTTATAGGAGAAACACATTCACAGCCGATGGTGGTGCTCAGCGGATGGTGTCAGGAGCTGTAACAGAGCAGAGAGCAAAATCTATAGGGAGCAGAGAGAAGCAATTGGGAGCATGGCTTCAAAATAGAGAGGCTATAGCCAAAGTAACCCCCCAATTTCCAGCCCAGGACTCCAGAGCGGTACCATCCTGCTCTGGTCCAAACCCCAGCCAGTTCTCCTCTAGTTCTCCTCCCCCTCAATGTGGAGAGGAATATGCAATAGCCTCTCTGCGCTAAAATTCCCAAGCACTTCACTCCAAACTCATTGGTTTAGATTAAAACATAAAATACATTTATTAATTACAAAGGATAGATTTTAAGTGATTATAAGTGATAGCAAACAGATCAAAGCAGATTACCTAACAAATAAACAAAAATGCAAGTTAAGCTTAATATACTAGATAGATAGGGTAAGAATCTGCTATTCGTATCCAGACTGATGGTACAGGCAGACTTGTAGATTCTTAAGGCACAAGCTACATTTGCTTTGCAGTTTGGAATCCCCAGGTCTTTCATACACAGGCTAGAAATCCCTTTGGCCTGGGTCCAGCACTTCCCCCAGTTCAGGCTTTGTTCCTCAGGTGTTTCCAGGCATCATCTTCTGTGAAGAGTAAAGAACAACAGATAATGTCACTCCCTCCCTTATACAGCTTTAGCATATGGCAGGAACCCTTTGTTTCAAAACTTGTTACCA
The DNA here is from genome assembly GCF_007399415.2 of Gopherus evgoodei. NCBI lineage: Eukaryota > Metazoa > Chordata > Testudines > Testudinidae > Gopherus > Gopherus evgoodei. The sequence goes on from NC_044331.1 coordinate 16,522,676, forward strand.
GACTGGTTTGTGGAAAAATATTAACACCCAAAGATGGAGTCCAGAATCAGGTGGCCTGGTCACATGTCCTTGTAGAGCATGGCAGCTATTACTCACAGGCTGTCTGGAATGTTCACAGGAAGATTAAGTTCTTCCAGGATCCATTGTCTTTGCTGATGGGCTGTCAGCACTGTCTGGCTTCTTCATTGTTGTACTAGTTGTGTCACCCAGAGTAAGCACAATTGAAATACTGATATATGGTCAATATTCCTAACTTTAGATACAAAAATGATACCTGCATACAAATAGGATAATCATATTCAGCAAATCATAACTTTTCCAATGACACCTCACATGACCTGTCTTGCATAAAATACATCATAAGTGTGCTATAATCATATCTTATAATAATATCATTATGAAGAATATGGGGTGCAGTGTCACACTCATCCCATCAGTTTGGACTCTGGGGTGGAAGGGATAATAATCCCTGACAAGGAGAAACTGGATCTCTCTTTCTGGCTGTTTGGACTCTCACAGGGCTGGAGCTATGTAACAGAAGCAGAGATTCCCAGGGTCAACCTGGGTTAGCCCTAAAAGACATTGAGTGCAGACAGATCCCTACTGTAGGGAGGAGGGTAGCTGAATGGTTTGAGCACTGACCTGCTAAACCCAGGGTTGAGTTCAATCCTTGAGGGGGCCATTTAGGGATTTGGGGCAAAAATCTGTCTGGGGATTGGTCCAACTTTGAGCATGGGGTTGGACTAGATAACCTCCTAAGGTTCCTTCCAACTTTGATTAAAAACAAAAAAACTCTGTCACCTTTCAGAACCACAAACTATAATTCATATGTAGATATATGTTTATCTACTGTAACCTGTAAATAATTCTCTTTACTTTATCCTAGTTAATAAAGCCTTAGTTAGTTTACTATAGGATTGGCTAAGGCATTGTCTGTGGGGTGAAATGTGAGGTTCAACTGACCTGGGGTAAGTGACTGGTCTCTTGGGTCTGGAAGCAACCTGAACCTGTTATGTTCTTTGATGTAATATAGCAACCAACTATCACTAATTCCAGCTTGCCTGGGTGGCAAGATAGACTGGGATGCCCAAGAGGACAGTGTGACTCCATCGTAAGACTGTTACAGTGATCCAGAAATTCACATTTGTTACTGGGTTGGTGAAATCTAATTATTGAACACACCACCAGTTTAGGATGTCTGCCCTGAGGTCGGCATCACAGTTGTGAACCACTCCAGACTGAGTGGCAGAAAAATATAATTAATTTAAATTCCAAAGTGTGTGTGACCAGGATCTCCATACCAGAGAGAACTCTCCAGAAATCAGCTGAAATGGGGCTTTTCATATAGGTAGCCAGCTTGATTTTGATTCGATGCATTTCTAAATCAGGAGTGAATTGAATTAGTCAGTGAAATTATGCCAGTGTAAAACTGGTGTAGGTGATGTCAGAATTGGGCCTAGTGCCTCCAAGGAAGCAGGACAGAGCTGTGAAAAGGTGTGTGAGGTTTAATCTATATGTGATCAGCTCGAGCACAAAGCTGTAGGGGCAGCTGATCCTTCCGGGACGATGGGGCTAAGCCCCACCAGTCACATCACATCCATGTAGTGTGGCTCATGTATTGTAGGCTGCAGTACAGCCTGCTGCCACTGGAGAGCTCCTGGTGGACCTGCTCCTGCTGCTGGAAGCTGTGCTACAACTGATCGATGACATATGGACTGCAGGCAGCAGAGGGAGGCGGCCAGAGCCAGGAATATAGGCTTCTGTGTAGCTATTTCAGTTCTGCTCCACAAAGGCAAAGTAGAGGGTTACCTAGGACTGGAAGGGCCCTCCTGGGCCATTGACTCCAGTCCCGCAACCCTGTCAGATAATCCTGCTCATAAACTTATCAGTCTCTTAAAACTAAAGCTAGGACTGTCTTGCATGTTAACTGGTGCCCTCTACCCCTCTTGCAGCCCCACCATTTTTAATGGGCACCAGAGGCCACTAAACAGATTAAATACATAGTCCTGGCTCTGCAGCGTTTGCAAAGTCTATTTACCGTGTTCATGTTAACAGTCTGACCAATGTGAGATGCAACTGGACAGCTCCTCTCCTCCCCTTGCATCTATGTCATATGTAATACAGGTAGCCAGATGCTTCGATGCCACCTGCTTCATCTCCCTTTTTCAGGACGATAGAGATTTCAACCTATGCAGACCACAATGTGCAGGAACCAAGACTCTCTTAAGGCATCTGGGTGGCCAAAGCAGAAGCACATAGTCTTCTCACCCAGGCTTGCAACTACTGCACTAGCCTTGCTCATTGGCCTCAAGCAGTGGGAGAGCGAGTTACCCTCTCAGACCCACAGTGAGTCAGCAGGAATGACATTTCTGGCTGTGCTGCTGTTGCAGTTTTGTAGTAGGCATCGTGCACATCCCTGTTTCTTTCAGGACAAGCTGTAAGCTAGCATTGGACAAGGTCTCGGTTCTGAAAATTCAGGGTTAATTATTTCTCTCATAAATGCATTTAGAGTGACTCAGGTTGTTCACTCTATAGTGCTGAGCTAAAGATTAGAGCTTGAGCCTGTTAGGAGAACTCAGAAAATTCATACCTGTTTCCTGCTAGAATATGTTTATAAATCTTACTGTTTTTTCTCGTTATGAGTCTTTGTTACAAGCTCTGCCACATTTCTGGCTCCAGTTCCCTGCAGATTCACTGCTGGTATAAGCAAGTATAATTCCATTGACTCTTTCGGAATAGGGTTCATTTACAACAGGAAAGAATTTAGCTGTGTGTCACCAAGCTGCAAGAAAGTACTTTCAAAGGGTCTCCTCTCCTGCGTGAAAATACCATGAAATACTGTTGTTGGGCAGGTCGCATGCAGCACATGCCAGCCCAGGCTGATGTGTTTCAGTGGATTTTAAATGTGCATCAACATTTTCCCCAAAAAATGTTCCTTGTTTTCAAACATTACTCAATACAAATTCAGTCCAAAGTAAACAATTGCAGGGGCTTAGGCATCTATACCATAGTGCCTCAGAATAATCATTAGGACAGGCTACATTATATAGTGCCCTGCGAGCCAAGGGTTAACCTCAGCATCCCTCTTACACAGCTGATCAGAGAAGGGACATCAGAATTACTGTCTGGCAAAGGTTGGCCTCCAAACTTAGAGGTCATAGGACCTCTTGGGACAGAATTATCTCCCTCGTGTTTTCCACCTAGGGTCTACAGGGAACGGTGCTACAGAGAGGGGCCACACCCCTGCTCTAATTCCAATCCCCTCACTGCTTCTTGTGTGTGAACCCCTGTATTGTGCTAGGGAAAAGGGGATGGTACTAATTACTCCCGACTCCAGTGTAGGGAGGAGGAGCTTTGTCTACAGCTGCTGCCTTCCATGACCCTTTATGCAGGAATACTCCAGCCCATACTTATGAACACTTAGAGCCTAGAATCTGTGAGATCTCCTCTATGCAGCTGGTGAACAGGCCATCTGAAAGTGGTTGTATAAAATGATGATCATACCCCGTCACTGCTGTCATTTGAGAAAGGCAGATAGGCTTAGAAATGCCAGAGGTTCCACAGCTCACAAATGTATTCTTTTATTCAATTACGCTTGCGTGTTGAAATGTTAAAGGCCCACCATTGGAATGGGTTTCCTGATCTTCTCTCCTTGTTAAGCCTGTGAAGCCAGACCATTGTGCGAACATTAATTTTTTTTACCAAAGCTTTCAGGACTTCACACATGGTGGGATCATTTCAGAGGCAAAGATTTGTAGTTGCCTGTTATGTGCTGTGAACCTCCTGTTTCTTTTACAGTTATTAAAGAGCAGTGACAGATTTACTCAGGGAATTCTAGAAATCCTGCTGCCATAATCCTGCTAGTGTAAAACAAAGTGGTCATAACTTCAGGTTTCATTGGTGCCGAATTGATTTTGCTAAATGAAACTAGCGGAACAAAAAAGAATCTCTTTGTACCATGAAATTATTTTAGATGATACATTAACTGAGTTTGCACCTGCCTAGAATCCTTGTCCACATACCTCCCCCCTTATGCAATAGGGTTAGAATTGCAAAGGATCAAGGTACAAAGGGCCAGATCTCCCAAGGTTGGTGCAGCAGTTGCACCAGGACAAGCACGTGCATGCAACTGCCCACTTTTTAGTGCAGACAAGGTGCTTACATGGGTGAGCTATATGCACAAAGGTGGATTTTACAGGGGCAGCAAGAACAACTGTCACCAGTTCACCCCAGCTTTGACAATCTGGCCCACAAAACACCATGTCCCTTGGAAATTGCCCCCATAATTCTACCATGGGGACACTTCTCAGTAAGGCTAGATTGTCACAGCCCTTACTCACAAGTACAGAGGCTACAGGGGAATTAGTTCCCTCTGACTCCCCTGGCTTGGCCCTGCTCAGATTGTGACTCCAGAGTGGTGAGGAGAGCACTGACTACTTGTCTGACACACTGGGCTGTGAGTAAGCTGGAAGAGAAGGATGTAGACAACTGCGGGGACAGTGGAAGGGGCTCCCATTTGTCAGCCACAGTAATTGTGGGAAGTGAAGCTGCTCCATGAAAGGTGTGAAGTAACTTACTCTTCTCTTGGACCAAAGCGGCAGGGAATTGTGACTGAGTCTCTAGTCTACTTGCCACCTCTTCCTCAAGGTAGAGGATAAAGTTACAATCTAGTCCTTTATAGCCCAGTGAACAATTCAGATAGTAGAGACCAGCAGAATGGATTGTGAAGACCAGGAGAGAACCAGAACTGCCTTATTTTTAAAAGACAACAAAAACAAAGTTCTGTGTTGAGGCCATTTATTGTATTAGATAAAACACATTCACTACAAGATGAGTAGGTTTTCTGATTGTAAGTAGAGAATAATTATTTAAAATACAATGAAGTAGCCGAGGCACTTGTTACATGCAGTTTAAATTATTATCTATGCTCAACACTGCAGCTGTTTCTAACACAAAACTTCCATTGACTTCAAGGGAAGTTACGTGATGTTGGGACTGCAGGATCAGAATTGTGTGTGCAGTAGAGTAATGTGTGCTGATTAAAGGACAGGAGAGAAAATGCCAAGTGGACACTCAGGAGGCAAGAAATAAGGAGTGGTTTTGCTTTTGACACAGAAGTTCATATTGCCTTTTACTGATAGCCCCAAAGAAATCTGGGGGTTTATGTGAGTGAGATGGCAGCAGACTTGGATGCAGAAATCAGGTCTTGTTTGCATGATCAATGAAGAAAGGAAATAGCCATGTGTAGATATGAACTTCAAATGGAAAGGTCTTAGGTGACTGAGTAGATACTTATGGAAATCCTAATAAGCATAAGGAATTCTCCTTTTACCAACAGAAGGATGAATCAAGGGAGATTGCATCCGAAACAGAAATGCATTATTAGTAGAAAACAGACATATCCATAGGTAGTTTCCCTTGTATTGAATTGCCAAACAGCTACTCTAAGGTGGTTACATGTTTTGCTGGATTGGGGTCCTATTGGTGACCCTACAGTAAGCCGAAGTGTCATGGGTGCAGATAAACATTCACCAGTGTGTTCACACTGAAAATGGTTATCACAAGCCTCATTTGCACTGTCAATTGGCCTAGCAGTTATGCGCACAGATAACTTGCAAACAAAAAAGTGACTCTGGCCAATGAATGGACTGATTCTGTTTCCGTTACTCGTGTTGGACTCTGCAATAAACTCAATATAAGACACTATTCAACGTGACTACGGCTGACAAAATTGAGGCACCCAGTCAGGGAGCAGAAACAATACCATGTGACCTAGGCAATAATTCATATAGTGTAAAGAGATACTCACAGTGCTGTAGCTAGGAACAAAATAGACAACCATTTGTTTTGCACACACTATGTTGAATAACGTTCACATTGTAAAAATCCACAACCAGTTTGAGGGTAACTAGCCAGCAGAAACCAGAGCTAAACTTCTCAGCTAAATTAGTGGCAATGGGTAATTCAACCAGGTCAGGTAGCTGGGTAGAGAGCTGCACTATCCAGGTAGGTCCTAGCATTTATAGTAAACTCCTTTCTCCCAAATGAACACTGGAAATGAAATGAGGGTGAAATTCAAGCCAGTGCAGAAGTTCTACACAATGCTCTCCACACCTCTTAGAGCCAGATTTGGATGCCCTTAATCATATGGAATAGCATCTTACTCCACAAAGAATCTCTCTGAAACCAATGGGATGATAAATGGAGCAAAGTGCTAACAACCAGGACTAAGAACAGCAGAATCTGGTCCTTAAGGCAGGCACTAAATGGTGCAGAGCACCTTATGGGGTTCCTCTGAAATGGGGGGAATTTAACCTATCCTATAATTAGTCTCAACCACTCCCTTTATTCCAACTTCACAAGTAATAACAATACATTAATACTTTGTATCTATATGCAGTGCTTCTTATTTATGGATCTCCAAGTGCTCTGCTGATCTTGATTAAGCTTCAGAGCACAATGGGAGGCAGGGAAATATTACTGTGGCTTAGTTTACGGATGAGTAAAGTGAGGCACAGAGAAATGAAGTAACTTGTCTGGTCATGTAACAAATCTGGGACAGAGCTGAGAACTGAAACCAAGGAACCTTGATTCCTAATTCCTTGCTCCAACCATTGGATATCCCCTTCCTATACAATGCACCGTACCACATAGAGGCAACCTTATCGGGGAAAGACACCTGGCAGCATGGTAACGGAGTTGGAAATATAAGGGGCAAATAGCTAAATACCCACCTCTGTGTGTGAGTCACTTGTAGTCACTTGTAGTCACTGCAGGAAGGCAGCTGTGGGTGAATTTTTGCAACAGAGACAAGACTGAAAGTCTTCAGGGAATAAAGAACCTAGGATTTATTTTTCAGAGGGAATTCCTTTCCCTACAAACCTCAAAGTTGCACAATATAGTCTGGGTGCTCTTTGAATCCCTTTCCGCTCCTTATCTGCAATAATTAGTGAATGGTTAAGGGTGGGAAATAGGGAAGATATTTATATTACAATTTTGTGAAAATTTCTTCTATTAAAGGTACTTAATTTCGCCACAGCAGAATGCATGTTATAAGTTGTTGCTAAATACTCTTCTTTCTTACTGACCAGAAGAAAAATATAACCCCATCTTATCTAGAGTAGTTAGTTCTGAGTTATGTCTGTTCTTCTCTTGCCTTTGTTCCTTTAATCTTGTGCAACCCAGATGGGTAGGAGCAAGGCTGAGTCTTAACAACTGTCAATAAAAGAGGGGAGCAATTGTACATCTGCTCATTTGAAAATCATAACAAGTTTTGTGTATTTCATAATCCTGACCCTTGGAAGTACATTTCCACAATACTGCAGGGGAAAGTGTGTGCCTAGAACTCAGTTAGCCAAGAATAAGTTTGTGCGCACCTCTCTACTCCACCGTATGTGCCTTTTTAGTACTTACATTCATTGCCATCCCAGGGGCAGAAATTCCCAGGAGACTTTGCACACCAATAAGGTGTGGCATTTTTCATAGCCTTAGACTTTGCACACCTATAAGGTGTGGGATTTTCATAGCCTTAAGAACCACACAAAAATAACTGACAAACATATTGTAAACAACCTGTTGTCAAAGAAAGATCAAATGCCCTTATTGCTTTTCCAAGTACTGATAGCTATCCATCCTCTTATTTATTGGAAACAATAAAGAAAAATATTCCTTAAGGAAAAAGAATGCCAAGTTGAGGTTTATATTAGAAGATTTAAGGGAGCCTTATTGCCTAGAAAGCTTTTGTGCTATTCAGGTTACAATCATAATTTCTCTTGTTAATATGTGAAGGTTATACCGGAAATAGGCTGTACCATCAGATAGGGACACAACGATGTCTACAACCTGCTGTGCAAGAAAATGTAACCAATACGCTGTATTTGCACCACTCTGTATCTCTGTTTAATATACATTCACCTTCTCTGAATGAAAAGGCCATCCAGGTTGTGCTCTGAAAGCTTCCAGCAGTGTTCCTTTCAGTCATCCAGGTGCTGTTCCTCCCATGTGGAAGTTGGGATGGCGCTGTAAGGGTCCATGATGACTTTTGCACAGCGAATAATCATCACAATCAAGAAAAGGCAAAGGACGACGAAACATCCTAATGTTAGTCCTTTGTCCACATCAATGTACGCAGGCTCTGGTGTTGGGGCCTCCATTGTTTGCATCTCTCCTTGTCCAGGTTTGTGCTTACTGCTACCATCATTGTACACCTGCAAAACAACCATGCTGTCAAAACAGCAGGATCATTGAGATGCATCACAAAGCATGGGGAAAATAGGATTTTGTTGTCAATGACAAAACTCCCATTGACTTCAATGGGCAGGATTGCACCCTGGTGGGTAAGAGAGGCTGGAAATGTTATGGGACAGAAGGCAAAGCAGGAAATAGAACCCAGGTCTAGCTCTTCTGTGGCGATGTCCATGTTTGTTAATTTAGCTCTTTAGTGTTTGTTCCTGAAAGGCTAGTCAAGAGTGGCTGTTTTTATTGTTTTACAAGGAAAACAGTGTTAAAGGGGCATCATCAACTTGAAATCTAATCCTCTGTTTGCTGTTAAAAAAAAAATCCAATTGCCACACCTGCCCCTACAGCCTCCTGTTTTTAAAATAGTTTACTCTTCACTGTTACTCTGTAAAAGACCCAAACAACTGTTAGGGGAACTGCCTGTAGTCACAGTGCTGTCACTAGTGCAAAGCAAACAAAAGGAAAAATAGTAAAAACACAAACATTTTTTCCTAGACATTTCCTCCTTCAGCTGCAGCAATTTTAGGAGTTACTGGCAATTTCATGCTTTCCAGGGAGGCACTGTGACTTTTAAACTCAAGGTTCATCACCAGCCATGCTGCTCAGAATGGTGTGGTTGATGCACTATATCATCTCAGAGACTCTCCATCCTCATTATCTAAATGTGTGGGCTTGAGCACAGAACAGTGTTTGCTGGCCAGTTTCTGTAGCCAGCAAATTCTCTCTATCTTAACGCAATTGATTTACACTGGGACCCTAAAGGATCGGGAAACTGACTCGACTTACAGAATGAGCGGTGAGAGAGATTTCCCTTGACATCCACCCTTTGTCAGGCTGCTGGGTGAAGGAGGTGAGGGCCTCTGCTGGAAAAGAACAAGAACACAGATTCATTCTTTAAACATCTGCAACTTTGGAGCTAGTCATTGATTAGCCATAAGCAGTTCCTTATTGTTCAGTAACATTCAAACACACTTCAACTGGAGGAAAGAAACTGGAGCTAGAATAAGCGACATCAAAGGGTGGTTTGCATGGGAACCAGACACTAATGCAGTGAAGTATGTCTACAAACAGGCCCTGCTTACATTCAAAAGTTTTACCGCCGAAATTTCTGCCAGAATACTCCTGCCAACACAGCCATTTTGGCAGGATGCATTCACATTTGGCTGCTATTAAAAAAGAAAGTACAAGGTGCAGGTCAGTGTAGATGTATTCAAAGCAGTCCTCCATATTGTCTGTTGGCTCTGAATGAAAGGGACATGGTTGCCTGGGGCTTTTCGTACTGACAGCCTCTTTGCAGCAATGCTCCCCTGAGAGGTCTGTACAGGGTGGCAGGGAAGGTGCCCTACTCTGGCAGGAGAAACTAGGCTGCTCTGCCTTGACATGTCTGAGCAATAAAATCACATTCTACTTGCATGAAAAGTTCAGTGAAATTGTCCCAGAGGGCCAGAAAGCTGTGCAGGCACAGATAAACGGGCACCTCCACCAGGGGCAGAGGGCCCCTATGACTGCCAGATAGCAATGTAAGCCAGTCCAAGCCAGCTCCCCACCACTTAACGACACACTATTTCTACCACTTTCATGCATCTAATCACAGCCTGCAGGTAATGTGTTCTGGACTTGAAAACCTGCATCCAGTTTACAAAGCATTTTCTGCAAAATCATGTAGTTTGAATTATCACTTATTGGTTTGCATGTAGCTTACAATCAATGCAATTGGGTTTTTTTCTTCCCTATGGCTGTGTATATGATTTGGTAACTGACAAGCATGTGTACGTTGAATGGCAGCAAAAGTATTGGCAAAAGTATGGCTTTTTCCTGTTTTCTTTCTGTCAGTTTTGCCTGTTACTGCCAGTTCATGCTCTTAAAATAAACCAGCTACTTTAAAACAGAATTCCTTTGTTCCCTGCAGAGTCCGCTGCCATTTTGAGAGAGGGGGAGGAAAAAGGGAGGAGACTGAAGTTTCAAGAGCTCTGAAGAATGTATGTTGTGCATTACTGGGGGGCAGTAAATTACACTGACCTTAGGCCCCTTTCCCAGTGTTGAGTTCTCTCTTTGGGTTCAGCTGGGTCTCCAAGAGCCACTGGTTCTTGGTTGGGCCTGCATATTCCACATCCCTCTCCTCATTCAGCTTCTCCTCAGCCTACAGGTCCAGGGTGCAATCCTGTTTCAGTGTGGCATCAAACCCCTTATAATAGTGGCAGCTGTTGGGAGCAGTGCTCGACTTTCTGTTGTCCTCCTTTGCTCCTGGTAAACCTGCTACAGCTTCTTCCTCTTTGCCCAGCATTGGTTCTTGTCCATGTTGTAACCCAGCTTCTGCATCTTCTTTGCAATATCAAGAGCTAGATCTTTGTTCCTGTAGGAATTCCACAGCTGTGCCTTCACAGCGCTTTCCCACGACAGGCCAAGGAACGCTAGCACTTCTTTGCTGGACCGGGAAGCAGCACGCGATTCAGCTGGAGCCAAGCTTGTACAGTTGTGGTTGTAAAGGTTGCAGGCGGGTGAAGAGGTATTTCCAGAACATGCTTTACAGGGGGGCAGATTTCAGTCATTGTGACTGTGGGGCAGCAGAGTTAAAAACTTTGACTAGAGAGGACATTGCTGCAGGGACTGTTGCATTGTGGGTTTGTTGCTGGAGGACTGTATTTGTCCATACAGGTACTTCTGTGTCCACACAGGCATCCTGCCAGTAGAATCATACCATCTGAAGACTGTTTTAATTTTGCAAGCAAAAGTTCAGGCTTTTGTTTGCAGGACTCAGGTCTGAGTATGGATGCAGGCAAGCCTGTGGAGATAGCAGTAACATTTTACTGGTAAAACTTTCTAATGTAGACCAAGCCACAGCGAAATGTTCTGAGGTATGGAGCCTTATCACCTTCATGCTCCAGAAATCTGGTGTGGGACAATAGTTTCAGAGCTGTGCTATTCAGACTTTCCAAGGTTGTATTAGTGGTGATAGAGCAGTGTTTCCCAAACTTGGGATGCTGCTTGTGTAGGGAAAGTCCCTGGTGGGCTAGGCCAGTTTGTTTACCTGCCGTGTCAGCAGGTCCAGCTGATCGCAGCTCCCACTGGCCATGGTTCGCTGCTCCAGGCCAATGGGAGTTGCATGGGCCAAGGGACATACTAGCCACCGCTTCCAGCAGCTCCCATTCCTGGAGCAGCGAACCGTGGCTAGTGGGAGCCATGACACTGGTCTACAATTTTTGAGAAGTCGTCTGCTTCAGAGATAAAATGTGCTATTTATTATGTATTTTGATGTGCTGAATTCAAATGACAGTTAAAACAACTGATTGGCTACTGTTTCTAAGATATTTAAGTTTTTGCATTTTATGTCTATGTATATTGTGTAGATAGTAGAGTTTTAATCATAAATTGTAAACCTAGGTCTTTTCATGTGTTTATGGTTGCTTTACATGATAATATTTCACCTGTCCTGTTTATGTAACACTTTAAAAACCAGCAAAAGGGTTATATAAATAAAATTTATTATGAAACAAAAGGCAAAAAACTTTTATGTACATAGTTTAGTCCTAGTCAGTGTCTACTCGGCGCTTCTTGGCTTGTCTCTTGGATTCATTAAATGGAGCATCTCTTGTCACTGTCCAGCAATAGTCTGCAAGCATTGATGGGCTCCATTTGCCCTGATAGCCTGCCAGGAGATTCCACTGCTGTAGTCTGGAGCCCAACAGCTCTGCCTTACTCTTGGGTAGTTCCAAATCCCTGACAAGGTCATTCAGTTCACCTTGTGTTATGAGGTGTGGTTCAGAGGAGGAGGATGGGAGAAAATGTGGGTCCTGTGACATTGATGGTTCAGGACCAGAAGTTTCATTCTCTTCCTCTTCCTCGTCTGACTCAAGTGAGAATGATTCTGATGCATCAGGAACCGGCAGTCCTTCTCCGTGGGGTACTGGGCGTATAGCTGATGGAATGTTTGGATAATGCGCAGTCCACTTTTTCTTCTTTGACTCACCTTTCCCAACTGGAGGCACCATGGAGAAGTAACAATTGCTGGTATGATCTGTTGGCTCTCTCCAAATCATTGGCACTACAAAAGGCATAGATTTCCTTTTCCTGTTCAACCACTGGCCAAGATTTGTTGCACAAGTGTTGCAGCATATGTGTGGGGCCCACCTCTTGTCCTGATCTCCAATTTTGCAGCCAAAAGAAAAGTGATAGGCTTTCTTAACCATACTGGTTATACTGCGCTTTTGTAATGCAAAAGTCACTTCACCACAAACATAGCAGAAGTTATCTGCACTGTTCACACAAGTACGAGGCATCTCTGCTCACTTTGGCTAAACAGAAATGTGTCCCTTTGCAAAATCAAACACTGACAAATAAGAGAGCACGACACTGTATGATTTCTAGAGCTGATATAGGGCAATTTGTTCAGCAGAGTGATGTAAGCTTCGTTATGATTGCATCATCCATGACTTCTAGGAATAACATGATGCAATTCATATCATGTATGACACAATTCATATCATGTATGACCAGCTTCAGATTGCATCATTCATTGTTTTGCCTAAAAAGCAAGTACTGTCCAAACCCAGTCATAGATTTATTCATAGATCCAGTCAAAGATGTATTTTAGTCATTTCTGGTTTAAACTGAGATCCCTTCCCTTTATAACTCACTTATCCTCCGCCATTCCCAAGTCAAGGGTCGTATATACTGACCCAATAGCATATCTTGAAAACTAGAGCCAATCAACAATTTTAAGCATCATTTTCGTTCTCAGTGATCCAGAATTAGTAAAGTTGGACTACATTTATTTCAGAAGCATTTTGGCTGTAGAGCAGTGTGATTGGTCAGACCTGCGGACATGGCAGGTAAACAAACTGGCCCCGCTCACCAGGGGCTTTCCCTGCACAAGCGGCATCTCAAGTTTGGGAAACACTTTGATAGAGGATAATAGCTGAGCCTGGCTCTGCTCTTGAGCTAACATCCAAAGGCATCAGAATCGAGAGCAACTGAATTGGGACTAAGGGCCCAATTCAGGAAAGCACTTAAGCTCAAGCTGACAACCGTTTGACTTCAAGCAGGTAAAGTTAAGAGCTGTCCTGAATGGGGAAGCTGTCTGGAATCGGAGGTTTAAGTGAACAGCTAGTTTGGGCTTGATTTTTCTCTCCAGTGTTGTTACCCTGTTACAGATTCCCACATACGGATTCTCAGCTAGGGCTGGTGGAAAAATTATCCACTGAAACTGTTTTTTGACAGAAAATTGTTTGTTTTTTAACCAAATGAAACTTCTCATAAAAAGTATTAAGATTTCACAGAAAATGCTGATCTTTCATAAAAGGCATATTCTATCTAAAAGGGTGCAGTAGTATGTATGAAAGGATTTATTAACAAGACAAGACCATTACATAGCTGCTGTACAAGGACAGTTGACTGATCTCTTCATCTAGTAACACACAGTAAATATCCCTTGTAAACACCATGCCTGTGGACCTAACTAAGATACTGCTGCCATAATCATAATTCTAACGGTCAACATAATCAGAGGGGAAGTTACTCAAATGGGGCCAATGAAAGTAAACAACTGAAGGACCAAGATACAACAGGACCCTTCCCCCACCCCACCATTACATAAAAACACTCTTTGCATCTGAACAGAACAGGAGGGTTAACTCAGCAGTATGAAATAAAATGTACATTGGAGCTGATGAGTACAATTGCAAATACTGGCAGGTCTGAAACCAGGGCATGAAATACTCAAAGATACTGATGTTGTCAAGTGCTGATGAGAACCATGGCACAAATCTTTCTCAAGCATGAAACGTTGCTAAATGTTCAATTGTATGGCTGTAGGAGCAAGATGTTGGGAGCAATGCTGACTTACACCAGGTAAGAATCTGGTCAAAGCTCCTTAGTTTTGCCTTTATTTTCATTGAAAGCAAGATATTTCCCGGCTTGCTCTTCCTTAGAGGACTGCCACAATTGAGATGGCATTTTTTTTTTGCATAATGACCTAATGTCTTACAGACAAGCACACAGAGGAAACAGTATTAATGAAATTTCTCTATCAGCTTTTAAACAGCCTCACCCCCACAGTGCAGCAGGAGTTGCATCCGGCCAATGCTCATTCTCATCCAGGCAAGAAAAATAAATCATTCAAAATAAGCGCTGCTTGAGGCCTAATAAAGTTGATACGGTAACGACCTACCGCAGTAAGAGTGCATTACAGGTGGATTGCATAAACATTAACTGTGCCTACTGTGGTTAATTAGTGTTTTCATATAAATCTAAACATGAATTTCCATTTTGTTGGCAGCTGGAAGCACTGTGTGTGTGAGATTTATTACCTCCCAATGACCTATTATGGGTTTCTTTCAGCTGTTTTATTTTTATTCTTAATTTCTTTCATTTAATAAATGGCTCTTAAATAGCAGCAAGGAAGAAAAGTTCCATTTTCATCTGGCTACCTGCTGGGCTTGCCTCACCCTCATGTCAAGTGAAGTATATAGAATTCTTCATAGTTCTGCCTCAGTTTTCTTCTAGACTTTGCTCACTGCTGAGACCTAGCTGGCGAGTCTGCTGTGAGAGCAATTGGGGCGGATAATTTCCATGTTGGCTAGGCTCAGGGAGATAGCTGCACTGTGGTGTAGCCAGAACAGATGCTTGGGGCTGTAGCTGTATCTTTCTGGGCAGTCACCAAGCACATAAAACACCTATATTCTAATGAAGCAAGCAGAAGGGATGGGTGACAGGAGTTAAGCAAAAGATAAAGGTTGAGACTAGATACAAGGTCAGTTTATCTTTCTCTACTGCTCTTACTCTGGTGTGTAGCTTTACTCACTCCAGTGGAGTTACTCTGAATACATGCTGGCCTCAGTGAGGGGAATGAGACCCACAGTATATTAACCTAAGATTCTATATTTACATGACTGGTAACAGTATGGGAAATTCTCCCTGCCTTCCTCGGAGAGCTTTTGGAGCCTAAATTTGGCTTCATCTGAAACAGATCTACCAGAACATCCAAGAGTGTATGAAAACAATTGTTTGTACTTCAGAATGGCTTATTTCTGGTTTTTGATGAAGATTAAGGGCCATTCTTAATTTTATTAAAGATGGTTTGCTCAGCCCTCAGCTGGAAAAGGGCTGTGTCACTTACACAGGCTTCTGATGAGAAGTAATTCTGCTTAACAGAATGCCCAATTACATGCAAATCAAATTCAGGCCTGGGGAAAGACCCATTTTGCAACAATCCCTAAGCAACAGAAGCTATCTGTCCTAGTGGGTGCATGCACATCCCCTAAGCTCCCCAGTGTCATTAGTCCATTAGACAAATTCCTAACTGGTTTTGCACACAGAGCTCCTTTCCTTGTTTAACAGAAAATTTTCTCCCATTTCTGATCATAAAATATAGGCAGTGTACAGGGAGGGGAGGACAGGGAAACCACATTGGATTTCATAAATACAATTGCATCCATACCTTCCAGATGCGAGGCTTTCAATCGTATGTTAGCATTCCAGTAACGTAGGTCTAAGTCCCAGTTGTGACTGTACCTAAAGTTTCGTTGGTGCTCAGAATAGCTTTACCTGCACACAGATGCTAATCAGATTCACTTCCACACAGACCTGGAAGCAGTTCTATTGTCACCTAGGTCGCCTGCAAAAAAAAACAAAAAAAAAAAACCTCCTTTGCACATGCACAGTGAATGTTACCAATTTCCATTAAACTGCCGGGATTCTCTGTAGCAAGAGACTGAGGGGACATTCGGTCTGGAGTCCCCTGATTTAGAGGAGAAACTCAATTTTTATTCATATCCAACTTTTCCCCAAAAGAACATCCCTGGTACAAAAATGGGGATTTTATTTAAATCCAAAATTCTTGATGTATTCTTGATGGATAATCTCATCCATAGTGAAAGATAATTCTGTTATGAGTTAACTGGTTCTCTGGAATCTTCCCCATTTCCTCAGCTGGCTTCTAGAGCTGGCTGGAAATCTTATTTTTTCTTTTACAAACAACACCAGTTTGTTGAAAAGGAATTTCTTTGCAGAAAAGGGTCAGTTTCCATACATTTTGGTTCTGTTTTTTTTAAAGAAGTTTGAAATTGTTCATGTTTCATTTCAATGTTTTCTCTAAATGAAAAATGCCAGTTCTCTTGTCTGAAAAAATTGTTTCAAAATTGAAGCCCATTACAGTCAAAATAGGATGTTGAAATATTTTTTAAAAAACCATTTTGATCTGACTTGATTTTTTTCAGACTTTCTTTTATTTTGTGAAAATTGAGGGTTTTGACTTTGTCCCAGTTCAGGAAATGTTTTTTCCCCATCTCTATTAATTTTTCCCCTCAAGGGTCCCATGATATCAACCAACGAGGATTAGATACAGCTATTCCGGAATGCATCAATGCCACTGTTCACTCAAATGGATTTCTCGTATGTATCACAATTTGCTCCTGTGGCTAGGAACTCAGAATGTTGTCTCCTTTAATGCTTCTAACCTCTGCTGGGCCATAGAATTAGAGGCTGGACTTAACACCCAAATTCAGATTCTCAGATGATGCTAAACCACAGGGCCAGTCCTGACCCTGAACTTCTTAAGTAACTGTAATCTCATCAGCTAATATAAAAATTGCTCAAATAGTTGATCTCTTTTCCTAGTTTTGTCCCCAGATGCATGTCAAATGAATTCAACACTAATTTAAACTTCAGATGTATAAAATAGGAGTCTGGACACAATCATACCATAATATTCCTAATAATTCAACTTTATAATCAGAAATAGTAAGTATTTAATGAAAGTGAAATACCGTGGTTGGATCCAGACAGATTAACTTTTCTGTGTCTAGAAAGGAGGGCTGTCAAGCAATTAAAAAATTGTGATTAATCATGCAATTAATTGCACGGTTAAACAATACAATATAATTTTAAATATTGTGGATGTTTTCTACATTTTCAAATTGATTGCAATTAAACACAGAATACAAAGTGTACAGTGCTCACTTTATTTGATTACAAGTATTTGCGTTGTAAAAAAAACAAAATAAATAGTATTTTTCAATTCACCTGATAAAGAGATTGCACTACAGTACTTGTATCATGAAAGCTGGACTTACAAATGTAGAATTGTATACAAAAAACCCTACATTAAAAAATAAAACAATGTAAAGCTTTAGAGCCTACAAGTTTACTCAGTCCTACTTCTTGTTCAGCCAATCAAGTTTGTTTACATTTGCAGAAGATAATGCTGCCTGCTTCTTGTTTACAATGTCACCTGAATTGAAAACAGGTGTTTGCATAGAACTGTTGTAGTTAGTGTTGCAAGATATTTACATACCATATGTGCTAAAGATTCATATGTTCCTTTATGCTTCAACCACCATTTCAGAGGACATGTTTCCATGATGATGACGGGTTCTGCTTGCTTATGATCTAAAGCAGTGCAGACTGACGCATGTTCATTTGCACCATCTGAGTCAGATGCCACCAATAGAAGATTGCTTTTCTTTTTTAGAGGTTTGGGTTCTGTAGTTTCTGCATCAGAGTGTTGCTCTTTTAAGACTTCTGAGGGCATGCTCCCCACCTTGTCCCTCTCAGATTTTGGAAGGCACTTCAGATTCTTAAATCTTGGGTCGAGTGCTGTAGCTATCTTTAGAAATCTGACATCGGTGCCTTCTTTGCATTTTGTCAAATTAGCAGTGAAAGTGTTCTTAAAACAAACAACATGTGCTCGGGTCACCATCAGAGACTGCTATAACATTAAATATATGGCAGAATGCAGGTAAAACAGCAGGAGACATTGAATTCTGCCCCCAAGGAGTTCAGTCACAAATTAAACGAGTGTCATCAGCATGGATGCATATCCTATGGAATGATGGCCGAAGCATGAAGAGGTTTATGAATCTTTAGTGCACCTGGCACACAAATGTCTTATGACACCAGCTACAACAGTGCTATGGAAATGCCTGTTCTCACTTTCAGGTGACATTGTAATTAAGAAGTGGGCAGCATTATCTCCCATAAATGTAAACAAACTTGTTTCTCTTAGCGATTGGCTGAACAAGAAGTAGGACTGAGTGGACTTGTAGGCTCTAAAGTTTTACATTTTTGTGTTACATAACTGCACTCAAAAACAAAACAAACTACATTTGTAAGTTGCATTTTCATGATCAAGAGATTGCACTATAGTACTTGTATGAGGTGAATTGAAAAATACTATCATTTTTACAGTGCAAATATTTGTAATAAAAATGATATAAAGTGAGCACTGTACACTTTGTATTCTATGTTGTAATTGAAAGATATTTGAAAATGTAGAAAACATCCAAAAATATGTAAAATTTCAATTGCCATTGTTTAACAGTGCAATTAATCATGATTAATTTGAGTTAATTATATGAGTTAATTGCAATTAATTGACAGCCCTACTAGAAAGCAATTCTTTAAGTGCTGACTCCATTAAAAAAGACTAATTATCCTTTTATGTTTAAAATTCTTTCAGGAGGAAATCAATACTCTATTTTAGTAGCACAGACACCCTGTGATCCTGATTACTGTTGTCTACCTGTAGCATAAAGTAAGGTTTCTTTGTTTTTGTTTTTGTTTAACCTCATACTTAATTTTTCATCTACTGCTCCAGTCAGAACTAATTCATACACTGGTACTTCAAAAGGCTTAAAATCAGTTTGAGTAAACAAATTTTCATGAGTTAATCTGTGTTTGAAATCATTTGTATATGAACCAGAGAAATGTTCCTCAGTACATTTGTTTTAACAAATCTATATAATAAATTACTAGCCGTTGATAGTTCCTTTGAAGATTAAAAAGATCATTTGTGGTTGCCCAAAAAGTTGATGAACACATGCATCAGTCTGGAGAAAGCATTTAAGGCTTGTATTGTACCAAGGTTTTTCTCTGACTTTTAATGTTGAGAAACTTGGGTCACAATCTTTATTAGAAGATGATTCAAGATATTTTTAAAATAATTTAGTTGTTGCAATTTAGTGAGTACCCCCCCTCCTTCCTTAAATAGGTCAAATAGCTAATCCTTTTTCATTCACTTATAAAGCACTTGGCACTGTTTGCTTTGTTGTTGGGTTAAGCAACATTCAGCTAAGATTCCAGGAGTTACTGATAATTACATTAGATCTCAGACTACTCAAATGTTGCGGAGTTTGGAAGATCTACTGATTAGAGCTAAAGAGCTGATTGCTGGAATCTCAAACTCTGAGAACAAGCCTCTCCCATCTTCCAAGCTTTAGTTCACTACTAGATAACTCCTGGTCAAATTTCTGCTTCATGGTGAGCCTGGAAATGTCTAGAAGCCTCCCAAAGAAATACAAAAGAATAATGAAAACCATGGTTCAGCAGTAATGTATGGCGTGGGATTTGAGCACTCATCATTTACCCTCTACCCCAAAAGAGGATTTGGAAGGTATGTTGGTAAGGGGGGGGGTGTTGTAATGTGCATTTAGAAAGACAGACAGGGCAAGCAGAGACGACTTCCAAAAAAATATTTTTCTCAGGGTACCTCACGTGTAAGGGCGCCCTAAATATTTCAATTTTTCTACTTAATTCCCTTACCATCACTGTCCTTCCAGCTGAGGAGGGCTGGCTTGGAATTGTTAGATTGTCCTGAAGTGGCCAAAGGGCTCATTGATGAGCAATGCTAGACACACCAGTCCCTCCCAGCCCAAGGAAGAAAAGACTAGTCTCCTGCATAGGTCAGACTGGGGGACCGTGCAGTGTATCTCTTTCCAGCATGAATGTGACAATGTGTTTCTGAGCGATATTGGCTATTGCTGGATTTTTTTTTAATGTTAATACATGTAGGGCTTAACTCCTGTGTGTTTATAAAGGGCTTTGAGATCCTCTTGTGTGGCGCTATCAAAATGCAAAGTCATAGAAGTGATGCCTAAAGATTAGATGGATTTGAATAGCTATCCTCTAATGATGTCTAGACAACCTTAATGCAGAATATATACAGTATTTTCAGGAAAGGA
Source organism: Gopherus evgoodei (assembly GCF_007399415.2). Lineage (NCBI taxonomy): Eukaryota > Metazoa > Chordata > Testudines > Testudinidae > Gopherus > Gopherus evgoodei. The sequence goes on from NC_044331.1 coordinate 16,542,868, forward strand.
AGGCTAATAACCCTCAATATACACTTAACCTTTAAACATATTGAGCGACAATACAGAAAGTCCTAGAGAAATAAATGGATTTGGCCTTCAAACCAAGGCTTGTAAATGCTATGTGGCTATTACGTGAACCCGAGCAAGTGTCTGCCAATGAGGCTGAAAACCACTGCTCCATGCTATTTAAACTTTACAGAGTGAGGCAAGTATCCTTTGTTCTCATTTTGTGACGTTTTACCAAATAATCAGTGTTAGGAGAACTGTAAGTAGAACTGTGTGGAAATTTCTCACTGCAAGCAAAGCTGGAAAAGAAAAAAAGCAAGATGTGCGTTTTCCTCTCACGCTTCAAATATTTTTACAGAAATGCAAGGTATGTTTTATAGGCAGAGCACTTTTCTTCCTGTGAAACAATCTGTCTGGGTGAATGAAAGCCCAAATTCTCTGACACACAGTGCTTTTCTCACAGGAGGCAAATGTGTTGCATTTTTACCTTTAAAAAGCTACATTTATGAAGTGTATGTATATAATACTCTTAATGTGGAACAAATCTGCAAGGATTTCACAGTGCAAAGTCACCATGGCTTCATGGTGGCTGACCATGTAAGATAAGTAAGCATTAATACCATACTATATTTTAATACAGGTATGCTTGACAATCAGGGCAATACTATACATTTAATCAATCTAAACTGTATGCCACCAGTATCTAAGCACTGTGCAAAAATTCCCAGTACAAAAGAATAGCCAAAAAGCCCAGATACCAAGACAAGTGCTACAACTTGGAACAAGGGTAAACCAAACATCAGGCAAAACCATTTACTAGTCAAAGGTATAAATTCTCCAATGGCCTAAAGAGTAAGAAAGGGGGCATTGCAGACTAGAAAGAGAAGCAAGAGTCCCCAAAAATGGCTTGCAATGGGCTATCTGACATAAATGGCTATTTTAGGAAGGTAGTAAAGAGCAGATACATTGTGTCATGCAAACACCCCTAGAGAATCTCTTAGCTGTTTATTAGCTAAGTTTGATGGTGCTTTGGCAGCTGGAGACATAAGAATTTCATTACTGGTTCTTGTCTGGTATCTGTTCAGGCAAACACACTTTACATTGCCATGATAATTACTGTGGTCTGAGATGCTCTGTTTCAGAGATGCAGTCGGGGGACCTGCCCAAGTGCTCAGCACCACAGAAAATTGGGCCACATCATTTCCAGACATCCCTTCTATACAGTCCCATAGAGACTGGCACACAAAAGCACCTGTTGGTGAGGATCCAGTTGGTATCTGGATAAACCATATTTTCAGCTGTCTCCCAGTGGGATGGATTGTGTTCTCCTTCAGAGACAAGCCAGATGACTTTGAAAGGTTTGGTCCATTTGTAATAAAGAGGAAATGCATTGCATTTACTTGACGGCGCTGGCTGGGGTGAAGGAACCTGATAAGTATGAGACTAAATGACCCCTCTGGCCTCTAACTCTGCAAATATTCTCTCTTGCATGTTAAGAAAGATCAGGTGAAAGACTGTATGAGCTAATGGTTAGAGTAGAGGCCTCAGTCAAGAAGGGTCCTGGGTTTGTGCAGACTTGCAATCTTTTTTCTTTCAATACCTACATCCCTAACCTTTTTAGGTCTATTTTCCCATCTGTTAAATCTGTACATTAAAGCCTCGCTGTACTAAATAATAGCAGTGTTCCTAGCCACACAACCTCCAAAAGGAAATCTCAGCCTAGTCAGGATAGCCAAAACCACCATCTCTCCCCCACAAAACCAAATCACAAAATCTCTCCAGCTCCACAGGGCAATCTTTGAAAGATTAAGAAAGGAGTGAGGGCCAAGCTTTTGAAAAGGCAAGTTCTTTTTTTAAAAAAGCAGCATGTAATGCTGCCACAACTGCAGTAATTTATAGTAATGACAATTACCTGTCTTACTGGGTCACTTTCTAAAGTGTTTGGAGAGTTACTGATGAAAAGCAGCACTGTGTAAAAGCCAGCTGGAATTTGCATGTACAAGCACCTGGCTGTGTGCAGTCATTGTGTGCAAGATAGGCATGCAGATCTGCAGTCACAAATGCATAGTATGAAATGAGCTTTGATGCCATAGATTTATATTGGATGATTGTGCTTATGTAGAAGGACCAGAAAATTAACTTCAGATCAATCTCTGAAATCTTCCACTATGATTGATTTAAAACGTACCCATAGTTTTCCTCTTAAATTCATGTGACAACTCCCTGGAGCAACATCATTTTTCCATGTCTGTCCTTTAGGTAACGACAACATGGGCATGGGAGAAGGCAGCCTTGGGGCTGAAAGAACAGGATTAGGGGGCAGAGGATCTGGATTCTATTACCAGCTCTGCCACAAATTTCATGTATAAACTTAGACCAGTATTTTCATCTGTCTGCCTCCATTTTCCCAGCTGTAAAATGGGATGATGCTATTAATCTAGTCAAAGTGTCTTGATTTCTCACTCTCCCTAAACAATTGACAAACAGTGTTAAAGTACAAGATCACATTAATGTCTAAAAGAATAGAAGCCCAATTCTCTCTCTCTCACATACTGTGATAGACCCAGGCCAGTGGGGTACAGGAGTCTGGTAGAGGGCAAATATACTGGTCACTGGATGAGTAGTTTTCTGTTCCCTGAGTGACCAGAACAGGGGCTGCACTAGAGTAATCAGGAACCTGCTAAAACCAATTCAGGTAGACACACTGATTAGAACACTGGCAGGCTAATCAGGGCACCTGGGTTTAAAAAGGAGCTCACTCCAGTCAGGTGAGGGGGAGCCAGAGGAGAGGAACTGGGAGCAAGAGGCACAAGGAGGTGAGTGTGAGCTGCTGGAGGACTAAGGAGGACAAGCGTTACCAGACACCAGGAGGAAAATCCTGTGGTGAGGATAAAGAAGGTGTTTGGAGGAGGCCATGGGGAAGTAGCCCAGGTAGACGGAGCTGTCATACAGCTGTTACAAAAGGCACTATAGACAGCTGCAATCCACAGGGCCCTGGGCTGGAACCTGGAGTAGAGGGTGGGCCTGGGTCCCCCCCCCCGCCCAAAACCTCCCAACAACTGATCAGACACAGGAGGAGCTGACCTAGACTGTGGGGAAGATCACTGAGGTGAGCAAATCTGCCAATAAGCGCAGGACTCACCAAGGTAGAGGAGGACCCACTCAGATAATTTCATCACAGGCCAGTATGGGGAAAAAGAGTGAGAACAATCCCCACAGTTCCTGCTGATCCACTATGTGGGTCTGGGAACAGCCCAGTGACCTTCCCCTCTGCTGGAACCTCCTGTGTTGGATCAGAAGTTGGGAGGTTTGGGGGGAACCTGGGCCCACCCTCTACCCTGGGTTCCAGCCCAGGGCCCTGTGGACTGCAGCTGTCTAGAGTGCCTCCTGGAACAGCTGCATGACAGTTACAATTCCTTGGGCTACTTCCCCATGGCCTCCTCCAAATACCTTCTTTGTCCTCACCACAGGACCTCCTCCTGATGTCTGTTGACACTTGTACTCCTCAGTCCTCCAGCAGCACATCATCTCACTCCCAGATCCTTACACACACACCACTAACTGGTGTGAGAGCCTTTTAAAATCAGGTGTCCTGATTAGCCTTAATTCTAGCAGCTTCCCAATTGGCTACAGGTGTCCTAATTAGCCTGCCTCCCTTAATTTAGTTCTAGAAAGTTCCTGAGTGCTCTGGAATAGTCCCTGTTATCTTACTCAAGGAAAAGGGACCCGCTTAACCTGGAACCTGGAATGTATCTACCTTTGACCACTCTGTTGTAGCCATCTGGCCTGACCCTGTCACACTATATATGTGATTATACTATAGCAATGGTTTTCTGCCTGTGGTCAGTGGACTCTTGGAGGTCTGCAGGATATATTTAAGATTCCCAAAGGGAAGTTGAAAACCACTGTACTATAGCATTGCAAATGTTAATCTGGTGGCATTGTACTACTATTCCAGAAAGTGCTGCTGCCTTTCAGAGGACACTGACTCTGTCTTGTATCTAGTCAGATGATAGAGAGCAATCAAGAATTTCCCATGAAAACTGCCCAAGCAACTTAAACATTGCTTTTAGCTACCAGAGCATGGGCTAAGATCTGGCCCTAAGTCAATTCTTTGATTGCTTTCTGTGGGGATAGATTCAGCACCTTGCAGATTTCCCCAGGCATTAAGGAATCTATGGTTGGCATTGAGCCACCACATTGACTTATGCACCACTTTCCCTTCCTGCCCCTGGTGTGTGGGGCATGGTTTGGGAGAAAGGAGGAATGGCTGGGACAGCTCTCTATGACCCTTGGCTGCTAAAACAGCCCTTGTGGGGGGGGAGGTGCTGTGGCAAGCTGGAGTGAAGACCAGCAGTCTTAAACTGCTCTAATAGCTGCCAGCCCAGCCCCTGGCATTTGTGATGGGTGGGGTGGGCACAAAGAAGGGTTAACACCACTTTTTTTTCTACTCTGCACCAATGGCAACAGGGTCTGGACTCTTGTCCACGCTTGCAAGTTGCTTTCTTGCTGCTGATGTACTCTGTGAACAAGTAGAGATATTCCGTCATCTCATAGGAGGATTATGCTGTAAGCACCTTGATTCTATATAAAATGGGCCGTTAGAGCTACTGTTTAAGACTACTGAAAGGAGCTTTGATTCCAGACCTGTTTCAGACTGTCAGATTTTTTCTTTGTTTCTTCAGCAGACTATTGAAAGTGCGGTGCTTGATTAAAAAGATTAATTGTGTAATTACATTCTGTCTTCAGCTAGATTAGTAGCTTGTCAATGCACCGTTGGGAATCAAAACTGTCAGAACACTGTTCGTGTTCAGTTTGTAAAAAGGTTTGTTTTGGCACAGCATCTAACAATAGCTGACTGATATACTATTAGCCAAGATGATGCACTTTCATGCAAATAATGCACAGGAAGCAAAGGGCTCTTCACCTGAATGAGCAGATTGACATGTCTTACATACAGAAAGCACTTTACCTCTGGGGGGAAACCCCAATGATTGTCTAGAAAGTCCAGCCCAAACTACGAGGTTTCTCTTTTTAGTTGCCTTATTAGTCTGGTTTCCTTTGTGTTAGGATCATAGAATTAGAATAAAAAAATCTGTTTGGGAAAAAAGTGTAAATTTTTAACCGCAAGAGTAATTATCCATTGGAACAACTTTCCAAAGATTGGGAGAGAAAATCAGCCACTGGCAACTTTTAAATCAAGATTGGATCTTTTTTCTAAGATTTGCCCTAGTTCAAACAGGAATGAATTCAGGGATATCCTATGGCCTGTGTTATACCGGAGGTCAGACAAGATGACTGCAGTAGTCCCTTCTGGCCTTAGAATCTGTAAATATAAAACCAATGGACTGAGTGACAAAGAAGTTCCCCAAATGTATCCAATCAATAGCTATCCCAGCTAGACTCCTGTAAGCCTTTCACTATGAATTATTTTTGTATTACAGTTTCAAAACAGGATTCGGTCATTTTACAAAATGTTTCTTTTTTCAAGTCTGCTAAAATGTCTTTTGCCTTAGTTTTAATTAGTTTGATGAACTAATACGGGGCCTCCAGAACCAAATGATCTGCCTAAAGGAAAACCCAGAAGTCCTTGAGTAACCAACCATACCAATTTAAAAGACAACAATTCAAAAAAATAAATAAAAGAGGTAGGAGTGTGTGTGTGTGTGTGTGTGTGTGTGTTTTCAGGCTATAGCCCAGTCCCTATAAGGTAAGCATGTACAGTATTGTGCATTTAAAAGCTGGAGGGCTTACATTTCCCTTTCCCTGCCCCTTTGTCAGTGATAAAACTTCATAAACTCTTTTGAAAAATCTCTAAATTACACAGGATACAGTGCTGGGTCAAGTGCTAGCTTGATACCATTTATGTCACTCACTCTATATTTCATGATTATCAGCTTTGGTCTTCCCATGGCATTATAACCTTCTTTATGCTAATTTCTAAAATGTGATGTCTTATTCAAAAAACAAGTACTAGGGTAATGATGAACATTAATTGACCCGATACATGAATCGCTAGTGTATCCTCCCTATCCCGATCGATATAATTGTTTGATTATTAGTTGTAATTATTTGAGGATGGAATTCTTCCAAAGTATGTTTGGACATTATAGATGGTAAAGAAACTCTGATCTGTTTCCTTCTGTAAATCCCTTCCCCCGCTTATGTAATTTTTTTTAAAGAAAACAAACATGACAGGCTATAAAAACCCAGAAATAAAACTTGGTCATCTCTTACTTGAAACTCTCCAACTCCTCCTGAGTATTTCATGCTTATATTTGCATTATATTTCCCACTGACATCCAATGAACCCCAATCCCATGTTTTCCTACCCAAGAAATTGATCTTTAGTAACACATTATGTTAGCCTAGCTTGAATGAGAGCAGCCACACTGAGTCATAACACTCCAGCTACTCAGAGCAGCCTTAGCAGTTGATGAGCTGTGCTGACTTGAGCTGTAGCTTATATCAGTGGTTCGGGTTTCAGGGGGTCCACCAAGCATGGACAGTGTTAGACTTGGTAGGGCCCAGGGCAGAAAGTCAAAGCCCCGCTGCACAGGACTGCAGCCGGGGCCCTGACCCCCACCACCTAGGACTGAAGTCAAAAAATCTGAGCAACTTAGCTTTGTGGTCTCCCCATGGCGTGGGGCTCTGGGCAACTCCCCTGCTTGCTACCCCTTAATGCTGGCCTTGGCTTTTATATGCAGAGAAACAGTTGTGTCACAGCTCAGCCGTGGAATTTTGATAATATGTTGGGAAGGGCCTCAGAAACAAAAAAGTTGAGAACCCTTGGCCTATGTCACCTGACGGGCCAGTCAATTTGAATGAAAAAAAAAACCAATACGCTTCAGTTAAAGGTTTAGGTATGTGAATGAGATTTGAGTTAGAGCAATACTCATGTTAACTGGGTTGAGGAGAGCCCAAAAGGCTAATTGGCCCAGAAAGTAGAAAAGGCACAGGAAGGAAGTGCTCAGGAGGTGAGGGGAGACTGGCAGGCTTTTACGAGTCAGAGCCAAGAGTGACCTCCCAGGGAGAATGATATCGTCTGTCTCCCCTCCTCCTTGGCTGATTGAGTGTGAGCTAAGGTGTGTGTGTGTGTGTGTGTATACAGAGCTGCACAAGTTTGTAAGGATGGTGGGAAGAACACTAAATAAATTGCACATGATGTTTGACCAGAAGAAGGTTTGGGAGCCGTTTGTGGCTAGAAAAGAAACAGGAGTAGGACAATGCCCTGTCACAAGGTGACAATTGGTTTGGCTTTCAGGATTGATTTTGTATGTTACAAGACAATAGCTAATCGTTGGAGATTTACATGATTTTTAAAAAAAAGATACAAATGTATAAACTGGAATCTGAGACCTCAAGTTTCAGATGCAGCAAGTATGAGGACAAACTCTAGAAAATAAGATATGTAATAGAACCGCTCACAAGTTTAACTAGACGGTCTCAAATGTTGGTATGGGAACTTACAAGCTGTGAAGTTTAAGCTTTGATTTATGGTCAGAGGTCAAACTTCTATTTTAACCAACCAAAGGTGAATGGACACAGCTATAGAGTCCTTTCAAATTAGGCTAATAAGCAGAATGTGATTATATATTGTATTTCTGTGTTATGTACCAGTTTCAGTACAGTTTAAGGGGAATGTGATATTGTTTATGTTCAATTGTGAAATTGAAGTTCAAGTTCATAATGAGTAACAGCAGCTTTGTGGATGCTATTAAATAAATGGTATCCATATTTCTGAGAAGCAGAATTATCTGGAGTTTGTCTATTGTGTGATCTGTCAGTTGCTCTTTTGTAACGCCGATCAACCTTTAATGTCAGGAGACTTTTCCAGCTGCTGCTAAACCATTGTGAGGAATCCTTGATGCCTAAAGCATGGTCTGTTGCTCCATGGGAAATATACATAAAATCTTTGTGTGTAAGGGTGTGGGACTCACCCCTGCAGCACCTCCTGCTGGTTGTCTCAGGGAATTAGCTCTCCAGCTGTTGGCGCGCCCTGCAGGCTGGTATGTTGCTATCACTTGGCCCCAGTGTCCCTCCCGGACTTCGGTGCCCCATTATCTGGGGTGTTGCCCCCTGGCAGTAACCCCTCACTCTCAGGGTCTCCCCTCCCCAGGACCCCAACCCCTTAAACCCACCTTGCCTCGGCCAGTGGCTACTGCCAGTCAGCAATGAGCTCCCACTCCCTTAAGCAGACTGCAGTATAAGCCAGTCATCACAGGCAAGGGGGTAGGACTTGCTGTCTTCCTCTACCACCCACTACTTCAGGGGTGGGCCTAGGACCAGGCCCTGCAGCCTAGTGAGTCGCCAGCCTGGAGCTCCCCTGCTCCTCTGGCCTTTCCCCAGCCCTGCTTCACTCCCAGTACCTTTGCTACCGACAGCCAGGCCCTGCTCCCCAGAGAGAGCTACTCTAGCTCCAAGCTAGCATCCTCTTATAAGGACCTGACACGCTCTGTTTGGGGCATGGCCCCAGCTGTGCCTGTTTTCCTAAGCAGCCTGGGCTTTTCCTTACAACCCCAGTCCTCTCCCAGGGCTGGCCTTAACCCTGTCAGGGCAGGAGTGGGTAACCACCTTGCTACTTTGTGAGATCAGCACCGGCTTGGATATCTTCCAATCATCATGTCGTTCTGTGGACCATTATTGGAGTGCCACAATAAAATAATAAATGTCAAGGACCTGATTCAGAAGTGATGTAAATGGTGGCATAAATTACTGTAGACATTGATAAATCAGTAAATATGTGTAACTTGTACATTGAGTGCAGGAAGTGGATATAGCAATAATAGGGAGAATGTAAGGTAACGTTAAGTAAGCTGAGGGGATCTACTAGTTCCTTGAGGTTTTTTTTGCTTATCTTACTACATCTCCTTCTGCCCTTCTTACCAACATGCAGCTATGCTGTCAATTAAGTGACCTCTGAATTTGGCCCCAGGTGTCAAGACATGAATATGATTCGATTATACCACCAAATTGCCAGGAGAAAGTGAAGCCAAAGAAGGAAGAAATGCTAATCCCTGAGCAAATAAGCAAGCGTGACTTTAACTGTACAGTTTTAATTTCCCTGAATATCCCATTGTTCCTGAATTACAATTTTGTCTACAGTGCCAATGTAATTTGCTTTTCTGCAGTTAATTGTGAGCAGCATTGGGCATTCACGCTTTGCTGACGCTTGCTTAAACTACAAATAGATGTCCATGCATAAATAAGAGTATCTGTAAACCTGAGGCAATCTTTCCTTGGATGGAAGCTGGAAATCTGCTGGGAAAATTTGCCTTCAAATATATCAAAGATATTAGCAAAGCAATAGTGTACTTCCAACATCCTAAGGCCACATTCTGAGGTAGGATGACTAGCATTATTCCAGAACAATTCCCTTTTAAAACTGTTTTAATTTGCATAACCTAATAGCAGGCATAGTTGCTTCCTTTTCAACACCTCCAAAGCTGCCCATATTAATTTTCTGTACGCTATGTTGTTTGAAGTCTCATTAGCTTTGTTGGGCGGTAGTGGAAAATACGGAAATCAGTCACAAAGCAACCCAAACAAATTATGGTTCAATAAACTGCCTACAAATATAGAGATAGCATCATGCAGTAACTTAGATCAAAGGCAATGCTATGAGTTACTCATCTACCCATGCATCTTCTGAGTGTGGGGAACCTTTCAAAGAAATCTTTAAGCTAGGTTGGTTGTGGGAACTAGGAGACTTAAGATTACTTCTTCGTAAGCCTTGCCATATCTCTGTCAATCTTCAATTTTAGCAAGGTGTTGACACAACAAAAACTTCCCCCTTAGCTGCCAAATCTGTTTGTTTAAATTGCTTTGCTACTGCCAGAATATGGATAGATTCTGCAGCAGCTTCCTGGAGAGTAAGCCAAGGCTACAAAGTGTACGAGGAGGCCCCAGCTTCATTGGAAGGTGTATTACAAAGCTGGGCTTGGTATCTCATTCAGCATACACAGTGGCCAGTAGCTCCTTGTTAGAATGATTTAGGGCAAAGGTAAGTATTTCCATTTATTGTACAGAGAAGATAGAGTCACATAATGCATAACCACAATAATGCATTGTGGATGTGAAGGAAAGTTCCCCCCCAGAATAAGATCTATAGTCAGACTATCAGTGCAGGAAGATCTCATGCATAGATTTTTCGGGGGAGGGGGCAGGGAGGAGAGGAGGAAGCTTCTTTCCTCAATTTGGCTGTTGATTTTAACCTGTAACCCACATGCATTTGAGGTAAAATGAAGCCCAGTCCTGCCCTCTGATAACCATGCGACCTATTGATGCCAACGGAGTATTGAGGATGTTACAAGGGCAGAATTTGGCCTATGTTTTTATATTATGAACCTTAATTCTGAGCCCAGAGCACTGGAGTGACATAACAATGTGTACCCATAGGTCAGGTAGCTCCCCTTTCTAGCTACATGTAGAGGCTCACAGTTAAGTTGTTAAAGGTGGTAAATAGGGCAGCCAGACTTTGGCTTATGCATCTGTGACAGATCCAGATATTTCAAACACAGAAATACCATGGTCTTGGAATCCACTCTTTCATTAACGCCATGGTTGTTGTAAATCTGATAGGACACTATTACCCTCCAAGAGGTACAAGCAAACAAAAGTGAGCTATGCCTGTTAACGGGAAAAGAGAAAGAGGTAGCGATAATTTCCGATTCCTTTGGAACTTGGTCTGGGGTAAGGCCAGGAGGAAGAGAGAATCTGAATTTCTTTCAAGACTGGAACAAGAAAGGGTCAATGCACTGAAGCTTTTTCAAATATATGAGGGAGTAGTGGAAAATGGGCTATAGTTAACTCCAGCTGAAGAAGGAATTGCCTGGTCTGCAGGGCATGGCATAAGAACAAAGAAATTAACAATGCTGATTTATTTTATGCAGACCACAAAATTCACTGAACTGTCAGTATTTAGCAATGTGCATCTCAGGATCAAAGAACAAGACAGCTTGTGTATTTTGTCTGTCTAAGGACAACAGAAGGTCAAACTCTGCCCTCAGTTGTGCAAATCTAGTTAAGCCAATCCCATTGATTTTTAGCTCAGGACAGAAGCTTGCCCCAGTAAATTAAGTAGAAATTGTACCTGTATTGCCGAGGGCAGAATTTAACCCTTTATGGTAAATATACTGTGGAATAAAGAAAGGTATAAGGAAAGCTAGGGAAAAAGTCTCACAGTTAGGTCAAGTGTCTTCACACTGAGCTGGTGGCCACCCGATTAAGTGTAATCTGAAAGCATAACATCAACACATGGCATAGAATCGTGACTCTGTTGATTTCAATGGAAGTTTCTCTCCTGATTGGAGCTGTATAGAGGACAAATTGTTTTACACAAGATTTCAAAATTAGCTTTTTCTGATTTGGAATGGAACCCAAAAAAATTCTTCAGAAAAAAAATCACCCCTTGAAATTTTGTTTCAGTTTTAACTTTTTAAATATATCATACAAGTTTGAATTGTAACAATTTTGAAAGTCACTTTGAATGACAAGTCAAAGCAGCATGTTTCAACTTTCTGAACTTTTCCCCCTCCAAAACAAACTTTCAGTGACCAGTTGTGTCATTACGCAAGCTGTGTTTTTAATAGACAACTGCTCACTTTGTTCTAACCAGCTCTTCTGTTATCTTCAGTGGAGCCAGATTTCACTCAGGGACTTGATTATTTCTCACACACACACACTTTTTCCCTCAACAAGGAATTTTCCCTCTGCACAGCTGAGAAGACTTGAGGAAAAGTGGTTCTAAGCCACTTTGTCTCCCCAGTCCTGCCTCCTTACATGCCTGATAGCCCCAGTATTTTGTGGCCAAGGGAATGGATGGTGTGGAGCCAGTAACACTAGCTTTGCATAATTTGATGGTTTCTTTGGATCAGGAGGAATCCTCTGCTGTCCCTGTAGCACAGCTTTTTAGCTGTACAGCCAGAGGAAATGCTAAGGATTAATCCTGGCTCATTTCTAGTTCAAGGATTAACTGCAGAAAAGATTAAGATGAAGAAACTGCAAGATGTTATCATTTCTAGCTCTTGTTTTTGTGGATGGATTTTCGTGGTGGTCGTATTCCCTGTAGGCTTTATACAGAACACCACTTCACAGACCTGTTTCAACACATTCAATGAGAGTAGAGCAAGACCGCCCCAGGCCCTGAAACACTGGAGGCCAGAAAGGCAATAAACGGTAGCGGGGTATCGTCCTTTCCTCTGACTGCTGTCTGTGTTTTGCCACAGAGACTTGGGAGGAAGTGGTGCATAAATGTCCCTCTTCTCCTGATCTGCCTGCTGTAATGGTCAGCTGCAAACCTATTTGGTTTGCACTCTGTTCTCAGCCAAGCCCAGTTTTTTTTATCAGCCCTGGACCGAAGCTCTGTGGTAAAATAGGAAAAGATTAGAATAATTAAGAGAAATCTATCTTTTGAAATAAAAGGGTTCTGCCTCTAGCCAGAGAAATGTGAGCATCTGCATTTTAGGTACTGTCCTTTGTTCAGGGCAAAGGATGAGGAAACTGAATGGTGGCTGGATGTGGGGCTAGAATACTCTTTCTTAGAATATTTCCCTCTTTCTAGTATTAATTCCACTTGCTTGCAGACTGGGCATCGAAAGGTTTTGAATCTTGGCAAAGCTGCGTGGAGTGGATTTGAAATGTAAATGTTTAATATAATGCCAAGAGAGAATATCAATGTCCACTGTTTCATAAATTCATAGATTCATAGACTCTAGGACTGGAAGGGACCTCGAGAGGTCATCGAGTCCAGTCCTCTGCCCTCATGGCAGGACCAAATACTGTATAGACCATCTCTGATAGACATTTATCTAACCCACTCTTAAATATCTCCAGAGATGGAGATTCCACAACCTAGCTAGGCAATTTATTCCAGTGTTTAACTACCCTGACAATTAGGAACTTTTTCCTAATGTCCAACTTAAATCTCCCTTGCTGCAGTTTAAGCCCATTGCTTCTTGTTCTATCATTAGAGGCTAAGGTGAACAAGATTTCTCCCTCTTCCTTATGACACCGTTTTAGATACCAGAAAACTGCTATCATGTCCCCTCTCAGTCTTCTCTTTTCCAAACTAAACAAACCCAATTCTTTCAGCCTTCCTTCGTAGGTCATGTTCTCAAGACCTTTAATCATTCTTGTTGCTCTTCTCTGGATCCTCTCCAATTTCTCCACATCTTTCTTGAAATGCAGTGCCCAGAGCTGGACACAATACTCCAGTTGAGGCATAACCAGCACTGAGTAGAGCGGAAGAATGACTTCTCATGTCTTGCTCACAACACATCTGTTAATGCATCCCAGAATCACGTTTGCTTTTTTGCTATAACCCCTAGATCCCTTTCTGCTGTACTCCTTCCTAGACAGTCTATTCTCATTCTGTATGTGTGAAACTGATTGTTCCTTCCTAAGTGGAGCACTTTGCATTTGTCTTTATTCAGTAGGCTCGTGTTCCATACACAAGTTTTATCTTCTGGCTGAGTTCAAAGGGGATGGGAAAAAATCATTGAAGATTCATTATTGAATATGCAATACTTAGGGTTTCCTCCAGATGTTAGTGGAAGGATCAGGTACTTGGGGTGCACTATAGCACACTGATCCCCCAAATTTATTGAAATCCATGATTTCACAGCTTTATTTAAAATGCATTGACCCATGTTAACCTGACACTAAATTCCTGCCTAAAAATATTTATAAAGCTTTAGAGAACAGGGAACTAAGACTGAGGAAGTGTAGGTTAGTTCTTCTGTAACCCTGAAGGTTAATTAAATTGCATCTGCATGACAATGAAAGGTAATTTTGAAATAGCTCAAAATGTACAGTATATACATTACATTATAGCCATGTTAATGCTTGCATTAGGAAAGAGGAGTAAATTTAAACAAAAAACCTCCACAAACCAGCTCAGTCAGAGCACTTCCTAAATGTTGCTATCTTACCCCTTTAACCTCCTTGAACATAGTGCACTGCTTTTTATGCACTGTAGGTCTGGGGACTTTTTGTGTGTGTGTGGCAAGTCCAGCGTTTCAACTGTCTAAAAATATTGCTCATCAATGTGGGGGAGAGGAATGCATCTGTTGTGAACAGTAGCTAATGTGAAGTATCAAACAATTACCTTTGATATTTAATTACATTTCTTCCTAAATGATGCTTGAAGCACTGGCTCCATTATTTGAAGATGTTTTGCAAAATACATTGGAAGGCTCTGATTGAAACCACCCCTGGATCACAGCAGTCTAGAATAATGAAGGTTCCAAGTCATCTGCTTTCATAAATGCAAATAATAATTATACTTATTTAAGAGTATCTAGACAGTTAAACGATCCAGAAGCTTTGAATAACAGAATGGGGAAAGCGGGGGAATCTGTCACCTTCTTTTATTTTGTTGGAAAATGTGTGCTATGATTTAGGGCATATTACTGTCAAATATTCTTTATCCTTGCAGGAATGAAGAATGACAGCTCTACTAAAAATGCTATGAAAAACTGTTAGAATATAGTCAAGTATGTCCCTTGACAGTATGCTATTATATATTGAATTTCCTGTGCCATTGGCTTGAGTTGCAAATGGGATATGTCTCTTTCAAATTGCACTTTGAAATTATTGAACATATAGATCCAACTGCTGTATGCTCTTTGGTTTTTTTGTTTTTTGTTTTTATAATGGAGGATTTAGTTCACCAACCACAGGATGGTGCTGTCATATTTCATGTTGTATGTGAGCATCTATTTCAGTGCATCTGCAAATGAAACAAGTGGTAAAGGGATATAGCTATAGGAAAATACCCTTCAAAAAGTTACTGTGACTTGATTACCTTAAATGATGTTGATGATTAATGATTTAAATGATGCTGATCAATTACTACAACTAACTATTATGGAAGTTAAACCTGGGAAACATTCCTCTGTATCTTTCGCCGATGTAAAAGTTGCAAATGGAATAAAGTTAACTCGCCCTGTGAGTCAGGGCTTTTGCTGCGTTTACCCTTTAAGTTTTGTTTAAAGGATGTAAAGCAGAATTTAAAGCACTTACACTCACTTAATATACTTATTCTACATGACAGATGAACTGGATTTCACATTTAGCATGTTGATTAATTTATTTCCACTTTGAACAATCACAACTGAAAAACTATTATAAAGTCACAGTTCAGAACATTTAAAGACTCTCAGCAGTTTTCAGGCTTCCACGTAATTGTCACGTGAATCCAATGTCCTCCTGTGACTCTCATTACAAATATAATATTTCCCAATATCAGCTCTTCTTTGCATTTTCTTATCTTCCCACTCCCAAATTTTGTTTTTAGGGAAAACATTTGGAAAACTCTTACTTTCAGCAACGTTCACCTCAGAATGAGTCTGGTGGCAGTGTCAAGGCTGGCTGTGCTTAAATGCATTCTCACTACAAGTGAAATAACTACTGTTCGTACAGGATAGTTAACCGATACTAAGCTTTTGTAAGACACATTCAAGGCCTTTGAATATTTAACTCTCTTATGCTCCAAGTTCATTGCTGGACAACTAAGCAGAGATTCTGGACTCACATGGAGAGCCTGTTATAGAAAATAACAAAGGCACTGATCCAAAACACGTTAGTCAAAAGACTCTGGTGGGCTTTGAATCAGGGCCTTAGACAAGAGGGGCTGGAAGCACTATCAAGGTCTGTAAGCAGAAGAGGGCAGGGAAGTGGGGATGCAGCTTTAGATGCAGTCCCTTCTAATTGCAGATTTGTCCCTCTTGACAATTCATTGTACTATTACTGAGGAATAACTTTAACTTATTAATTATTCATCTTAATGACTTTAGCCTGACTGTACCATATGTCACAGGCCACCTAGACTGGAAGGAGAAAATTTTCTAAATTGCCTTCTCAGAGGGAGCAGATCTAAAAACCAGCTGTATGCCTACTTAAGTGGGGAAAAAAAAAAACCCAGTAAGATTTATGCACATTACATCTGAGAAGAAACGCCTGATACCCTTCAATTGTAATTTCAATGTATTTCTCAGTTTCTTCGTTTTAGCCTAAAGCTAAAACATCTATCCTTTAAACAATATCCATGCACAAAATATTTCAACAAAAACTTTACTTCAGTCACGTCATTGGAACACTATAATTCCCAGTAAACATTGGTTTACACTGAAATTTATACAGAACTAACATGATGAAGTAAATGAACTGGATATCTTTTTCTTTTATAATGTGAGGAACTTCATTTTCCAATAGTTCAGACAATAACTCTTAGACCAAAGTTGCGTGTTTAAATGGAGTGGTTTGTTCAACAAGACCTCGCAGCTGCTTAATGTTAACATTTGACTCAATGCTTGGGAGAATCTCTAACTATAATTCATTGGTAACACTTTAACTCTTTAAAATAATGCCTTTTTATATTTTTTAAACTTTTTTTACAACCCAAAATGGCAGCGATGACCACAATAGCCAGATTAGAATGTATCTAAATCCAGAACCCCACAACATACAGAACAAATCTGTATCAAGAAACTGTATCAAGAAAAATGCAGCTCAGAATTAGCCCCAAATTCAACTGCACATCTTTAAATTTGTCAATCTGCCTCTAAATATTAACTGAGTTTCTAGTGAAGGCCTATGATTATAACCCAAACTCCTCTTCCTCGAATACTTGCAAAATGAGAGACACATTCTGTCTCATAAACTAAACTTCAAATCATGCTGTTACTCAGCTACACGTTATAAATTACACAGTCTGTTTCTGCAGAATGTGGGATCAGAAGAACATCTGAATTTACAAAAACACAAAGATACAGCATGACTAAGTACTACTTGCAAGTATTCACCAACAAAAATCAGCTGCTACCTAGACCCAATTAGCTTAAGTATTTTATCACAAACTAGACCTATCCACTCAAGTTAAAATTATTGTTTAACAGAGTACGTGTCCATTCATATTGATAGTTGCAAGAAACAGCTTAACACTTGCCAGTCAAAGTCCTTCTAAATCTAAACATTAAAGTGAAAGCATGGAAAATAACCTGCACCCCAGCACATAAATTACGATGTTCTAATTAAAATGTAATATAGAGGTATGCACTATCATGTTAAGTGACATCCCTCCATTAGTCACTGTTAAAAATGACTATAGAAAAGCATGACAAACCTAACAATACTAGTTCAGCACAGAACCATACAGCAAACACTCCTCCTCTGCAACACACACACACACACACACTGTGAGATGTATGCAGTAGCATCAGTGCGTATCAGTTACATTTGGTCGTTTTGGTATGTGAATCAAGAGAACTATGAGACATTCACAGAACTCTGACGCTGTTCCTGGACTGTAGAGACTCGCTCAAGAAAAGCTGCAAATCTTCAATTCCCAACTAATCGGAGGAAACCGTCCGTGTCTGCTGCAATATCAGAGTCACTTACTGCATTGCTTTTTCAGCTGAGTGGCAGTGGCTGTTCTTCCCAGTCACGCATGGTTTTGTCACCTGGAGGGTTTCTCTTTTCGGCACAATTCAGCTCCAAAGTAGCTGCATATTGAGGGTAATTGCATTCGTTCTGTACTGGGCTTTCTGGCTGCAATGACTGCTCGCCCTATCTATAGCCTCTGGTGTATGCTAAGTAAGCAATCCACTGGGTCTTCATAATGAAAGAAGGAAGAGGCACAGCTTTCGAGACCAGACAAGAGCATTTTGTATCATAACCCACTGCATCCATACGATTTTAAAGGCAAAAGGGGCTGTGGTAGCCTTCATGCTATCTTGTTGTCCTTTACAGAGCAATTTGTATGCATCCTGTGTCACCATAGAAGGCATAAAGGAACATAACACAATGTTTCAGAGCGATTTGGGGTTTACATTTAAAATATATTAGCCCAGATTTGTAGGTTTTTGAGTGAGCATTAAGTTATTTCAATCCAACCTTTTTATTACTGGAAGTACAAGCCCAGGGATTCCTAGGTTTGACACTATATAATATCTGTATATGGGAATGGGATAGTTGGGTGGCGGGGAAGCAGGAATTTAAAACTTCAGGGATTAACATCCCAAATTAAACTTTCAGACATCATTTTACTTGCCTGAACAGTGCCTAGAGCAATTGGATCTGATCTTTGAGTGGGGGTGGGATGTTCTACAATATTAGAAAAAATGAACAATAATAAGCTGGAGAAACGAACAGGTGCTAGCATCAAAAAGCCTGTCCTTAAGGCAGTCTTGATTTCCTTCTAGTGAGAAAAATGTGGCTATGAAATGTCTGAGGAGCATCATGAGGGCAGTGCAACTGTTCATCTCCCTAGCTAACTGCAGCAAAAATTGTGGACTTGGTAGCATTTTTCCTTGCATTGTTCTGCCAGCAACTTCAACTCTGGCCTTCGAGGGAACCTCTTGGGGATAAAGAACCCATTTCATCTCTCTGCTCATTACCACGGCCTCTTGTGACCTGCTAGAGCTAAGTGTCCCTAATTGCTTGTGGTAAATTTGTGACGACAAATAAATTGTAGTCCTTGTGGTGAAAGTGGGATGCTTTGTCCACTTAGCTGTCCCAATATTTAATAGCAGTGATAGTTTAAGAATAAACCTGTTAAAAGGAATCACTTATTATTTCCAATCATTATTCAGAGTTTTGTGGATGTTAGAGAGTTGCTCAAGAAGTGACTGTGGTACTAAGACACCTTCAAAAACAGTAATGACTGTAAATTGTCGAGTATCGGTTTGAACCGTCTCATTGCTGTCAGAGAATTCCCGGAGGTGAGTATCTATTCAGTTAGCACCAGAAAAACCCACCCACCAAAAGCAAGAGGATTAATAAACTTTACAGGCCTATTAATTGATCCTTAAAGGGCTGTCAAGGATAGGCATTTAGCAGCAGCACAGTGTCTGTAAGGTAGCGTCACAGTTTGTCAATCAGCGGCACTTAAGCTTTTTTCTGTCCTTCTGGGATTTTTGTGACACTGTACCTGGAATGTAGTTTTGCATCCTCCTCAAACGCTTTGAGATTTTTAAAATATTGTTTACAATTCTTTGCAGTCTCACCTATGTAAATACTAAAGATTGAGTCGTCATCTTATACATCAGAACCACCCAAGTATACTCAAGCATTTTAGACAGGGAAATTCTGCATATGGTATATTTGTCACTGTTATTGGGTCTTTATAAAATGATGATGTGACATTACCCTAGTGTGGGATGGGGGACTATTTTTTTCTGTACTCAAATGGTGGGATGGGTACATGAAACATCACAAAGAAGTGTATCTTTTGAACTGTATACAGAGAAGTATCAACACTGGGCCCTTACCTGAAACTTTTAAGTTTATTTAATAGAGGTTATGTGTTAAGCAAGCAGGGGGTTTGATGCTGTAAAACACACAGAAGAGATACGCAGGTATTTTAACGAGAAGTAATCTAAACCTATTAAGGGCAGGGGGAACTACAGATTTCAGAAGACCCCTTTTCTTTCATTTTCTGGGCTCTTGCCTCCGCACAACGACGTATTGTGCCCCATTATGTTAACACATCAGGTTATATCGCATTAAAAATGGTACATTGAGCCCAAGAAATAATACAAATCCCTGAAAAACTGGGTAGTGTATATACTGGGGGAAGGAGGCAGAAGAAGCAGTTTTTATTCAGTCTTCTTTTAAAAAGATGTTTTAAGCTTAAAAGGACAATCCCCTCCAAAATATTCATGACTGCGACAGTGAAAAATAAATTATTGATCTGTCCCAAAATGTGATATTTATTATATTACAGATTAAACACTTGACTGAGTGCAGCATTGTCAGGTAGGAAATTATCAGAGTCCCTAAAGAGCAACATTGTCCATGGTGCTTTAGTTGAAGATCTCTTACAAATGAGCTGGAAGGTATATTGCATTTGCAAACTGCAACAGAAGTTTTTTGAATTTTAACCTGGATGTCAAGGAAGCAGGACAGGGCTATAAGTGACTCCAGCCATGAAATATGAAGAGTACTAGACATAGCAAACTTCCTGTCCATAGGAAAAGTGAACTAGTCCCTGTATGTATTTGTATTGCATATCTATTTGTTAATCAAATTCAAAAAAGACTTTTATATACGTCTTATCAAGGAACTATTATTCCTTAAAGCATGAATTCGCCTTAGAACAGATTGCTTAGGCCTTTCTCTGAGCGCTTGCTCTGTTACACCATCATTTTTATAACCATAGCACTGAGCAGTCCCGACCAAGATCAGAACTCCACTGTGCTAGGCACTGTACATAACCATGGCAAGAGAGCGCTCCTGCCCAGAAGAGCTTGCAGCAGAGCTGAAGACAGACAAAAGGCCGGAAGAAAATCAGGATTATCCCTCCCATTTTACACATGGGGACTTGAGAACTACAGATCAAAAGCTCACCGAAGTCAATTGTAGTCATTTCAGTGTGCTTTAGATCAGGTCCTAAATGATTTGCCCAAAGTCATGAGGGGTACATGTACACTGCAATTAGGCACCTTTGGCTGGCCCATGCCAGCTGACTTGGGCTCGTGCTAAGGGACTGTTTAATTGTGGTGTAGACATTCCAGCTTGGGCTCAACCTGAGCTCTGGCAACCTCCCACATCACTAGGTCCTACAGCCTAGGTTCCAGCCCGAGCCTGGATGTGTATACTGCAATTAAAGAGCTCATTATCCTGAGCCCTGTGAGCCCAAGTCAGTTGTGGGTTTTTATTGCAGTGTAGAAATATCCTGGAAGAGTCTGTGGCAGAGCTGCAAGTTTTTGAGTCTCTGTCTGGTGCATTGATCACAAGACCATCCATCTCCAATTAATTAATCTGTTTCCCAAACTGAAAGTACTCCTGTTTTGACTATAGCTTTCAACTGGGACTGCAGTCCATTCTTCTCCTAGCCCTTTAGAAAACCTGTGTTGGAAAAGGAATTCTTTAGTGTGTGTTTTATGAAAAGCTCCTAATTCCTAAAAAATCTGTCTGTCACTGTGTCCCAAAGGAAAGCCTACTACAGAAATGAAGTATTCTCCTGTTTGTGTGTGATCAGCTTTGCATGGGTGCAAAATGCAACAGTTATCAGTCTGAAAATACAATTCTAAAGAAGGAATTACTCGGGGAAACCTCAGCTGCAGACCAAAGATTCAAGTCAGGCCAAGAAACTGATGTGAATTGCCATTTTTTTGGTTTTCTGATTAAAATAACATCTGTGTGCTTCAAAACACTGAGTCTGACTACAAGGGGAAAGCAAAACAAATTAAAACCATTGGAATGGACAGGGGAGTGCATGGGTGGATCAAAGTGTTGATGGCTTTTTTTTTTTTTTTAAAGTGAGTGTTGTACTGGAATGATACTGTAACAGCTGATGTAGGCCTGGGTTGACTGAGTTGGGTGATTCAGGTTCCCACAGCCCTAAGCCAAGTTAGGCCTTTCCTTTAATTACAGGCTACATGACTTTCTGAGTTCTTGAACCTGGATACAAAGGACAACAGAGGGGAAATTACTTTTTGTAGTGCTAACAAGGCCAATTCAATCATGGTGGATGAGTCCCATTCGCAGCAGTCAACAAGAAGGTGTGAGTATCAACAGAGGGAAAACTATTTTTTGTAGTGATCCAGCCACTCCCAGTCTTTATTCACGTCAAATTTGAGGGTGTCAAGTTTGCAAATTAATTCCATTTCTGTAGTTTCTCATTGAAGTCTGGTTTTGAAGTTTTTTTGTTGAAGAATGGCCACTTTTAAGTCTGTTATTGAGTATCCAGGGAGATTGAACTGCTCTCCTATTGGTTTTTGAATGTTACAATTCTTGATGTCTGATTTGTGTCCATTTATTTTTTTGCATAGAGACAGTCCAGTTTGGCCAATGTACATGGATGGCAGAGGGGCATTGCTGGCAAAAAAAATAATTTCTCTCTGTTGATATTCACTCTTTCTTGTCAACTGTTGGAAATAGGCCACATCCACCATAACTGAATTGGCCTCATTAGCACTGACCCCCCACTTGGTAAGGCAATTCCCATCTTTTCATGGGCTGTATATTTACACCTGCCTACTGTAGTTTCCACTCCATGCATCTGAAAGCTTATGCTCAAATAAATTTGTTAGTCTTTAAGGTGCCACAAAGACTCCTCGTTATTTTTGCTGATACAGAGTAACACGGCTACCCCTCTGAAACCAACCACCCACCTCTACATATGAGTGGGGAGTTCAGCTTTCATGGCCTATTCGTTCTCTGCCAAGACAGTTGTGATGGTAGTTTTGTGCTTAGGATGCCTTGGAAAATCTGCTATCAGGTGCTTAAAAATAACCCTCGTGGGCTTATCTTGGGTGGATCAGTATTGCTACAGGAGACAAGTGGTTTGATTCTGGTCTTTATCATTCCAAAATGGCAGGGGCAGACAGCAATGCACAAAAGTAAAAATTCAGTTCTCAAGGGAGGAAATACTCATAGACTCATAGACTCTAGGACTGGAAGGGACCTCGAGAGGTCATCGAGTCCAGTCCCCTGCCCTCATGGCAGGACCAAATACTGTCTAGACCATCCCTAATAGACATTTATCTAACCTACTCTTAAATATCTCCAGAGATGGAGATTCCACAACTTCCCTAGGCAATCTATTCCAGTGTTTAACTACCCTGACAGTTAGGAACTTTTTCCTAATGTCCAACCTAAATCTCCCTTGCTGCAGTTTAAGCCCATTGCTTCTTGTTCTATCATTGGAGGCTAAGGTGAACAAGTTTTCTCCCTCCTCCTGATGACACCCTTTTAGATACCAGAAAACTGCTATCATGTCCCCTCTCAGTCTTCTCTTTTCCAAACTAAACAAACCCAATTCCTTCAGCCTTCCTTCATAGGTCATGTTCTCAAGACCTTTAATCATTCTTGTTGCTCTTCTCTGGACCCTCTCCAATTTCTCCACATCTTTCTTGAAATGCGGTGCCCAGAACTGGACACAATACTCCAGTTGAGGCCTAACCAGCACAGAGTAAAGCGGAAGAATGACTTCTCGTGTCTTGTTTACAACACACCTGTTAATGCATCCCAGAATCACGTTTGCTTTTTTTGCAACAGTATCACACTGTTGACTCATATTAAGCTTGTGGTCTACTATGACCCCTAGATCTCTTTCTGCCATACTCCTTCCTAGACAGTCTCTTCCCATTCTGTATGTGTGAAACTGATTGTTCCTTCCTAGGTGGAGCACTTTGCATTTATCTTTATTGAACTTCATCCTGTTTACCTCAGACCATTTCTCCAATTTGTCCAGATCATTTTGAATTTTGACCCTGTCCTCCAAAGCAGTTGCAATCCCTCCCAGTTTGGTATCGTCCGCAAACTTAATAAGCGTACTTTCTATGCCAACATCTAAATCGTTGATGAAGATATTGAACAGAACCGGTCCCAAAACAGACCCCTGCGGAACCCCACTTGTTATACCTTTCCAGCAGGATTGGGAGCCATTAACAACTACTCTCTGAGTACGGTTATCCAGCCAGTTATGCACCCACCTTATAGTAGCCCCATCTAAATTGTACTTTCCTAGTTTATCTATAAGAATATCATGCGAGACCGTATCAAATGCCTTACTAAAGTCTAGGTATATCACATCCACCGCTTCTCCCTTATCCACAAGGCTCGTTATCCTATCAAAGAACGCTATCAGATTAGTTTGACACGATTTGTTCTTTACAAATCCATGCTGGCTATTCCCTATCACCTTACCACCTTCCAAGTGTTTGCAGATGATTTCTTTAATTACCTGCTCCATTATCTTCCCTGGCACAGAAGTTAAACTAACTGGTCTGTAGTTTCCTGGGTTGTTTTTATTTCCCTTTTTATAGATGGGCACTATATTTGCCACCTTCCAGTCTTCTGGAATCTCCCCCGTCTCCCATGATTTCCCAAAGATAATAGCTAGAGGCTCAGATACCTCTTCTATTAACTCCTTGAGTATTCTAGGATGCATTTCATCAGGCCCTGGTGACTTGCAGGCATCTAACTTTTCTAAGTGATTTTTTACTTGCTCTTTTTTTATTTTCTCTTCTAAACCTACCCTCTTCCCGTAAGCATTCACTATACTAGACATTCCTTCAGACTTCTCAGTGAAGACCGAAACAAAGAAGTCATTAAGCATCTCTGCCATTTCCAAGTCTCCCGTTACTGTTTCCCCCTCCTCATTGAGCAGTGGGCCTACCCTGTCCTTAGTCTTCCTCTTGCTTCTAATGTATTGATAAAAAGTCTTCTTGTTTCCCTTTATTCCCATAGCTAGTTTGAGTTCATTCTGTGCCTTTGCTTTTCTAATCTTGCCTCTTCATTCCTGTGTTATTTGCCTATATTCATCCTTCGTGATCTGACCTAGTTTCCATTTTTTATATGACACCTTTTTATTTTGTAGGTCACGCAAGATCTCAAGGGTAAGCCAAGGTGGTCTTTTGCCACATTTTCTATCTTTCCTAACCATCGGAATAACTTGCTTTTGGGCCCTTAATAGCGTCCCTTTGAAAAACTGCCAACTTTCCTCAGTTGTTTTTCCCCTCAATCTTAATTCCCATGGGACCTTACCTATCAGCTCTCTGAGCTTACCAAAATCCGCCTTCCTGAAATCTATTGTCTCTATTCTGCTGTACTCCCTTCTACCCTTCCTTAGAATTGCAAATTCTATGATTTCATGATCACTTTCACCCAAGCTTCCTTCTACTTTCAAATTCTCAACAAGTTCCTCCCTATTGGTTAAAATCAAGTCTAGAACAGCTTCCCCCCTAGTAGCTTTTTCAACTTTCTGAAATAAAAAGTTGTCTGCTATGCAGTCCAGGAACTTATTGGATAGTCTGTGCCCCGCGGTGTTATTTTCCCAACATATATCTGGATAGTTGAAGTCCCCCATCACTACCAAATCTTGGGCTTTGGATGATTTTGTTAGTTGTTTGAAAAAAGCCTCATCCACCTCTTCCGCCTGATTAGGTGGCCTGTAGTAGACTCCCAGCACGACATCACCTGTGTTTTTTACCCCTTTTAGCCTAACCCAGAGACTCTCCACACTTCCGTCTCCTATGTCCATCTCCACCTCAGTCCAAGTGTGTACATTTTTAATATATAAGGCAACACCTCCTCCCTTTTTCCCCTGTCTATCCTTCCTGAGCAAACTATACCCATCCACACCAACATTCCAGTCGTGTGTATTATCCCACCAAGTTTCAGTAATGCCAATAATGTCATAGTTGTATTTATTTATTAGCACTTCCAGTTCCTCCTGCTTATTATCCATGCCTCTTGTTGCTATGCAACAACCCATGTAGTCAATTTAGCAGTAGCATTGTCACGCTCAAGAGGAAGTCAGTCATTTTCTGGAAGGTCGGTGACTCTGGCAATTGCACAAAGGTCTAGTTAGAAGTGGAGAAGAAAGGAGGATCTTTCCTTTATTTCAAATGTGCTCTCAGAGGAGATCAAAGCTTGTTGACTTCTGTTTCTACCCGTTAGGAGGTCTGGCTGTTATTTTTCAGCTGATGTCAGAATACATCACAGAGTTACTGACTAGATGTGATTAGGGTTTTAATATTGCAAGTTAAATAAGTAGCTAGAAAGTTTTGTTTCAAGATGGCTGGGAAACAAGATCAGATAAGGAAATAGAACAAATTAGCCAGAATTTATTAAGATGTGGAGTTGACCCCATCCCAAGAAGGATCACAAAAATAGTGGCTAATGGATGTGCATGGTTTAAAAACATGCTTGCTTCAAAACATGCCACTGTGGTTCTTGGAACACCACTCAAGTAGCAGTGCATAACTTGTGGTACGTGTAACTCTTGGAATGAGGGATAGCAGTTTTAAACCAGCTCATCTGTGTATAACCTCCAGATTATGTTTGTTACTCAGCATCACAAGACATTTTATGACTGGGGAAAACCAAGATGAGAACTATGGGCCTGGAAGGTGAATTGGGTCATCATGCCAGATGGGAGGGTTTATTGTGGAGGACAGATGTTGCCTTCCTTCCCTGGATGCTCCTGGGTTTCTGTATAGGAGGCAGATGCACAGTTATAATCCAGATAATGAAGGAAAAATAGCTTTAAAGGATACATTCCTTTCAACTTTTCCTTTTGTATAAAGAGGGTAGTTGTGCCCTTTGGAGCAAGGGATGGTGTAAAGTGGCTATAAATAAGATAACAGGTGGGCTTTTATTTATTCTCATTTTAGTTTAGTTTAGTTTAGTTTAGTTTAGTTTGGCATGAAGAAAACTAGATAGGCTGGGAATACTTGGTGAAAGAGGATCTGAATCTTATTTGCACTAAAGTCTATTTACACAGCTGCTAGACCAGTGTAAAGGAGCCCTAATGCAAATGGAAATGAGGACGGATGTCTCATGATCCTCCTTGAGATAATTACCTGGGTAGGCACCACACCTGCATTCAGTCTGGGATTTAGAGGAAGAGAGAAAAAATAAGTAGAATGATCTTCTAGTCATTCTAGACCATGGGGGAGGTTCTAGTTCCAGTGGACTTGAATTTGAACTAGGGAACTGATCCTTACTTTAAGCGAATAAGCCTTGGGCTTTGGGTGGGTCTCCACAACATTTGCTACTTCATCGGTGTCTTCTTCCTATGCAAGCTGGCACTAAGTGCTATTGCAATATGGTAACAAGCAAGAGTTGAGAGAATGCGGAATCGGTCAATGCTATCCTTGGCTGATGTGGCAACTCCTGGTGTCGGACACCATCAGGTGGTCGAGGGACATCTGCATACAACACATCACCAGACATTGGAAATACCAGGAGGGATGAGCTGGAGTGCCGATGAGAAATGCTGTCGGGAAAGTAACTGAAATACTTTCCTCATGGATTTTCCATTTGGAAAATACAATCTACCATAAATGCTCAATTACTGAGGGACAATGTACTCTCATTGCTATAATTGCTTTCTACAACCAACTCCCTGTATAGCTTTTCATGAGTGATATACCCAAGTATTTGGATTCTAATATCTAAACTGTGTTGTTAAATTTATTCACCTTAATTTGGGTTATTGTTGATTATGCATTAAGTATATATTATGACTTTTAAAAATAAACTCTGTGGGTAAACTAAGCACTATACCCAGATATACAGACACTCTTATCTCAACCTATGTATTACATACTTTTGGGTTGTTGGACTTTTGGGCAGTTTTTGGGTTGCTGGACTTAGGCCCCTGAGGGGAAAAGGACACTGCCAAACTTACTCAGGGGTTGGTCTTTTGCTCCTGGTTTGTGTTATGAATCCTGTTTGTGGTGTTTCCCCAACATAATGCCGCATTGTTTCCCTCCTTTATTAAAAGGATTTTGCTACACTCAGACTCCATGCTTGCGAGAGGGGAAGTATTGCCTCCTAGAGGCGCTCAAGGGGGCGGGGGGTGGTATGTAATTGTCCCAGGTCACTAGGTGAGGGCTCGAGCCAGTTTTGCATTGTGTTACTGAAACGGAACCCCTAGATACTGAACCCAGCCCTTGTTGCTTGTGTCAGACGGACAGAAGGGTTACATTTACAAAGATTGTCCTCCAAGATTTCCAGTAGATATTAAGGGAGAGTAGGTGCCCTGATCTAGCCCAGAACCTGTTATCTCTACAAGCCTCTATCTGTCTAGGTACTTAAATTGCTCCAATTTCCTTGGTATCTGAGTGCTTCACAAACATCATTAGCCCTAGGATCAAATTGTGAATAGGTGTTTTTTGGTTTCTTTTGGGTACCTATTTGTCTGTGCCATGAAATCAACGCACAATGTGGCATGATTGAATGTCTCCGATAAGAACTAGACAGAGGAGGAGGGCTGGCACAGATACCAACCTATGCCTGGATTTACCCAGTGCAAATAGCTTCTCACTTATAAACATCAAAATCATTTAAACATAACAGGTGACAGAGGGAGAAAAACATAGACAATGCAGTCCTATGAGAGACTGTTTGCCCAGTTTATTGCCCATCAGGATTTCACAGATACTGGTTTTATAGATGTAGGAAAATGTCAAGACACATTTCCATTTCTAGATCTTAATAAGATCACTCCTGCCTAGAGACAGAGTAAATCAACATAAGGCATCCACCATGACTAAATGTTTCTACCAACATATCGATTGGAAATCATCATATCATAGGCAAAGATCAGAAGCGCCAGTACATATAGATAGAGAACTCATCACTACTACAACTGCAAAAAAAAAAATCCATATGCCCAATACATTTTGTTAAAATCATTGCATGGACTTTCAAGGAAGAGAAGGGATTGAAAAGAGTAAGAGAATGTCTATTTTCCAAAGAGAAGAATTATGGGTCACAGTCATTTGCTACATGGTATGAAGATTTCTCAAATACTAAGCCTCATAATAAATTTTGATTTCTCAGTTCTAGAAAAGTTACACACCAGCAAAGCTGAGTTCAATTATAACACTTCATTACAACAAACAAAAAGCTCCATTCCCTAGAGAAGAATAACATTTTAGGATGACTAGTTGTTTATGTTGTTATATTCCCAAGTGATCAAGACTGGTCCAGCATTGAATTAATCTTTATTAATTTTTACTCATGAGGATTCATCTGTCAAAGAAAGTCGCTTTTTTTAAAATCACTTTAAAAGTCTTGCCACAGATGGAAAAGACAGACATAAGTTTCCACTAGGCTTCAGACATGTCATCATGTAACCGTTAATAAATGTAGCTATTTAAGATCTCATTTGTACTATGACCCAAAACTGCCTTTCATGGAAAGCAAAACGTGGTGTTAATGTTGTCATTTATTTAACACTGCTCAGTGTTCTAAATACATGGGGGGTGGGGAGGAACCCAGCCCCCTGCCTCTGTGAGCTTACCATCTAAGAGACCTGGGCCTGCTCCTGCTGAAGACAATGGCTATTCCAGCATAAGGGACAGAGGATCCCATCAGTTTCCTAGTCATTATTCAAGATGTTAAGGGATCAGAGCTTGCCTTCTCTTGCCCCAAGGAAGAACAGTCATAATCTGATATGACAGACAGCCACACCACACTGCTTGGTCAGCTGCAGTTAGCATCATGTCAGCTGTCTCAGCTCTTCACAATCATGTTCAAATGCGATAAAATTTTCTAGTTAAGACTTAACCTTACTGAGACACTAGCAATAAATACAGGCACATAGTATATAGGGTGATGGTTTATGTTTGGAGTGATGCATAGATCTTTGAAGCAGCAAAACCCTTTTATAAATAAGCATTTTGGAACCTACTCTCCTGATTAGCTAAGAATTGTACATGTCCTGTTATTTTTGCTACCTCACTTCCCACTCTGTTCCCCTTGTTTGTCTCGTCTGTCTGTTATGTCTTGTCTTTTACATTGCAAGTTCTTCAGGCAGGGACCATTTGTGCAGTGCCCAGCACAATGCCCCCAGCTAGTTGACCTCTAGGTGCTATATAAATGTTAATAATAATAATGGCCTTATCAAATGGGATTGAGTTGAGCAGTCAATTGTTGCTTTTGGAGTTCTGCATTTCTAACCCACATTTTCAGGAACATGTAAAGTTTTCTGATAGGAAACACCCTCCTCAGTGCATAAGGTGTAGCCTGAGGCAGAACAGAAGTAATTCAAAAGACACTTTAGCATTGGATTCTGTAGAGGTGGAACAATATGCTCTAAATATGGTTCTCTAGTTTAACACGTGGCAAAATATCATTACCCCAAATGGAATATTTGGAGAACATTGGAAAAAAATGACATTTGTATGGATGCCTTGAGTTCTCCTAGGGACTTTTATTTTAATTCAGTTTGCCGAGCATTAGCTATTAGACTCTTAGCTTGTAGTTGAATCCTTTCCCACTCCCTCATCAAAATGAATGTGTGCTTACTGTACTGTGGGCATACTCTCAGCCCCAGTCTGTATCAACTCACGTTCCAGCCTTCCAGATCCATTCTCAAATTCATTTGAACTTTGAATATCATGCAACATGACAATCAGTAACTCCTCCCCTCCATTATAATGCAGGACACTGTCTGATTATGCATTATGTATGGGTATATATTAAACATACCTCTAAGCACCGGTGTAATTTATAGATTTGTGTATCAGACATGTTGGCAAATGGATGCAACAGAGGTTTTAAAATTCCAGCGGAGCCTCTTTTTTTTTCTTCCCCCAATGGTAAATTTCAAAATGATATATACCCTTTTTCCACTTCAAGTTTAACATCACTGATGCGGTTCTCTGATTCTTTAAGTGCCTGCAACATTCTTAGCCCTGTGCAGAACAGAGGAAAACCCAATCTCGGCCTGAAGGAGTTTACAATCTAAACAGACAGCACAGATCAGACACTGTGACTGCATTGAGAGACCCAGAGGAAGGCTAGATCTCAGAGCTCTGCTTCCAGTGCCAAGTAATGATGACATCCTTACTGGCAGTGATTTGTGGACATCTTGGAAGAAGTGAGTCTTCAAGGGGGATTTGAAAGATGAAATTAGTGATCTTGGCTCTGCACAATACCCCCTGAGGGCCTGCTCTGAAAGCCCTCCAGATATGTTCAGTGTGTGGGTAGGGGCTGGAGACTGAATCACGATCTTTGTGTTTTAGTGCTTTAATGCCCTGACCCAGCCATAGTCCTAAATACCACTATACCTTGGAAATATCTGCACCAGGGAAAAGATAATCTGCATAGAGGACGGCGTGACTGTGTATGGATCATACCAGCCAGATCACAGAATTAATACAGGTTTTGCAGCACTAGTGTATACCGGTTGACAGGGGTGAGATCTTAAGAGCACTGTGATCTGTTCTGATAAAGTTAATCCATGCTCCTTCATTTGTGACTCTTAAGTTTCCTGTTGTCTTGGTTTTTGACTCTTCTCATGATTTCTCTTGGTTTTTCTCCTTCTGTTTATTCTCCATGTCACAGGTTTTCAAACCTAATGAATAGTTTGAGCTTACCACAAAAGAAACTATCTCCCAAGGAAACAAGGAACTAAAAATAAACACATGCAACATTTTCAACAAAGGCTCAACCCACTGAAGTCAAAGGGAGTCTTTGCATTGACTCCCTTGGGAGTTACATCCAGTCCATGGCCAATAAAATAAGTAGGTGAGTGATATACGTAGTTTGCCATGTTTTCACTTTCAGTGATATTTAAACAATCTTAGAAATATTCAGATCATAATGTGATGAGGGCTATAGAAGTACCTAGTTGGATGGACTGATAGATAGTTAAATAGATTTATCGGGTACAATGAATTTCACACCTTCGCCCCATCAGATGGTATTTAAGATGCCCTATCCACTTAGGAAATGAAGTTTATTCAATAGGGAGGATACACTCTCCACTGTCAGAGGATTCAACAGAGATAGACCAAGGAGGCCTGGCTATGGTTTTGATTTTGCAAAACCTCATTGATCGTACCTGGAACCCCAATTCTTACAAAACGTGGGGAGGATTTATAAAAGCTTCCAGTTTTGGCCCATAGCTTTTAGTATCCAGCTATTGAAGAGGCGAAAACAGCTATATATATTTGTTGATCTCCAGTAATTCTTTGAAAATGCCTTTATACCAGACTTAGCTTTTACTGCCAGCACTGTATGAATAACAAACCCTAAACATATTTTGTACTGCTAGTGACACCCCTTAAAAATGTGACCCATAGCGAGAGAAATCAATTCCAGCTGCTTGCAGCATTTTCATAATCCGGACTCTCATTCTGCTTATCCCAACTGCTCTAATAACTCCCAGGAAAGGAAAACAATGTCTCTGTGTCTTCTTTCATTGTTTTCTTGTCTCCAAACATGTAACCCTACAGTAACATCTAAATCATACCTGGTCTAATAAAATAAATCAGATATATATTTTGTCTTTGTGTTTTGCTTCTATCATCCAGCATTATTTCATAACCCACTGAGTTTATTAGTTTTTTTTTTTTAATGGCATTTCTGGAAATTCTGATCAGATATAATTCCATTGGCCTCAAATAGCAGTACAAAGTCAACAAATATCCCTACATCCAAGCCAAATTCTTGTCTGAGCAGATATGTTCTATTTTTGCCAAATACAATAAAATAACGTTTCCACTGTCTTTGCATTCCTTGTACTTGGGGAGCTCTGGCTTACAAAATTCTTCATAACAGACTTCATTATTTATCCACTGTAAGTGTGTGGGATATGGATGACAAAGCCAGAGCTCAAGATTTAATTGTGCTCTAGATGCTGATTGTTTTGAGGTTTTTTCTTTCGCATATAACTGCAATACATTTTAAATTAAACAAACTCTATCAACACCATCAAATTTAGCTGTGGTATAACTTTAACGATTTACACCTGCTTTTCACCAGAGCCAAATTCACCCCATAGGGTTGATGTCCAAATTGATGCTCAGATCCTTTACAGAAAATTTATCCCTGAAATATATTCAGTTGTGTGATCTGGTTTTGGGCTCTTTCCAAGACCCCAGTTTAACAGTCTGTCCTTGAAAGTCTCAATCATATACAAGTAGTGTCAAATACTGCCCTCAGTCCATGACACAACTTGCCTTCGATTTCAGTCAGAGTTGCATCAACAGGTTGTGTAATATGGGTCTAGGTATGTTTCTCATAAGTCATGCAATTATTGCTTTTTTTATTTCAAGCTACCTACATCAGTAACTATTTCGCTCTATCAGAGGGGAAGCCATGTTAGTCTGGATCTGTAAAAAGCTACAAAGAGTCCTGACATGCATCTGACGAAGTGGGTATTCACCCACGAAAGCTTATGCCTCAATATGTCTGTTAGTCTGTAAGGTGCCAAAGAGTCCTGTGGCACCTTATAGACAGACGTATTGGAGCATAAGCTTTCATGGGTGAAAACCCACCTCATCAGATGAATGTAGTGGAAATTTCCAGAGGCAGGTATAAATATGCTGGCAAGAATCAGTCTAGAGATAACGAGATTAGTTCAATCAGGGAGGATGAGGCCCTCTTAGCTACTCTTTGTCACTTATTTCACTTTGCATTTCACTGATGAATGAAGAAATACTTCTTCATAGTATCTAAATCAGGGGTAGGCAATCTATGGCACGTGTGCCGAAGGCAGCACGTGAGCTGATTTTCAGTGGCACTCACACTGCCTGGGTCCTGATCACCGGTCCGGGGGGAGGCTCTGCATTTTAATTTAATTTTAAATGAAGCTTCTTAAACATTTTTAAAACCTTATTCACTTTACATACAGCAATAGTTTTGTTATATATTAAAGACTTATAGAAAGAGACCTTCTAAAAACATTAAAATGTATTACTGGCACGCAAAACCTTAAATGAGAATGAATAAATGACGATTTGGCACAGCACTTCTGAAAGGTTGCCGACCCCGATCTAAATACATTTTTAGATGTACACTTTGGGATCTGTCTGGGTGAAAGATGTCAAATATTCTATAATTATTACTGATCAATCTGTACCTTATGCTATACAGCATGCTGCATTTTTTTCTGATAACTTAAGGACTATAAGCAGCCCACTCTTTAGTAACAAATGAAACAGGCTTCAAAAGAAAATGAGTATCATTCATTTATTGTATGAATGTAGTGCTTAGGTGTGTGTGTGTGTGTGTGTGTGTGTGTGTGTGTGTGTGTAGATAGATATCTGAGAGAATCCCCTTCCCTGAAGAGCTGACAGTCTAAATAGACAAGACAAAGATGGTAGGGGAGGCAGAAGCAGAGAAAGGTGAAGTGACCTGCCCCAGGTCACATGACTGGTCCGTGGCAGAACCAGGACTAGAATGTTGGTCTCTCAAATCCATCTCTAGTGCCCCAGTGCTTGAACACCCACCCTCCCACATGATGTAAGGTAAAACTCTCTAAGGGCTGACTCTGCAGCTCCTACTCATGTGAGACATCCCATTGAAGCTGACAGGACTATTCACAAAACCAAGAATTACTCGTGCAAGTAATAGCTCAGGATCAGGCCCCTAGTTCATCCTCATTTCATTTTCTATGAGGAGGATCTCAATATGCTTTGAAATAACAGGACTTCACTGATGACTAGCGTACTGCATGACCATTTATGCACCTATCAAAATAGGAGTGCTGATTATATGGGAAGTAAGATGAAAATATATTAAAGCAAAGAAGGAACAGATTTTACACAGAGTAGTAGCAAATATATGGTATTTCTTTTTGTTCAACTCCTTTCTATTTTGGCTCTTATATCTGTAGCTGTTGCTCCTTCTTTTTCAGTTTCAGGCACTAACTTTTTCAAAGCAGTGATTTAAAAGGACAAATGAATTATAAGTGTCTAACATACATAGGGTGGCCCTCCAATTCATTCTGAAAACTGCCATTTTAGTTTCTATTCTCAAAGGAGGGATATGCTTTGCACTTCTTATAATAAATGCTTAGTGTGATTCATGATCATACTATGTGGGAAAAAAAGGAAAGTCTGTATTTCCTGAATGGTGAGCAAGTGCTAAGACTTTCAGAATTATGATTTTGAAGCAACTCCTCCATAGGAGGAATAAGTATGAATTTAATGAAAATTAGAATTAGCATACTGAAATATAAATTAAAACACAGGGAATGACTAAATATTGTATAACGATTTTCAAGGAATGAAAATATTATCTTCCTATTATTATTGCTGTTCTGGCATATCACTATGTTCTTCACAGGCAATTTAATGTCCGTTTGCTGTTCTCTGCATTCTTCGATCTATTCTGTGCCTAGAGACACAGAATGCATTGCCATATATTTGGATGTTTCAACAGGGCTGCCCAGAGGATTCAGGGGGCCTGGGGTCTTCGGCGGCGGGGGGCCCCCACTGTGGCAGTAATTTGGTGGTGGGGGATCCTTCCGCTCTGGGATCCACTGCTAAAGTATCCCGAAAAGACCCGCGGTGGGGCCCCCTGCTGCCGAATTGCAGCTGAAGACCCAGTACTTCGGCAGTGGGTCCCGGAGCGGAAGGACCCCACCACCACGGGTCTTCAGGGCACTTTGGCAGTGGGTCCCAGGGCAGAAGGACCCCACTGCTGCCGAATTGCTGCCGAAGACCTGGAGCGGAAGACGCTCCGGAGGCTTGGGGCCCGCAGGAGTTTTCCAGGCCCCCTGGAGCGAGTGAAGGACCTCTCTCCAGGGGCCCCGAAAAACTCTCGTGGGGGCCCCTGCAAGGCCTGGGGCAATTTGCCCCACTTACCACCCTCTCTGGGTGGCCCTGTGT
Source organism: Gopherus evgoodei (assembly GCF_007399415.2). Lineage (NCBI taxonomy): Eukaryota > Metazoa > Chordata > Testudines > Testudinidae > Gopherus > Gopherus evgoodei. The sequence goes on from NC_044331.1 coordinate 16,577,952, forward strand.
TTCAAAGTAATTTGTCCAAGACTACAACTTAAATCATCTTTCATTCTTGTCAAGATCTTGGGTCTACCTGCTGAGAGGTAGGGGTATAGCAGGTGGACATGCAGCTGCCCTCATCTTCCCATCACTAAATGCAGTGACCCTTTAGGGGTGAAACCCTGGCCTCATTGTAGTCAGTGGAAATTTGCCATTGACTTTAGTAGGCAGCAAATTTCCCCTTGGTACTCTGTCAGTGCATATTTTAATTCAATGACCTGGTAGTGTTTAAAGCATTCGGGCACTCTCTAGTCAAAGGCACACAAAGCTTTTCAAGTCATGCAGTCTCTGGTTGGCTGCAACCATTGATAGGTTCTGCCTCAGGCTGACTTACGCTACAGAAATGCTGCCCTGCCATGGAAGTCTAAAAGCAAATTATGTGTCTGATCCTGCAGCCTTTACTAGTGAGTCATCCATATTCTCAGAAATAATCCCATTACAATCAATGGGACTATTCACATGAGTACAGATTACTTGCCTAATTAAACGATTACATCCTGTCTATGCTTGTCACCTCCAAACACACAGGTATGGTGATGCAAGTAGTGGACTCTGGCCTGTTGAAATCCTGAGGCAAGAGCTGTCAGCAAAAATGAACAAAAAACATAGACTGGAATGGGCTGTCTGAAGCCCTGTCCTTCCATTGATCCCTCTTTTGATATACAAATCCACAAAGTAATCTAGTGTTGTGGGCTCTGATTCAGCAATAGGATATGCCTTTGGAGTAGGAAGGATCACACAATTCCTTGTGTGATGGGGCAAGGCCAGATTGCTACAATAAAGTACTGAGAAACAGGTATGTTAGCCCCAGGCTAAACAAATCCCTAGGACCCTGGTATCCAAATGGCAGTTGCTCCAGGTTAATCAAGGCACCTGGGGCCAATTAAGATCTTTCTAGAAGGCAGTGGAGATAGCTATTTTAATTAGAACCCGTGCAGCCAATCAAGGCAGGCTAATCAGGGCACCTGGGTTTAAAAAGGAGCTCACTCCAGTCAGGCAGGGAGGAGCCAGAGGAGAAGGAGTGTGTGTGAGGAGCTGGGAGCAAGAGGGCAAGGAGCTGAGAGTGAGAGTGAGAGTGAGAGTGAGAGTGAGAGTGAGAGTGAGACCACTGCTGGAGGACTAAGGAGTACAAGCGTTATCAGACACCAGGAGGAAGGTCCTGTGCTGAGGATAAACAAGGTGTTTGGAGGAGGCCATGGGGAAGTAGCCCAGGGAGTTGTAGCTGTCATGCAGCTGTTACAGGAGGCACTATAGACAGCTGCGATCCACAGGACCCTGGGCTGGAACCCGGAGTAGAGGGCGGGCCTGGGTTCCCCCCCAAACCTCCCAACTCCTGATCAGATACAGGAGGAGCTGACCCAGACTGTGGTTTCCACAAGAGGGGAAGATCACTGAGGTGAGCAAATCCGCCAATAAGCGCAGGACCCACCAAGGTAGAGGAGGAACTTTGTCACACTTGGTATAATGATTTAGAGGACAGAGACCCCACTTTGGTTTTCTGAGAACTTCTATTGATCCTAAGGGACTGATTCTGTAGCCCTTTCTTGTGTGAGCAGTCTTACTGATTTCACGTAAAGAAGGGGCTTGGGCTCTAATACGTTTGCCTAGATTTGTTTGTTATTTGATTTTTATACAGTGGTATGAAATCTGTGAGTGACATTCCTCAGGCAGCAAATGCTATAATTTGGCACATCACGCTCCTTTGCATTGTATTTTTAATGGATTTTTTTTGTTACATGAGCTGTAGAAGTTCATGTAAGCTGCTATGAGACCTGTCTGTGAGGACTAGTACCAAATACGCTTGAAATAGTATTTAATGATGCACTCTAGATTCTGTGGGTCAGATTCTGATACATGTTGAGTAGACTCTTACTTCTTGAGTAGTTGATTTCAGTGGGTCAGCTCAGAGTAAATTACAACTCAGAATGAGTAATGGTGGCAGAATCTGGCTCCCACTGTATGTCTGTCATTTATGATTAAACTAACTTCCAGCGCCCCCAGTCTGAATACTGCCGACTGTAATTATGTATAAAAGTGATCCTACCCATAAACTATACATAGATAATGAGTTCCAGAAGAGCACCTCCTGTTTTTGATGAATGAGAGCCACGGGATCAAATGGATTATTCACATCTTACTGCTTTGCGTTGTTGTAGGGCACAGATTTAAAAACTGAAACTAACCCCTGGAATTAGAGAGTAGCATTTTGAAATGTAATGAAGATAAAAAAGAATATAAAACACAGAAGGAATGATTCTTGCCAGATCAGATTGATTCATTGAGTGCAACTTAGATTTTTAATTTACAACAAGTTGCCTAACCTCAGCCTCTGTACCATCCACTAAAATATTAAATAAAATTATATCAAATTTATTCTTTGTGACATTAAGGAAAATTGGCTCCCACACTGTGGCATACAGTTTAATAAATGTAATTTAAAGAACAATAGAACAATGGCATTTATGTTTTAATTATGCCAAATAAAAGCTGGGATGTACTCTTTTAAAGAAATCATTTTTCTTATGAAAATTGACCTTTCTGATAAGATACCATATGTAATGTGCTGCTTTTAATTATATGGTCCTAAGTAGCATACTCTCTTTGGAAACTGAAAAACTTATGTTCAAGATCAGGAACATTATAAGAACTAAACATGCTGTTAATGTTGTTTTAAAACAAAAGATCTAACTTTCCCTGGAAAACAGTGTTTGTTTCTATTCAAAGAGACTGCATAAAAGAGGGCCAGATATCTTCCAAAAATAACAGTAACAAAATAAGAGAATAATCAATGTTATTTTAATGATCCCTATCTTCCTGTTGTTCCAGTCACTGAACAAACAACATTAAAACCAGAAAACATTACAACATACAACCAAAGAAACAGCTGAAACGAGATAAAAATCCCATAAATAATTACAGCTAACAACTAGAATACATCAAAAGCTTTTTAAAGATATTCATACACTCTTAAAAAATTGATTGGACAAAAGAGACTTGGATGATAAAATTTTGCCATATGCTTTTTAAGAATTCACTGTTACATTCCTTATCCAGGGAAATTGCCTGTTGATTTCAGTTGGGACATTACAAGTGTAAAGACTGGATGTCTGGTCCCAAGCTTGGCAATGGGAAGTGCTATATAAAGTCAGGGTTCCCTGTTCTCTGCAGCAACCTAAATTCTGTGGCAATCTTGTATAATAGACAGGAAATTCTATGGCAGCTTAATTTAAATTTTAAAAGGGAGACCCTTAGTAAATGCAAATGAGTTGCACAATATATTAAATCAGGGGTAGGCAATCTATGGCACGTGTGCTGAAGGCGGCATGCGAGCTGATTTTCAGTGGCACTCACACTGCCTGGGTCCTGGCCACCAGTCCGGGGTGCTCTGCATTTTAATTTCATTTTAAAGGAAGCTTCTTGAACATTTTAAAAATCTTATTTACTTTACATTCAACAATAGTTTAGTTACATATTATAGACTTATAGAAAGAGACCTTCTAAAAACATTAAAATGTATTACTGGCACGCGAAACCTTAAATTAGAGTGAATAAATGAAGACTTGGCACACCACTTCTGAAAGGTTGCTGACCCCTGTATTAAATAATGGGTGTAATTAGTCTGATTTTATTTTTGTTTTTTTACACTGACTCCACTCTTTCAATTTTTACTGAGTTAATTTTTTTTTGTAATGATAACAAATAAGTGTATCGCAAAGTTGTCCCATGGAAACTGGAGCTTTGGGCGAATGGTTATGCTATTTGGGATTGTGAGATAAGTGTATTAGCTGTGATACAGTTAACTCTGAAACCTAATACTTACAAATCAAATGTCAACATTGTTAACCCAGTGAGATTACTGGAGCAGCTCACACCTATTGGAGTAGAGTTGGTCAGAAAATAGAATTTTTGTACCATGGGAAATTCTGACATTTCAAAATGTGTTTTTGTTTTGAACCAGAGTAAGCCAAAAACTTTTAATTTCCTACAGAACAAATTCTACAAAAATTCAGATTGTAAAAACAGTTATTTCATGTGTATTTTGTTCTGAAAGCTGGGAGTAAACATAAGCTAATGCTACAGCTAGAGCTGAGTGAAAAATTAAGTATTTGGTTAATGGCCAAGCTGAAAAATTAGGAAAAAATTGCTTATTTTAAACTGAAAATAACTTTTGTTCTCTTCTAAACAAAAAGACATTTTGTCTGCTCTGAATGAAAAATGACATTTCTAAATGAGTGTCAATTGGCAATGACATTTTGAAATGTGTTTGTTTTTAAATGAAATGTCAAAATGGTTTGTTTCTGAAAATGTTGAAACAAACAGTTAAAACATTTTCCAAAAAAATCCTTTTTTTTTAATGCAGCTGAAACTATTTGCTGAATTCAACTCTAATTTATGAATAGTTTCAGTTGCCTCCAAACTGCCTTTTTGGCAAATTTATTATTAACTGAAAAAAATTCATACAACTCTTAGAATTTTTCTCCTTTACTCTTATTCTATGGCAAGATGGGAAGGCTCTTACTAAAGAGACCTTAAAAACATTGAATTGTGTTATTAAATCCTTTGACTTCAAAGAGATCAAAATTCGGTGCTTAGTCCATGATCCGAGAAATCAGGAAATTCAGATTTATGCTACACTTACAGTCATTAGATATTCTCTAGAGATAACATTGGTACGTTAAGAAATGTGTTATTATTTTTTTAAATAGTCTAATGGTAGTATTACCTGGTGTGGGCATTGTTGGTGTATGGTTCTGCATCTGGCTGTCTGGTGCCAGGCAATGATTGACCTGACCCAATCAATACGACCGTGAGTTGTCATCAACAAGCTCGTAATTACACAGATAGTGGCTATTTTGCTTTTATTTTGAGTAGAAGAAGATAAGGGTAAGTTGCCTTCCATTTGTGCATTTCACTAGCGTATGTCTCTGAATTAATATCATATTAATACAGGATCATATTGTTACTAGCCCTTCTTAATATTTACTGCTGGCCATAGATGACATGATAATGGTGAGAAGATCTCTTATTGTGTCAAAATATTTTTCTTGAAAATATGGTTATGGGAGACTTCCCCCTTCCCCCCTCCCACCCCCCGCCAGACTCTAATCTTCTGAATGGTCTTTGTTACCCTGTAACCAGGACTGCTCTTGGGAGGGGAAGCAATCGGCCTATCAAAAGATTTCAAGGGGTGTTCATTTTTCTTCACTGCTTCACTGGGGAAATGTAGTGTGCAGTGGCATTTGTTAGCTGCCCAGCTCTCATTTCAGGATAGGATTTTCAATGAGTTAAGTACCTAACTCCCGTATTCCCCTGGGAGAATCCCGGTGGTTGTTTAGTACAGCAGTTCCAAAACTTTTTGCCTGCCTCTCCCCATTTTCTGATATATTGCTTCCTGCAACCCCAGACAGCATGGAGGATGCCATTTTAAAATGGAGTTCTCTGCATAGCACAGTCTCATACAGCATATGTGTGAGGTCACACTGCACGGAACACACCATTTTGCTCTACAAAATGGCATCCTCTGCACAGCATGACTTTGCGTGTACTGTGTATGAGGTCATGCTGTTTGGAGTTCACCATTTTGTAAAAGGCATCCTCCGCATGCTTTGTATTGCCACAATCCATCCTTGATGGTGCAACCCCACTTTGGGTCATGAACCATAATTTGGGAACCCTTGGCATAGTGGGAATGAGAAAAGTACACTGGTTATTATAACAGTGCTGACAAGAGTAGTAATACCTAGCTCTAATAGAGGATTTTTTGATCAGTTGATCTCAAAGCACATTACAACGCCAGTCAAGTATCATTAGCCCCATTTTAGTGTTGGGGAAACCAAGGTAAAGTGGTGAAATGACTTGCTCAAAGTCACCCAGTAGGCCAGTGGCAGAGTTGGGAAGAGCCCCTAATAAAATACTTTTTTGGATGGTTTAGTGCCCCTCTGGTGCTTCTGCCATTGCCTGTGAATTTTAGAGTTATGTGAATTTTTTGTGATGAAAGCTGAAACTATGTGGAAACTTGATGGTTTTAAATTTAAACTTGATGGTTTTAAATTTAAATTTTAGAGTTATGTGAATTTTTTGTGATGAAAGCTGAAACTATGTGGAAACTTGATGGTTTTCAGGTTGCATTACAAACCCAAAGGTGTGTCCAGGCTTGCCTGAAAGATTTCATGAACCTTTTCAATCTGGGCCAATTATAATTTTAGTTCAAAATCATGCAAAACTGTAAAATCCTTGTCTTCTCTGGGGACACTACCTGTTGCATACAAGAGGTGTCAACAACAGGTGCCCTAAACTACAGCTGGATGTGATTTAACTGCAAGTGTAGAAAGGGATGAAGTGCGTACAGAACGATTTCAGAAACTTCTTTGTGGTGCTGTGCTGTTGTTTAAGCACTGCATGGCAATATTTCATGTATCTCCCAGTGGCATTTATCCAATGCTGCAGTTTGCAATCTTTCATCACCTGTCTCCATTGACAGCGGTCGTTGGCATAAATACGAGGGCTGTAATTCCAGCATGGGAGTACGTGAGACAGGTTTGCTCTCTGGCAGGTATATTACATTTGTGTCCGACCATTTTCTCAATATTATACCGAAGGGGGTCGTGTGTGGGCTCTGCTCATTGAAAGGGTCATTTTGAGATGTTTGAGCAATAGTTTATGAAATATCTAAAAGCTAGGATATTAGGTTGCAAGGCTGTTGAAATGAGACTTGTCACCTGAGGCGAGGTGGGGTCTCAGGGCTAACAATCAATGCTGAGAATAATGGACATTCATGGAGACAGCACTTTGTTTACTGTCAGTCCAGGTTGAGCTTTAAGAAGACAAACTAACCCCAGGAGGGTTCTCTGAAGGAGGGGGCCCCTGAACTAAAACAACAATAGCTTGTTGTTTTAAAAGCAGAAGACATGGCTCAACTTGTTGTTCATTACAGGAGGAGACGCTCCACCAGTGGGGGTGGGGAGATCTCATGAAAATTGGATGATTGGATCTCTGCTCTTTGCATTAGACAAATGCTTCAAGAAAGAATCTTTTGGTGAGAGATACCTTATTAGACAGGAAAGTAACTTGTTAATAAGTATAGACTGTAGTTTGTGTCTTGTTTTTCTTTTACCTGTAACCTTATATTTCCAAACCCTTATACTTGCTTGTATTTGAATCTCTATCTCAAGCTCTGTTTTAATAATCTTCCATTCAAATTTACTGTAAGACTGTCTAGTGCCTTGTGCTAAAGGAACTAAAGTGTTGAACTGAGATGAAATCAGTGCATTGCTTCCCTTGAGGCTGCGGATTGGTGTACACTGAAGGTGTCCAGGAGATAAAGGACTGGACACCTGAGTGTAACAAAGTGGGATGTGTAAACTGGAAGCCTGCAGAGCAGAGAGAGAGAGAGAGGGCCTTGCAGAGCAGAGAGTGGGATACTTGTACTGTCAGCTGCTGGTAGTTGGGGACCCTGGTGGTCATAGACAAGGCTCTCTTATGCTGTAAGCATGTGGCAATGATTCATCCTGGACACCTTAGGTAACCCAGAAAAGAGGTCATGGAGTATATGAGACAAGGTGGGTTAGGTAACATCTTTTATTGGACCAACTTCTATTGGCAAACAATACAAGCTTACACAGAGCTTCACGTCACACAGTTCTAGTGCAGAAGGCTCAGTTGCCAAGCCCGAATGTTGGGCTCCAATTCTCTCTCACAACACCATTCAGCATATCAACTGATATATGGCAACTGTGACAGGAATGCACATGTTTTCCAGGCTAGGAGGAGCACAACTGAATCTTCATAGCTGTCTCCTTTCATGGCTTTGGCCTGGGGAATTATTCATCACTTTTCTACTGTTCTCTTTGTAGCTGCTTTCACCAGTCATCAAGACACTAAAGGGTGAAATGCATTGCTGTGAAGAGGTTCTACAAAAAGTCTGTGCACCGCACACATCCCAACTTGAGGGTTTAATTGGGCCTTCTAGGTGCTCCCTGCTCAGAGGTGAGTTTCACTCACAGTGTGGAAGAGAACATGCAGCAGTGGTGGAAAAGTGGGATCTTCCAAAAAGAAATAACTTGTCCCATGTGTCAATAGATAGCAAGGGAGAGCACTAAACTGCACAGCTTCATTGTCACTCATCACCACCTGGGAATACTTTACCTATGGTAGCAGACCATAGTAATCATCTGTGCAAAGAAGCAACAGTCTTTTGGAGGGGAAAGGAGAGAAACCTACTACTACCACTTCCACTTCCACCCAAAACAAATTTGGTCACACAATTTTGCCAATAGGCCTCATTCTTTTTCCACAGAGATCTGTATGAACAAACCTTTTGTATCTATGAATGCTTTCAACAAGCATATTCAAAATATGCGAATGTGGCAAATCAAATTCCATTTCTAAATCACCAGAATAGCGTTGGATAACTTTCTGAGAGCAGGGCATTTTTTGTAGTGATTTCTCACCCTTTCTCTGTCATGCTGATTCATTCTGATTTGTCATTCATAGGATCTTTCTCTTATTTCCAAAGGTAATGGTACAAACCAGTAAACTCTAGAGGCTGTGAATTAACACACCAAGAGCTTTAAAATCATTATGCTGAGTGGTGCATTCCAGTAAGAGCAATGCATGATCTAATTTAGGTCAAGGTTAAAGTTTAATTACTGTGAGATTGGACTAATACAGAGAAGGTTTTAGCTTTGAACTTAGCTAACATAATTTGTGTACATGGCCATGTATACAAATGAAAAAAAATTGTCTGGAGACTATCTGGAGATCTAAATAAAGAAGAAAAAATTATCTATGACCATATGTCCAGCTATTAAAATATTCAAGATGGTGGTTTTTAGTTTGTAAATGGAGATGAAAGAACCATGAAACATGACTGGAGAGAGTCCATTGTTTTTAAAGCACATAGAAATTAGTTATGAAATGAAAATTCCATCATTTAGAGATTATATTTTTGAACATAATTAAACACGTACTATATGGTTATTAAGCCATGGTTGCACATGCACATTTTGTGAACTTCAGAAATAAAACTGGCAAGGAAGCAATCAAAGTATTGTGTGCAAGCTCATAAATGTAAAGGTCTGCTAAGAATCTGCATAGCCTTTTAATCATTGCCTGTAGACTCAACCACAAACTTATCAACAATTATTAGACAATTAAGTGGATGTGTTCTGTTAGAATTCTTCTGAAATCATTACCTTGTGGAACTGTCTGTTTTTAAAAAAAGAGCGCACATTTTTGATTAAAAGAGGTTATCAGACAGCCACTTTCTTCCCATACTTGCTCTATCATCTGTGCTGTGTTTAACTGAATGGTGTAGCATGACTCAGACTCATCATAACTTCTCTTTTTAAAGAGAGAATTGTCTTTCACATCACCTAGGATTGTGGTTGTTTCAGTACATTTAAATCCAGGAGATTTTCAACCATTTTAATCTTATTGCAGTTATGATCCCCAGCAAATCTCTCTGAAGAGATAAAGAAAACTATGCAAAGGAAAGAAAATGTTGTCTATAAAATTTATTGAAATGTTCTTCATAAATTCTCATTTCAACAGAGCAAAATCCTCCTGTACCTTGGCAGAGGTATTCTTTAAGTATATCATAATAAAATATTGCTTTTCAAATGGCATTGCCATAAATGGAAAACTATTCCAGTCTATGGTTAGTTTTAATATGTCAAACAAAAATCAGTCAGTCTTTGTCGGTTACGGACAGATCGACTTATGGAAATATTCTTGTAAACCAAGAAAACAAGAACTAATAATATAGTTTTCTCAAGATGTTGAGATATTACAAGTATGTAAATCTTTACATTTTGCTATAGTCACAGTCTGCGAAAAAGCCAGCTCTTGCCAAGGCTTTAGACTTCAGACGAGCACAGACAAACTCATTGCTGGAAAACAGTCTGTTTCACCTGTGTGTCAGTAGGGTTAAGATGGGTGTTGGACTTACAACATTGTGTTTTAATATTTAGACTTGCATGTAAGTTGCTGCATGCATTAATTTCACTTATAATATCTTTATCACATTTTTGCTTTGTAATTGTAAAAAAAAGTTTGTTCTGAGACCACGAACCCAGTCAGGAGGGATCATCTCCTTCCTATCATGAAGGCCTATCAAAACTAAATGGGCCATTGTAGGACACCACAATACAAAGACTTTAGTTGCCCCTTCGCATCCATGAAGAGGCTACATGCAGAAGGGCTCATCCCATCAGCTTGAATTCTGGAAGAAGGAAATGAAAAACTTTCGTCAGCTATTTTTATCTTTTTGCAGTTTGGACTCTCATAGGGTCGTAGCTATGAAACGGAAGGAGAGATCCCCAGGGTCAACCTGGCTTATCCCTAAAAGATGTTCAGAGCTAACAGATTACTACAATTCTGTCACCTTTGGAAACCACAAATGAGTTAGTCTATGTTTGCCTGCTTTAATCTTGTAATAACTCTCATTTCTTCTCGTCTTAGTTAATAAATCCTTAGGTAATTTACTATGCATTGGCTACAAGTGTCTTTGGTGTGAGATTTATAGGCTCTTTGACTGACCTGGGATAACTGACTGGTCTCTTAGAAGTGGGAGCAACCTGAATATTTTGTGATCTTCAGTGTATTGCAACCAACTAACACTAAATCCAGCTTGCCTGGGTGGCAAGATAGACTGGAATGACTAAAGGGATTATATGTGACTCCATGGTAATACTGCTATAGTGCTTCAGGAGTTCACATTTGTCACTGGGTTAGAGAAATCTAATTATAGAACATACTCCCAGTTTGGAGTATCTGCCCTGCTTCTTGACAGCCTGCCCTGAGTTTCGCACTTTCACGGTCATGAGCCACTCCAGACAGCATGACAGCAGGTAATGGAGAAGAAAGGGAAATCTGTAAAATGTTAGTGCAGTTCCACTCTGAGCAGTGACTATATACACATGGTACTTTCTTTCTTAATAGGCCTCCCTTTCTGTATTCAGAGTCATATGTCAGCTGACATAAATTTTTACTCCTATTAGTATTGCAGAACCAGTGAGTTAAATGGGTTCTATTATAACTTAAGTTGCAAGTACTCTACAGAATTGTTAACTATAAGCTCAATCTTGCACCACTGAAGCTAATGGGAGTCTGGCCCATTGAATCAGACCTTGTCCCTGACTGCCAGTAGGGACAAGATTTTCAAAATGGTCTAGTGATTTTTGGATACCTCAACTTCTGGGTGCTCAACTTGACATACCTTGTTATGGGGTCTGATTTTTCAGAAGGTTCTTTGTACCCTCCATGTGAATATCGGGCCTCTTTAAGGTGTCTCACATTGGGCTCCCAAAAACCTATCACTGTGAAAAACTTGGCTAGCCTGTCTACTGTTGGTCACACTGCTCAATGAGGAGGGGGAAACAGTAACGGGAGACTTGGAAATGGCAGAGATGCTTAATGACTTCTTTGTTTCAGTCTTCACTGAGAAGTCTGAAGGAATGTCTAGTATAGTGAATGCTTACGGGAAGAGGGTAGGTTTAGAAGAGAAAATAAAAAAAGAGCAAGTAAAAAATCACTTAGAAAAGTTAGATGCCTGCAAGTCACCAGGGCCTGATGAAATGCATCCTAGAATACTCAAGGAGTTAATAGAAGAGGTATCTGAGCCTCTAGCTATTATCTTTGGGAAATCATGGGAGACGGGGGAGATTCCAGAAGACTGGAAGGGGGCAAATATAGTGCCCATCTATAAAAAGGGAAATAAAAACAACCCAGGAAACTACAGACCAGTTAGTTTAACTTCTGTGCCAGGGAAGATAATGGAGCAGGTAATTAAAGAAATCATCTGCAAACACTTGGAAGGTGGTAAGGTGATAAGGAATAGCCAGCATGGATTTGTAAAGAACAAATCGTGTCAAACTAATCTGATAGCGTTCTTTGATAGGATAACGAGCCTTGTGGATAAGGGAGAAGCGGTGGATGTGATATACCTAGACTTTAGTAAGGCATTTGACACGGTCTCGCATGATATTCTTATAGATAAACTAGGAAAGTACAATTTAGATGGGGCTACTATAAGGTGGGTGCATAACTGGCTGGATAACCGTACTCAGAGAGTAGTTGTTAATGGCTCCCAATCCTGCTGGAAAGGTATAACAAGTGGGGTTCCGCAGGGGTCTGTTTTGGGACCGGTTCTGTTCAATATCTTCATCAACGATTTAGATGTTGGCATAGAAAGTACGCTTATTAAGTTTGCGGACGATACCAAACTGGGAGGGATTGCAACTGCTTTGGAGGACAGGGTCAAAATTCAAAATGATCTGGACAAATTGGAGAAATGGTCTGAGGTAAACAGGATGAAGTTCAATAAAGATAAATGCAAAGTGCTCCACTTAGGAAGGAACAATCAGTTTCACACATACAGAATGGGAAGAGACTGTCTAGGAAGGAGTATGGCAGAAAGATCTAGGGGTCATAGTAGACCACAAGCTTAATATGAGTCAACAGTGTGATACTGTTGCAAAAAAAGCAAACGTGATTCTGGGATGCATTAACAGGTGTGTTGTAAACAAGACACGAGAAGTCATTCTTCCGCTTTACTCTGCGCTGGTTAGGCCTCAACTGGAATATTGTGTCCAGTTCTGGGCACCGCATTTCAAGAAATATGTGGAGAAATTGGAGAGGGTCCAGAGAAGAGCAACAAGAATGATTAAAGGTCTTGAGAACATGACCTATGAAGGAAGGCTGAAGGAATTGGGTTTGTTTAGTTTGGAAAAGAGAAGACTGAGAGGGGACATGATAGCAGTTTTCAGGTATCTAAAAGGGTGTCATCAGGAGGAGGGAGAAAACTTGTTCACCTTAGCCTCCAATGATAGAACAAGAAGCAATGGGCTTAAACTGCAGCAAGAGAGATTTAGGTTGGACATTAGGAAAAAGTTCCTAACTGTCAGGGTAGTTAAACACTGGAATAGATTGCCTAGGGAAGTTGTGGAATCTCCATCTCTGGAGATATTTAAGAGTAGGTTAGATAAATGTCTATTAGGGATGGTCTAGACAGTATTTGGTCCTGCCATGAGGGCAGGGGACTGGACTCGATGACCTCTCTAGGTCCCTTCCAGTCCTAGAGTCTATGAGTCTATGTGTGAGTCGGAAAGAATCCAGGATGACTTTCAGATTCCAAACTGAATTTGCTGGGCCAGCAGTTTGACTAAAACACAACTTGTAGTATTTTTTTAACCAAAAAGCATTGAGAGATACTGAATATGCAGCCCCATGTTACAGTTTTTGCAAAGGTTTGAAATAGAATTCCATCTTGATATAGTACATGAGTCTTTGCCTGCCCCTCTGATTTGCCTTTGCTCCGATGAAGGTTAATTCCCTAACATTCCTTGAAACTTAAGGTCCTATGTCACCCGTGACACTTCATGTTTTACAGTATTTGAATGGAAAACTTGCATCTGTTGTCTTTGTTGTAGCTGTCCTGATCATGAAACAGCAGAAACTCATTTATCCAAATGAAACGACAGACATGGCATTTTTAGGGCAAAAGGGGGTTTTAAATTCAAATGATGCTCTTTTAAAACTGAATTTTCAGGAGTGATATTGTTATGAGAAGGCTTTAGGGTGACCAGATAGCAAGTGTGAAAAACCGGGGTGGGGGGTAATAGGACCCCATATAAAAAAAGTCTCAAATATCAGGACTGTCCCTATAAAATCGGGACATCTGGTTACCTTAGAAGGCTTGGAAGAATTCAGTTTTTACTGGTAGATGTTGATGTGATAGGGTAGATGACATTTGGAGACCCTCTGCTGGAGGCCTTGTGGCCCTGCTCCCTCTGCCCCAGAAGAGCAGAGAAGTCCTCCAGGCAGCCTGGGGGGGCTAAAGGGCAGCAGCCAATCAGGGTCCAGAAGGGCTATATAAAAAGGAGCAGCAGAGGCAGAGCAATCAGTTGCTGCCAGGAGCTTGAGGAGAAAGAACTGGGTGTCTGACTGTCTAGAAGAGCAGGAGAACCATGGACAGGTCAGTGTAGGCAGGCTGAGCCCAGAACCTAACCATACTGAGCGAGAGTACAGTGATGAGCCCTGCTGGTCTGGCTGAAGACTGAACCCAGGGAGGGCTACTGAAAGGACATCAACTGAGGGTACCCAAATGGGCCCCTGTTGGGCTGTTAAGGAAGGCAGTGTCTCCAGGAAGGAAGCCTGGGCCATGAGAAGGATCTAGAAACTGTATCTCTGGAAGGGGGGAACAGTGTATATGACTCGGCCAGAGGGCTGAGTGGCTAAAGACCTGCCAAACAAGAGGTGCGTGCTGCCTCTGTTTAAAACTGAATGATTGCAGGCACATATTGGCCAGAGAGCCTGACTATTTAGCCAGCTTTCAATTCACCTTATAGTCTATTCATCCAATCCATACTTTTTTAATTTGCTGGCAAGAATACTGTAGGAGACCATATCAAAAGCTTTGCTAAAGTCAAGATATATTATGTCCACAGCTTTCCCCATATCCACAGAGCCATTTATCTCATCTTAGAAGGCAATCATGTTGGTCAGGCATGGCTTTCCCTTGGCGAATCCATGTTGACTGTTCCTGATCAGCTTCCTCTCCTCCAAGTGCTTCAAAATGGATTCCTTGAGGATCTGCTCCATGCCTTTTCCAGGGATTAAGGTGAGACTGACTGGTGTTTAGTACCCTGGATTCTCCTTCTTCCCTTTTTAAAAGATGGGCACTCTATTTGTCTTTTTCCAGTTGTCCGGGACCTCCTCCAATCACCAAGAATTTTCAGAGATAATGGTCAATGGCTTTGCAATCACATCAGCCAACTCTTCAGCACCTTCAGATGCATTAGATCTTGCCCCAGGGACTTGTACATGTCCAGCTTTTCTAAATAGTCTTTAACCTGTTCTTTCACCACTGAGGGTTGCTCACCTCCTCCGCATACTGTGCTGCCCAGTGCAGCAGTCTGGGAGCTGACCTTGTCTGTGAAAACTGAGGCAAAAAAAGAGCATTGAGTACTTCAGCTTTTCCCACATCATCTGTCACTAGGTTGCCTCCCTCGTTCAGTAAGAGTCCCACACTTTCCCTGACCTTTTTGTTGCCAACATACTTGTAGAAACCCTTCTTGTTACCCTTCATATCCCTTGCTATTTGCAACTCCAATTGTGCTTTGGCCTTCCTGATTACACCCCTGCATGCTCGAGCAATATTTTTATACTCCTCCCATGTCATCTGTCCAAGTTTCCAATTCTTGTAAGCTTTCTTTTTGTTTTTAAG
The DNA here is from genome assembly GCF_007399415.2 of Gopherus evgoodei. Lineage (NCBI taxonomy): Eukaryota > Metazoa > Chordata > Testudines > Testudinidae > Gopherus > Gopherus evgoodei. Next base: position 16,593,211 of record NC_044331.1, read on the forward strand.
CTCCCAGAAGATTTCTCTGTTAAGCCAAGCTGATCGCCTGCCATATTTGCTATTCTTTCTGCACATCGGAATGGTTTGTTCCTGTGCCCTCAATAAGGCTTCTTTAAAATACAGCCAGCTCTCCTAGATTCCTTTCCTCCCACATTAGCCTCCCAGGAGATCCTGCCCATTAGTTCCCTGAGGGAGTCAAAGTCTGCTTTTCTGAAGTCCAGGGTCTATATTCTGCTGCTCTCCTTTCTTCCTTTTGTCAGAATCCTGAACTCTACCATCTCATGACCACTGCTGCCCTGGTTGCCACCCGCTTCAATTTCCCCAACCAATTCTTCCCTGTTTGTGAGCAGTAGGTTAAGAGAAGCAGGGCCCCTAGTTGGTTCCTCCAGCATTTGCACCAGGAAGTTGTTCCTGGATTGTCTCTGCACTGCGGAGAAGGAAGGTGTTCTCACAGAACTGCAGGAGAATGTCTGTTGCTCATCCCTCTCCCCCAAAAAGAAAACCTCTCCAGGCAAAATTACTCCACTAGTAACAACATCAGAAAGAACTGAGCTTTTAGTGATCACCTTAAACACTCTTTTAGAGCTACATGGGGATGGGGGAGCAGGATGTACACCACTAATAGGATCAGCAGTTCTTACAGGTTGTACAAGGAATAAATGTGAAAATAAAACTGTGTCAGACTATGAAACTAGGAGAAAATGGTGTAGGCTACTTTTATGTGTTGGATAGCTATTGCTTTCCCATCATATTCTTTTCTTGAAAAGTCAAGAATTTCTTTGTTCTACACAATAAAACTCATACTATGGGAAGAATAAAAGCAAAGACTGGCCAAGATTTTCAAAAATGACTAATGGATTTGGATGCCTCATTTTTTGAATGCCCAAATTGAGACACTTCTCTGTGAAAACCAGGCTGCTCTAAGGCATCACAAGGTGGGAGCCCAAAATCACTACTCACTTTTGAAATTCTTGGACAAAACTCATCCCATTGTACCTGGGTATTGCACATTCCATATGCACAACAGAATGAGTTAAAGCATGAGTTTTGGTGTCTACTCTGAACTTCTTTGTGGGCTTATATGTTCACAACAGGGTTACTCCCACTTCATCTCTCAATAATATTAATTACATTTTTAAAAATTGCAGGGACACTTGCCAACTTTTTAAAACTAAATCTGCATTTGTGACTGTTTGTTTCAGTTTTTGGCAAAAAGTTCTTATCCACTTTTTTAAGGATGTACTACTGAACCTCCATTTTCATTGTTCATTTTCCTTCTGTTCTGACTGGCTTTCTGTGTTTAAGATTAAACCAAGAAATATTTGAACAACTGCTGTACAACCATGGAGACAATGGGTCTGATTAAAAATAAAAATCCAGCAAAAGGGTCACATTTCAGCCTCTGACCATACAGCTGGTTTTAAAACTGAAAACACAGAGGTAAATTAACAATCTGAAAAAGATTCATACCCTTCAACTGCATATAAGCGTCTTACTCTGATTACTATCAATAGGAACAAATATAATATATGCCAATCTTTTTGAATGATGAACCATGATAGCAGAAACAGTTATAAATTTGAACATTACTGAGGAAATCATAGATGTGTTTTGGATATTAGGGCATGCATGCGTTGTACTCTGTAAGGCACAGAAAGCTACAATCTTGCTAGAACCTCTGAACCAATTATTTTAATATGACTTTGCTTATTAAGAGTGCTAAACACATTTTGGCAGTTTTACTAGATACAGCCTTTGTTATGCAAATATTTGACACAGGCTATAGGAAAACAGAAGTTATGGCACCTTTTTAAACTTGAAAAACAACAAAGGAAACTGCAATACATCAATGTGCAGAATGATAGTTAAATGCACAAGATCAAAGAAAATAAGAGCTAAGGCTGTAATGTTCCTGGCTCCACCTATTTATGCTTGAGAATGTGGGTAGTGTGTAAGGCTGGTTCTGGCAGAGTAGTATATAATTTCTGTGAATGTTCTGCTTAGAACACAGAATGGCAGATTCAGCTTCTGAATTCCTAAAGCTTTTGTGGGTTTAAATATGATCCTTAATGTTACTTTCAAGGCAGATTTTTATATTTAATGGATTTCCATTCAAGGCATCGTGTCCTCCATCTTAATCCACAAAATCAAAATAATGTAGTTAGGCACCTGGAAGCAATGCTATTGCTTTTAGAGTACCTCTTTACAAGGTATATTGCTCCTTTTAAACTCTATGTATTGAACATTTAAAACAAACCTACTTATATCTTACTATTAAATCCTGTAAATTATTGAAACAAAGCTTGAACCTGGGGTTAAAGAAACCTTTAGCTATGTGTTAAAGAAATGAAGCCAAAAACAACTCCTGCTTCTTTACTTTGCAGTAAACTAAAACTAAATATAGATTTCCCCTCCCCCGCCCGCCCGCCCCCCCCAGTAAAAAAGGCTAGTGGAGATGTATCTTTACGGGGTAATACCTCCAGTTAGGGAAACTTTTAAAACCATCACCCTCTTTTTGCAGAAGGATTGTGAAGTGTATACAGAGCTGCAAGTAAGCCGGTATGCCGTGCCAGACTGCACCCGCTTTCGCTGTGGGGATTTAAAGGGCTCTGGGCTCCCCGCCGCAGCTGGCAGCCCAGAGCCCTTTAAACCCCCTGCCCGTGGCTCCGGCAGCCGAGCTGGGGCCGGATTTAAACGGCTCTGGGCAGCCACGGCTGCGGTCAGCCCATAGCCTTTTAACCCCCCACCACAGCTGAGATTTAAAGGGCTCAGAGCTCCCCGCCTCTGCGGGCAGCCCAGAGCCCTTTGAAACCCGGCCATGGCTCCAGTGGCCGGGCTGGGGCCAGGATTTAAAGGGCTTGGAGCTCCCCTCAGCAGCAGGAGCTCTTGACCCTTTTAAATACCCCAGCCCCGCAAAGCTCAGGGTTCCCCACAGCAGCCGGAGCCCCGGGCCCTTTAATTTGCCCCTGAGCTCTGGTGGCCTCCCAGCTACCTCTGCAGCTTGGAGGCCTTGGTTAATTTTAAAGGCTCTGGGTCTCCCAGCCACAGCTGGTGCCTCAGGGCCTTTAAATCTTGAGGCCACGCCCCTTCCAGATGAGGTCACGCCCCCCGCAGGACTCTGGCAGTACCGGTAAATCCTGTAAGTTACTTTCACCCCTGAGTGTATACTTTAGTGAGACAATACAAATCTTCCTCATTTAAAAACAAAAACACCACCACCTTCCCCATCGCTGCCTTTCACTTTCATACAGGCCACTGAGAATCTTTCTCTCTGTTTTACACAGGCCAGCCAGCACCTCTTGCATAAGTTAGATACCAGCTCTCTTTCCCCACAGCCTTAAACACCTCCTCTGCACACCTCCCCTCACTTCCCTCTTTCATACCTCTCATTTTTTCAGTCAGCACTATGGCATTTCAGAGAGCAGAACTAGAATAACACTGGAATCAAAGGGACACTTTCAAGAATCAGGAAATCATGTGGCTCAGATAACATACTGAATAATACATAAAGTTATTCTAACCTTTTAAAGTTAGGTATCATCTGGGCTATGTCTTCACTAACAAATAGTGTTTTTACCATGGGATAAATAACATGCAAAAGCTATCTTGCTGTAAAAACACAGTGGAGGAAAGGCAGTCTAGTTGTACTAGGTAAACTAGGTGTGGTCAACCACGGGCATGGGAGAGTGCGGGGCTTAGTGCTGACCGAGCCTAGCTGCCTCAGAATGAAAACTACATCTGCCTTCTCTCCACTTGAGAAGTTTAAATCTTATGCAAGGGAACCAACCCCCATTGTGTCAGTGAAGACAATTCCCTTTGTCCTCAAATCTGGACACTTCCTTGAGAAATAGTAATCAATTCATAAAAAAGGGGGTTGCTTTAAACCTATGATTTACTCCTAGATCTAATATTATCACTTGCAGGAGTCAGCAACATTAACTTCCTGGAGCTAGGTGCAAACACCCCCCTCTCAAATTGAAAAATGTTTAAGACATTATAGCAACACCTAATACCCTGTATAAGTGTCTAGAATGGCCAAATCTAAAAGAACAAGAGAGACTGCTACAGCTCTCTGCACAGAATTATCACACTATTATGCTCTGTCAATGCTTTGAAATGTGCGAAGCTAATACAGACCTTTCCCTAATATGTTAAGAGACCATAAACCAGAGGTGGAGATTGAAAGGTGCTCTGTGCATTGCAAACTCAAAGAAGAGTAAGTGCGCAATCAGCGAGAGAGAGGAAAGACTAAGGCACTTTACATAAGAACAGCCATACTGGTTCAGACCAATAGTCCATCTAGTCCAGTGATCCCAAACGCGGTGCCTGCGGGTGCCATGGCACCTGCCAGGACATTTATGTGCGCCCGCCTACTGACAAGGGAGCGCTTCCACCGGACAACCCGCCCCTGAGGAGCGCAGCCGCCGGACAACCAGATGCTGAAATGCCGCCAAGAAGCGGCAATGCCAAAAAGTGTTGCCACCGAAATGCCACTGCTTCTCGGTAGCATTTTGGCGGCAACGCTTCTTGATGATGCTGGTTCTCGGGCGGCATTTTGGAGGCGACACTTCTTGATGATATCGCTTCTCAGTGGCATTTTGGCAGCTGCTCGACCGGTGCCCACCACACTCTCCTGGGGACATGAATAGGCTATTGCAACTGAAAGGTTGAGGACCACTGATCTAGTCCATATCCTGTCTTCTGACACTGACTAATGCCGGGCATAGGCTCCGACTTCTCCTCTTTCCCATGGGTGCGCGACCTCCCTCCGGTTTCCACCCCCCACATTTCCCGTCTCTTCCCACCGCTTCCCTGCCCCCATTCCAACCCCTTCTCCAAAGTCCATGCCCCAACTCTGCCCCCTCCCTGCCAATATTCCAACTCCTTCCCTAAATCCCCGCCCTAGCCCCGCCTCCTCCCGATTGCGCCACATTCCCACTCTCCCTCCTCCCCCCGAGCACGCTGACGCTGCCAAGCAGCTGTTTGGTGGCGACCGGGCAGGAAACGCTTGGGAGATAGGAGGAAGAGCACAAGAGCGCAGACGTGGTGTGTTCGGGGAGGGGGTAGGAGGAGGAGGAGGGGTGGGGAGTGAGGGGAGCTGGGCTGGATGGGTGCAAAGCACCCACTAATTTTTCTCCAGCTCCAGAGCACCCACAGAGTTGGCACCTGTGATGCCAGGTGCTTCAGAAGGAATGAAAAGGCAATTATTGAGTGATCCATCCCATTGTCTACTCCTAGATTCTGGAAGTCAGAGGCCAGGGCCACCCAGAGCATGGGGATGCATCCCTGACCATCTTGGCTAATAGCCATTTGGGGACCTATCCTCCATAAACTTTTCTAATTCCTATTTGAATGATGTTATAATTTTGGCCTTCATATCATCCCCGGTAACAAGTTCCACAAGTGAACTATATGAAAAAATACTGCCTTTAGTTTGCTTTAAACCTGCTGCCTCTTCATTTCATTGGATGACCCTTGGTTCTTGTGTTATGTGAAGGAGTCAATAACACTTATTCATTTTCTCCAGACCAGTCATGATTTTATAGGCCTCTATCATATGCCCTCTTAGTTGTCTCTTTTCAAAGCTGAAAATCCCAAATCTCTTTAATCCTCCTTCTATGGAAACTGTTCCATATCCCCGATCCTCTTTGGTGCCTTTCACTATACCGTTTCCAATTCTGATGCATCTTTTTGAGATGGGGCAACCAGAACTGCATGCAGTATTCAAGGTGGGTGTAAGATTGCCAATTCTGGTTGGCAGTATTCCTGGAGGTTTAATCAAATGACATAATACTTAATTAAAGCTTAACCTGTAATTCCTGGAGACTCCAGGACCATTCTGAAGGGTTGGTGGAGGGGAGGGGGGGACACAAACAGATCATGGTGCTATGTACCAGATTATGCTATTTTCTGTCTGATTCTCTTTCTCCTACTGGTACTGCACAGTGTTAGCTTTTTTTGTGCAGATGTTTTCAGAGATCTATCCACATGCACCATGACTGATTTTTTTTCTGTTCCAAAATCTGAAACCAGAGGGAGAAGACAAATCATCCCAGCCTTTTCCATGCAGGGAAAGACAGACTCAGGCCACACAGCAACCTGCTGTTTTGTCAGGGATGCTCGCCCATGGCCCAAGGAAGCAGCCCCAAGCTGGCTACCTGATTCCCCCCTGGTAGGGTGACCAGACTTCCCAATTCTATAGGGACAGTCCCAATTTGGGGGTCTTTTTCTTATATAGGCTCGGCCTGATTTTTCACATCTGCTGTTTGGTCCCCCTACAGCCTGGAGTCTCTTTACCCCTGGCCACAGCTGTGCGGCCGGGCCTGCTGGAGCCGCGCTGCATGGGAACGAGCCAGGCAGAGGGCAGCGGCTTCCCCGTCCCAACGCACATGTGCGGGCGCCCGGCACATGCTCGCTGGAGCCGCCCGGGGCGCTGGAGCATGAGCAGAAGCGAAGCGGGCGCATCAGACATCTTGGGCCGCTGTGCGCAGGGAGCCTGAGCGCCAAGGCAACAAGGAGCCGCCGCCCCCCCGTTCCTTCCCCAGGGCGCTGCGCTGCGCTCTGCGCGTCCGGCCCTTTGTGTGGCGGGCAGCCTCGGGGCTCGCTCCTCCTCCCCTGCCGGCTCGGGCTGCGCAGAGCATCCCGCACCCCCCCCGCTTGCATTCATCCTAATTCGCCCCCGAGACAAGATGGCAACGCCGGCGGCTGTAAATCCTCCCGGTGAGTAGCGGCGGCTGCTGCCCTGCAAGACATCGGCGCCCCCCACCCCCGACATACGCGGGGCCGGGCTGGGAGAGGGACTCGGGGGAGGAGGAGATCCTGGCTGCTGTCCCCGAGTGCTACCGAGGCGCGGTGCCCCCCTTGCCTTAATAGGGAGAGGTGGGCGGGTTGTTCGCCTGGAGGGCAGCGGCCGAGCAGGGGTAGGGAAGAGATCGGCGTGTTGTCATCTGGGGAGGAGTAACCACTAACCAGCCACCGGCAGGGGCGAATCCTAGTCCCGGAGTTCAGCATCTCTCCCACGCCCCCTTCTCGCCTGGGATCCAACAGCTCAGGGCTAGTTTTCTGTGTGATCCCGTGTGGGCATCTTGGACCCCTTTCACCGCTGAGTGTATCTCCATTCACTTAATTGGAATAACACCAGGGATACATTTGGCCGTAAGTTTCCAGAGTTTTATATGCTGCCAAGGCCACTCCCCTGGATGGAGAAAGATCATTTATCTCTCTAGAATTGTAGAGAGGTATCACTGTTGGTGGATAACAATGGTGGAAAGTTCAGGGATGTAACAGAGCCTGTTCCAGGCTCAGAACTATTTTCACCCCTTTAATTTTGATCATAAAATAATATTGAGCCAGAGTGTTTCCTGGTCCCCAGACTGTGTCTAAGATTTCCAAAGGGATCCTTGCCTCTGTCTGAAATATTTTGAGAGTTCAAAAATAAAGATGCCTATACAGCACTGTGTACTGTACTGCTAAAGAAAATATTGTCAGTTTCCAGTAGCCCATCTACCTAGAGTTAATTCAGAATGCTTCCATTGATTTTCTTAGGTAAATGGTGACAATTAAAATTCTACATAAACATGAACAATCAAATTGGGAGTGGGGGGGGGGAGAAAATATAGGCTCATAACCAGAAAATAGGTTTGAGTAATACAAAATGAGTGAATTTTGTATGTGATGCGATGTAGGAGCAATACTGTGTGTTGTTGAATAGCCCTTCTTTAGCCATGCTATAGCTAAGGATATCAGAATTTCTACTGTTGACACTAATATACGGGAGGGGGCAACTTGGGAGGGTGAATGTATAACTGAGCTGTAAAACTTTTGCTTGGAGTCAAAATATTGAAGACATATATTTTGGCAACGTGTGTGGTGGGTGGTTTTTGTGTGAAGGTGTTGGTTTTTTTTCTGTGCAAGTGTAGCAATACATTTCTTAACCCTTTGTATCAATAGAAGGAACTCAGAAACATCTCCTGTGTTGGATTTTTGTGGAGCTCATTATTAGGAGCATTACTGTTGATCAGGGAAAGCCACTGGCGGGCCTGGACAGTTTGTTTACTTGCAGTGTCTGTAGGTTCAGCCGATCGCAGCTCCCACTGGCGGCAGTTTGCTGTCCCAGGCCAATGGGGGCTGTGGGAGACAGCGTGGGCCGAGGGATGTGCTGGCCACCCTACCCACAGCCCCCATTGGCCTGGGATGGTGAACCACCACCAGTGGGCGCTACGATCAGCCAAACCTGCAGACACAGCAGGTAAACAAACGGTCCTGTCCTGCCACCGGCTTTCCCTGGCGGGCCACGTGCCAAAGGTTACCAGTCCCTGCTGTAGATGCAGTCAAATGAAAATTCTATGAAATATAAATGTATTCTGTGACCATAAGAGACAATGCCTGCTATTGTTTAAATGAATGCATTATGTAGTAAAACAATTTTGAGCAAATTGTCAGTGTGCATATAAAAGCGTGCTTTGCTTAATTAAAAAACATCTTTAACTAAATCGTAATGGGGCAGTTGAAATTCTATTGGGCTCCAAGCAAATGAGTGATAGGCTTACAAAAATATACAGTGGTTGTGATTCTAGTTTTTGATAGTTTAATAATATATGGCCAAATTCTTGCGTCTCCGATGTAGTCTAGTTAAATGGTCGTTGGAAGCAATAAGAGTTCTGCTCAATTAAGGATGGCAGAATTTGGCCCATATTCTTGGGACTGAATGCTGCTCTTCTTGCTCATGTTTGTATTCACACTAAAGTCAGTGGAATTATGTGAGCAATGAATTTGGCTCAGTGAGTGTTTGGCTTCATGTGTTAGTAGAGTAGGCTCAGGCCCTTACTCCTTGAGATTAATTTTTAATTTCAGAATTCCAAATATTCAGTGAAAATCAATATTTGATGAAAGGTTATTAAGTGAATATTATTTCGCTCCCAACCTACAGTATCATATGTGTTAAAGGTGAAATTCACTTTACCCACACAGAGTCAGAGTAAATGAGCTTTAGTGCATGTGAAGTGAAGTAGAATGAGCAGTTGAAATCCACCTTCCCCAATTTAGGGTCAAGGGTGCAAGATTGCATCCTGCCTCCTAGCCACATAGTATAATGGGGGGGGGTGTCACAGTTTCTCAGGCCTACTTGTACCATTTGCTGGGGCTACTGCATAGTTGGTCCCTCTCTCCAATACTCTCCATGCTGACCTATCTGTGACTGTCACAAAGATTCCTGTGGCATCCAGATGTGGAATCAGGCCTGAGAGGCTGCCCTGTCTTAATATACATACCCTAAGTAGCTACAACATAGGCCTTAATAGGTGTGGACAGGGCAGCTCCAGGTCCCAGCATGCCAAGCGCGTGCTTGGGGCAGCATGGCGGGGGGTGCTCTGCCGGTTGCCGGGAGGGCGGCAGGCAGCTCCAGTGGACCTCCTGCAGGCATTCCTGCAGAGGGTCCACTGGTCCCACGGCTCCGGTGGAACATCCACAGGCACGCCTGCGGGAGGTCAACCGGAGCCGCAGGACCAGCGGACCCTCCACAGCCAAGTCTGCAGGAGATCCGCTGGAGCCGCGGAACCGGGAAGCGGCAGAGCGCCCCCCGTGGTGTGCCGCCGTGCTTGGGGCGGCAAAATGGCTAAAGCCGGCCCTGGGTGTAGAGATCCTTGTGTTGTATCTCCATGCTGTGACTGATGATTACGTGTAGGAATTTTTAAATATACTTTGTTCCTTTTGGGACGCATTCTGGATTTAATGATTAGGAATGAAACAGGCAGGAGGCAAACATAATGAAGGTGTACGTTGCTTCCCAGGAAGGTTTACAAATACCTATCACACTTAATTTGCCTAAGCAGAGGCTGCCAGTCATCCTGAAGTGTGAGGAATTGTGTGGTGGTTTTGTGATGTGAACCAATATGCTGCACTGATGGTGCTGAGATGACAGACATCTTTTCACTCGTGAGCTAAGCACAGACCTCCTGAACTGAAAGGCAAATTTACCAACCGCCAGTAGTAAACTACACCCCTGAATTCTTAGTGTGTGAAAGTTACTGTTGTGACTAGTAAGTCTTTTTTGAGACACAAAGATAGAGAGCACCATGTTTGAGCTACCAAGGTTTCTATTGTAGCCTTAACATTATATAAGCCACACAGAATAAACGTGTTTAGATATACTGCCAAGCAGTGCAGACAAACTGAAGTGAAAGCCACTGCAAATTTGGCAGTGTGTTGTGGTAGCCTTAGTGGTAGGATTTTATGGCTCTATTTGTTTGGAGCCAGATCCTTAGCTGGTGTAAATTGGTGGTAGCTCCATTGACTTCAGTGATAGCTGTGCCAGTATATACCAGTTGATGACCTGGCCCATTGTGTTATGGAAGGACAATAGAGTCATTAACTTAAGAGCCTTTAATAATTATTTCCAATTTGAATAGCTCTTTATTCTCATAAAAGCTGATAATTTAGGCAGGACATTACACCACATATGTTATATGTAGATTGGTCAAATTCTAGGTTAATGGAAGAAAATTAGCATGATATGGGGACTATAACATCAGAAAAGAAAACACTTGGTGTTTTGTAATAGTAGATGCATCTGACTTTTAAATGTGATTTTAGCCATGAACCTACATTGGGATCTAATAGAACAGAACCTTGTGTCCATGTAGAGGGTAATCTTCTTCCACAGAAGTTATCTGGGAAAGGAAATACAGCCTGCTGCTATGTTTGCTTTTCTGTGGCCTACGTTTTTTTTGTTTTTTTTTCCCTGTAGTGGGGAACCATCACAGCTGGGATTAGCAGTGGCCAAGAAACCTTGATTATAGTTCAAATGGGACTATACTGTTCAGGGACGCAAGGCTCTGCATGGATTCCCTAGGCTCTGTCGGTATGTCTACAATGCAGTTAAAAACCTGTAGCTGGACCATGCCAGCTGACTTGGGCTGGGGCTGCAGGGCTGCTTAATTTCAATGTAGATGTCCGGGCTCCGTCTGGAGCTCAGACTCTAGGACCCTGTGAGGTGGGAGTGTCCCAGAGCTCGGGCTGCAGCCTGAGCTGGAACAGTTACCCTGTGAAGCTTGGGAGCCAGACCTGCAGCTCTTTCTGCTATCTGTATTTCTGTATGTAATTATACTCCCCACTGACAGAACAATCTGGGGGAAACTCCATTAGGGAATCCTCTGGTTTTTCCCTCACTCCTGCAGGTTTTACCATGGGAGAGGGCAAACTGGCCTTAGCTTATAGGTATTTTGTTGTCTTGTCATGGTCTGGGTGACTCACCGAAGTATCTAAAGCTGTGAAACAGGCTGCAAGTGTGTGGGAAGCTCATCTGCATTGTCACAAAGAATCAAAGATAATTGATTTCCCCCTAAAATGTGATTGACATATTAAGCAAAGACAAGCTAAATGGGACCTAAGAACTGAAAATTGTGGCAGTGAAGCAGCCTTTTCGTAAAATGGTGCTTGCTGTGATGTTTGCATTTAGTGCTGCAGCTGTTTCTTTCTTTTTTTTTTTTTAATATATGTGTTTTTTTGATATACTGGCTTGTCCACATCGTTACTTTCAAATAAAATTTTGCTCATTAGCCAAGTTAAATTCCTGTTCTTCTGATGTTTGCTGTTAGCCAAGATACTGTGAAAATGTAAATTATCTAATGAAATGTTTTGCTTTTTCTGAAGATGGAGTGAGGCCTGGATCGCTCAGGAGATTTCATTTCCTGTTCCAGTCTGTCTTAGTTTGGTAGAGACTAAAGTTGTAACCTGTTTGTCAGCCTATGTGAAATGTGAGTAAGCCAATTCCTAGTGGCTTGAAATCAATACGCTTTGAGGATCTGAGCCTAAATGTCTGTGGTACAAAACCACTACCAAGGCTAGCACCACAGTATTACCAGTTATAAATATTCAAAACTTCCTGAGTCTAGTGCCCCACCCCCCCATATCACGAGATTGACTTAAAATCATAAAATTAAAAATAAATACATAATATTGTGGAGTTTTTATTTGCCTTCTGTTTTTTGATCCTTTAGGGTGCACTTGTGTTGTGTTTTGAATTTTTCTGCAACCATGAGGGCTAGAATCTTAAATATGATTTTTTTTAAAAAAAAAGTTCAGTTTCTTATGTAATCACTTTTACTTGGAGCCCCAGCTCCTGGAAACAACATCAAATACCATGAGACTTGTGATTAAAATTGTGGGAGTTGGCAGCACTAAGGGCTTGTGTAGACAGACGCAGCAAAGAATTCTGTGGCACCTTATAGACTAACAGACGTTTTAGAGCATGAGCTTTCGCGGGTGAATACCCACTTCGTCGGATGCATGTAGTGGAAATTTCCAGGGGCAGGTATATATAAGCAGCAAGCTAGAGATATGTACATAGCAGAGGGGCATTGCTGGCATATGATGGATTTCCACTTCATATGGCTAAATGCAGTGCCTTGCATGGTGTCAAATATCAGAGGGGTAGCCGTGTTAATCTGGATCTGTAAAAGCAGCAAAGAATCCTGTTGCACCTTATAGACTAACAGACATTTTGGAGCATGAGCTTTCGGGGGTGAATACCCACTTCGTCGGATGCATGTAGTGGAAATTAAATTAAAGTCAGACGAATTTCAGAATATAATTTTGATCTCGGAATGTTTGAATATGCAAATTAAAAATAGTATGGTTAGTTTCAAATGATGCTTCAAGCTTTAATGTTTCACTGCACTTCTTAATAAAAAAGACAGTTTTTTGCTGTAGAAATGATGTTACTGATTTTTCATTTCAGTAAGAAAAATATTGTAAGGTTTGAGTAGACAAGGAAAAGTGACTGTAGTTCTAAAACAGTCACATGCAAAATAAGGTTATTGATGTAGCCAGTTGCTAGGAGGACAGATCTGGCATTTTGTCATTATGAAGACAAATTCAGCTCTCTTATTTTAGTGGTTTGTGAAGATAAGGTGTATGGGGTACAGGGTAACTTTTTAGATTTAAATAATTACAAAGTGAAGAGCACAGTAAATACATTAATTCAACACTGACTTATGAAAAGTAGTATGCTAATAAAGTCAATGCTGGTAAGGTGAGAAAGGATGATCTTGTATTTAAGTCACTGGACTGGGACTTAGGTGATCTGGGTTCAGTTCCTGGCTCTGTGGAAGATTTCCTGTCTGACTCTGGGCAAGTCAGTTAACATTTCTGTGCCTCTGTAAAATTACTCCCTCTCTCTCCCTCTTTGTCTGTCTTTTTAAGTTTTTATTTAGATTGTATGCTCTGTGGTGCAGGTCCTGTCTCTCACTATATATGTTCTATTCTCCTTGTCCCCAGTGTAGTGTTGCTTATGTAGTTTGGAATTGTTTTCCTTTTCCTCATAATAAATGTAAGTGCAACAAATTACACTGAAAAAGCTAGCAGAATAGCAATCCATAACAAATGGACTGTCTGCTTCTAAATATCAACAGGGACTTGTAAGGCCAGATACTCAGAGCAAATTGGGGTAAATTACACCAGCAGAGGATCTGCCTATTGCAGTATCATTATGAAGGGTTTCCTAGCTGTGTGGATTGCTGAAGGCAGCCAGTATCTGGATTATACATTAAAAGATAATCTCCAGGAATCTACGAGCTCCTTTTTGAATCCAGGAGATACCAGTGTTTCTTTGGGAAAGGAGGCCTTCATAGTGCGTACAAAGGAAAATCCTTTGCATTGTAAGTAGGTCTAGGTATAGTACTGCTAAAACATTTCCATAGTCCGGAGGTATAGGAAGGCCTCCTTTTATTAACCTATTTCTGTAATGCCATCTTCCTTCTCTTTTGTTTGCTTTTGTCCTTTCTTTTCCCCTTGCCTTTTTGTTCAGATCAGTCTCCTTCTCGTCTCACTTTCCTCCTCACTACTCAGTTTTCTTTCCATCTGGTGCTCTGTCAGAGTTAACTCTGGCGCTGGGCTCAGCAGTGTTCTTGCTTCTCGGTTACTGTTTAAACAAATGCTGTTCTTGTACTGTTGCTTCTCTCAAGTGCTAAGACAGCATTTAAGAAAGTCCCATTGCTGTTCAATAGGTGGAGCTAGCAGCCTTCCCAGAGGGAAGGTGAAGCTTTCTTGTTCTAACCACTAATCCTACTGCCTTCCATGGAAAGCACTGTTTAAGTGCAGAGTATTATTTTTAGTTGGCTCAAGGTTGGGAATGTCTATTAAGTTAGATGTGCACTCCATTAACACATACGTTTTGCTGTTTTGCTCAAGGACAGGTCACAATTTTGCACTTTAGTTTAAAGATTTGTGCTGCCAGTCCTTCCCGCAGCTAAATTTCAAACACATCTGACAAATAAAATCATATGCAAAAGTTGTCATCTATCTCTAATACAGCCAGTGGAGAGTTGAAGTGTTTAACTGCTGACTCTACTAGCAGACACTCTGTAAGGCTTTTAAAGGAAGTTGCTCATACACAATGCCTGGAACTGATAGTAATTAACAACTGGATCGTCATTCATATGTTACACTATAATTTGCCTGTTTTTCTTTGCAACTGGAACAGATGCTTGTTTAAATGTTCCTTTACACTTTAAGGGTAGTATTTGCTTACTGGAAAACTCAAAATGTATCTGTAGAGTTTGTGAGTTACATGCATATATTTTATGGGAGAGACATGCCAACTAATGACTGATGCTGCAAAGACCTAAAATCCTGCATTGTTGTATTACTGAGGATAAAAAACCAAAATCACTTCTATTGAATAGACAATAAATGAAAAATCTGATGAAAAATGGCCTCTAGTTTTGTTCCCAGAAAACACAATTTTGAGACACAAATAATTACATATGCATATTATACCACGTATAATTATGCACATGCGTGCATGCATTCATACATTCCTCCCAGGACTTGTCTCTGGGAGGATTTACCCTTCTCCGTCTACCTATTACTGTCTAGGTCAGTGTTTCTCAGGCCAGGTCCACACTACAGTGTTAAATCGATTTAAACAGCGTTAAATCGATTTAACGCTGTAACTGTCCACATTACAAGGCACTTAAAATCGATTTTAAGGGGTCTTAAAATCGATTTCTGTACTCCAGCTAAACGAAAGGAGTAACCCTAAAATCGATATTACTAAATCGATTTAGGGTTAGTGTGGACGGAAATCGAAGTTATTGGTCCTATTCTTTTACTGAGCTACCCAGAGTGACCGCTCCGGAAATCGATGGTACCCTGGGACTATGGACGCACACCACCGAAGTAATGTGCCCTAGTGTGGACGCGTAAAATCGATTTTATAAAACCTGTTTTATAAAATCGATTTTACTAATATCGATTTAAAGCTGTAGTGTGGACGTAGGCTCAAACTGGGGCTGCCGCTTGTGTAGGGAAAACCCCTTCCGGGCCAGTTTGTTTACCTGCCCTGTCCGCAGGTCCGGCCGATTGCGACTCCCACTGACTGAAGTTTGCTGCTCCAGGCCAATGGGAGCCACTGGAAGAGGCGCAGACTGAGGGACATACTGGCTGCCGCTTCCAGCGGCTCCCATTGGCCTGGAGTGGCGAACCGTGGCCAGTGGGAGCCGTAATCAGCCGGACCTGTGGATGGGGCAGGTAAACAAACTAGCCCGGCAGGGGCTTTCCCTGCACAAGCCGTGGCCTCAGTTTGAGAAACACTGGTCTAGGTAGATGGGTAGCTGCCTGAGTGCAGTAAAGTGCGCTTGCAGTGCTGTGTGCTTGTAAAGTTTCACCCACTGTTATATCTTGGTGCAAAATCAGAGGCTGAGGTCTGGCCGTATTTAAAAAGTAGGGTCAAATTGTTTCAGGATGCAGGGAGAAGTAAAGTAACTTGTTAAGATTGGATCATATGTCATTTGTGATTGGGGCCTCTAGATACTATGGCAATGTAAAATAATAAGAAATAATAACTAGGTGAAACATCATTGACTGTGTGATCCGGTATAACACATCCCATCCCGAAGAGGGACAGTATAATAAAGTTGTGGCACATAGGAAGGCTGGTAAGAGACTGGTGTTTTGTTTTCTATCCCCAATCACCTGACATGGGTCAAGGTTAAAAAAGCTGATACCCTTGTCACAGGGCAGATGTTAATATAGTCCCCTGACTAGCTGCTGCATGTAATGGTAGCCACTGGAAAGTGGTTACCATCATAAAAGTAGCTATAAAAATGGCATTTAGCTACTGCAGGGATCGGCAACCTTTCAGAAGTGGTGTGCCGAGTCTTCATTTATTCACTCTGATTTAAGGTTTCACATTCCAGTCATGCATTAT